>NC_092206.1:49708372-49874563 GCF_043381705.1 Parasteatoda tepidariorum
ATTTGCTTTTACCATTCTTGTTTCTCTACTTATTTTATTCATGTTTTTCATGTTAATTTGTGTTTATATATATATATATATAGATAGATTATTCCTCTTTTATTTCTTCTTATTGTGCTGTTTTTTAAGTAAATTTTAAAGTTTGCAGTATTCTGTACTTAATGTAATTATCAAGGAGGGATTATTTTTCTAACCCAGGTAATCGTTTGTTTTGTGATGATCAATAATAAAACGTTACTACGCATAATTATATATTTCATTAACAAAACGTTCTTCGTTTTCGAGAAAAAATATCGACTGATGTTGTAAAAAATATCGATAAATTTTTTTTTTTTACAAAATATCATTTGTAAAAAATAATTATGAATACAAAGCTATTATTGGGGATTTGTGAGTGTAGGGCGATAAATAGGTGGCGGAATCTCCTAATTTCTTATAAATTTAATAGCGTTTGTATGGTCAAATGATGCTTTATATAGTTAGTTTTCATTTGACTAAACCTGAAACTTTTTGATCTAAATACACTCGTGATACACTCGAAAATGTATACACTACGCGAGAAAAATAAGAATATAGAAATTCTGAAGTTCAATTAGCCTTCTATAGGCTACAATTGCTTTTTATATCATAAAAGACAGAGTTGGCCAAAAATGTAATCTATTACATTTTTCGATTACAGTAATCAATTACTTATAAGCATGATTACAAGGGAACATAATTTTGATTTCAGCTGTAATCGTGATTACAACAAACAATTACAGTAATCAATTACTTGTAATCATGATTACAATTCAATAAAATTTTAATTACAACTGTAATCCAAGTAATTGCGATTACAAGTAATCACAATAAAAACAATTACGAGTAATTATGATTACAAGTAATCAAAATATATGATTACATGTAATCGTGATTACAAGTAATTGTGATTACTTGTTATCAAACTATACGATTACAAGTTATTACGATTGTATACTATATGCAAATTCATTATGTAAGTATGTATGGGTTTACATATTTTTATGTAAATAGAATGCACGCACGCATGAACGTAAAATTTGTGATTCCTACATATACATATACTATGTATGCACAAACGATGTTTGTACGTACAATATACATAATTATATTGTAATATACTTAATGCAATACGTATATGCTTAGTTTATATAATTATGCATTTATGATACATGTACGCATGTATGTTAGTTTGTACGAAAATGCAATGTTTTATAACTTTATATACATATGTATGAACGTATGTGAAAATAATGTTTATACGTTTGCATGCTTTCATGTACTTAAGTACATACATTGTATACATTTACGATAATAGCACGTATATACAATGTACGTATGTATATAAAATTGTACATGTTTGCGTACAATATGTAAGAATGTTGTTTAATGGTACAATCTATGCACTTAGTTGCGTAAATAAAATGCATACATGTATGCAGGTACATTTATCTGTACATAGATATATGGTATGTACACGCAACGTATGTACTTATGTACAACGTGCGTATGTACTTGTATAACTACATACTTTGTTAATACTTATGAGCATGTAATGTATGGATGAACAAAAAATAGTTACATGCGCAATGTACGTATGTACATACAACGTATACATGTTCATAATTACAAGTAATGTATAAATGCATGCTTACATTTAAATATATGTAATTACAATATACACATACATTGTGCATACATTAAAAAAATTTATATAATAAAATCGTATAAGTAGAGTTATTAAAGTTTTTTAAAAATTTATTCTAAGGCGTATAAAATTCGACCCCATATTTTTTAGAAAGCAAACATTAATCTTATTTTAAATTTCTAAATATTATTTCCACACATAAAATTTACCGTTCTTTTTTTTCATTTAAAAATTTTCTATGAACCATGTATTATGTTATAAAAAAAATAAATCTGTATTGTCAAACATTTCACGAAAATACCTGAAAATAATTTTTAATTCAAAGAATTTTAAAATGATATAGAGCAATTAAAGCTGAAAATTAAATTTGAATATCGTTTGATTTTGTCATTTAACTTGCTTGAGTCAACTTACTTATAACTACTTATTAACTTACTTATAAGTAAGCTTACATGCATTTTATTTATTGCATTGTACACATATTTAGACATAAATGTAATGTTCGTATGTATACATGTAATGTATGTAAGTATGTACATACATTCATGCATTGAACATGCATATACAGGGTGTCTCAGTTAAGCGTTTCAGAACTTTTAAGAGGGGTAGGGGGCATCCTGACGACTCGAAATCATATAGCAATGTGGGGTCGGAAATGCTTTCCTGAAGCGGTGACGTACACAGAAGCACCATAAAGAAAAGAGACCGTAAGTGAAAAATCGTTGTAATTATACATTGAATAAATTATATGGTACATGGGCCAAAGTAAGTGTTCGAAGTTTCTGCCATCGGCTACATTGTACACCTCACATCTCCGGCGCATGGACATTCGAACATTCTGCAATACTCCAGGCATATCTCGCAGGCAGCTACTGCGATTCTTGCAACCAGTATTATCAACAGAGGTGTCATAAACCAGTGTTTTCATATGAATCCAGAAATCAAGACATGATAGGTCGGGTGACCGAGGAGACCATGTAATTTTTTCAATGTATTATTATAGCGATTTTTCACTTACGGTCTCTTTTCTTTATGGTGCTTCTGTGTGCGTCACCGCTTCAGGAAAGCATTTCCGACCCCACATTGCTATATGATTTCGAGTCGTCAGGATGCCCCCTACCCCTCTTAAAAGTTCTGAAACGCTTAACTGAGACACCCTGTATAGTTCATATGGATATGCATACATTGAACATACGTGCATTGTACATGCGTGGATACATTCATTGTATGTATATACATTGCTCATATGCATAGATTGGGATAGCATGCATGTACACATTTAAAATTTGTACGAAAGAATTATGTCCAATATTTATTTATGCACATATGTACTGTATGTGTTCACACATATGTACATTACATGAACATTATATGTTCATTGCATCATATGTACATTATATGAATATACATCTGTACACGTATATACATCTGTACAATATATGCATCTCAAATGTCTGTATACGTTATGAAAGTCGAATGTATGTATGTACATCTGTACAATATATGCATCTCAAATGTGTGTATGTACATACGTTATGAAAGTCGAATGTATGTATGTACATCTGTACAATGTATGCATGTCGAATGTATGTATGTATATATGTATAATATAAATACTCCCAATGTACGTGCAATCGTACACAAATGTATTATGCATATTTGGATACATACATTTGAACATGAACATATTGTGTGTATGCACATCCATACATTGGACATGCACATCATGTACATGTATGAATACATATATTGTATACACTCCCCAAAAGTGAAATTGCTTATTAAATTCTATTTTAAAAATATCTTNATTACAGATTAAATTTTTTAGACTCTTAGTGTATCTAAAAGTTGGTTTACAATTAAGTTGGATAGGAAGAAAGTTTTTATTATATATATATATTTACATGTATACCTATATTGTACATGTATACATATATTATACTGTTCATAATAAAATTGTACATGCATGCATGGGACATACATTGTACAGACAATGTATGTTTGTACAAACAGCAAGTACTTGTATACACACGTGTACATGAACATAGATATTCATTTTACATACACAAATATTTGTATAAAATGCATATATTCATTATTGTGTATAAATGTTCATATCTAGTATCTACATTGTTTTTACATACATACGTAATTATTAGCTATATACATACATATATTTTATACTTACAATATAAGTGTATGTACATGTGTGTGTAACTAAAAAGTCTGTACACATGCACTAGATAAAATCATATGTACGTACATTTTAGTTACATTCATTTGTACGTATACAAATACGTGCAAAATGCATCATAAGATACATTATACTATCTACTGTAAAATATAACCATTTAACCAAGAATACAATAGTCCTGAAATCGTATATTTAGATTACATGTAATCAAATTACATGTAATCAAATTACATGTAATCAAATTACATGTAATCAAATTATATGTAATCAAATTACATGTAATCAAATTACATGTAATCAGGATTGCATGTAATCACGATTACATTACAAGTAATTGATTACAGTAATTGGTTATGTAACCACGATTACAGTTGTAATCAAAATTATGAATGTTTGTAATCATGATTATAAGTAATTGATTACTGTAATCGAGTATTGTAATCACGATTACAGTTGTAATCAAAATTTGCAATCATTATTACAATTGTAATTATTACAATTACTTAAGTAATTGATTACTGTAATTGAAAAACGTAATCGATTACATTTTCGTTCTTCTCTGATGTGATCAAAAGCTTTGATTACTTGTAATCGCGATAACAAGTAATTGATTACATATCTGTAATTATCTGCAATCAATTACAGTTGTAATCGATTACTGTAATCAACGGCCAACTCTGCTGCAGATTCAAAGCAAGGAGCTCTGCAGTCATAGTCGGATCAGGGCATAACCATCTAGAAGAGAGGAGGCCGTGACCGGCGGTCTTCGCTCAACTATCGAAAGAGATCTAAGCAACCTTTAATGTAAACAAAAGACCCAAATTTAGATATGTGACGGCCGTCGATCGCTGATTCCAGAATCACAAATTGATGGAAAGTCCAACACTTGTTCGTTTGTTAATTTTTTAAAAAGTTTACTCAAGTTTTTCCCGGTATTATCTTAACTATCAGTATTCATAATCAATCTTAAATGTTGCAATTTACTCCCATTTCTGGGCTAAAAAATGAAAAATAAATATAAAAAGTTAATAGCGACTGGCAAATAATTGTAATGAATGTTACTGGTGCAGAAAATGAAGGGAATCTCTAACGTTGCAGGTTTCGGAATAAGCAGAATATGAATGTCACGTGATCTAAAATTGAATGTCATATAATTAAATCCAGTTCCGCAAATATTTCCTAAATTAGCCTGGCTAACATGACACTGGGGCTTCTTTACTGTGACTGTAACTGAAATTACATTACGCGCCAATTTGACCAAGTTTAGTGTCAAAAATTGAATTTTATTTGTTTTTGTTTCTTTATGCGCTTATTATAATCTGTCATAAACTCGAGAGCGTTTATTAAATTTTGTGCAATCTAATATTTTATTTACATACATTGCGCACAGTAGTAGCTAAATGGAGGTATGTAATAATACTTTTAATTTTCATTTTATCATACTTTGTATTTACTATGATTTCATAGACTAATGTTTTTGCTATTCTTTCTCTATTCTAAAACTATTTAATATATTTTAACTGTTTACGGACGATATTTTATTTTAATTTTAAAAAATTACACTTCTAAATAAGTTTTTCTAAGTTTTAATAATTTTTTGTTATGCTACTAATCAGTGTATTATTATACCTATTTTATTTTATGTTTAATGGGTGTTCAATACTAAATAAGTAATTAGTATATATTAAAATTTGAGATATATTATGCTTAGTGCAGATTAATTGCTTTATTTTTTGCTCTAAATTGAGAATTTCGTCATTTATATTACCTAACTATTAAATTACTCTTTTTGTTATCTTATGGATAAATTGATCCTGTCTTTCTGATTCATTAGGGTTTTGAGCTTAAATGCCATTCCATTGCAAGAAACTAAGTCATAGGTAAAAAATTACATTATCAGGGGTCTGCCTAGGTTTTTCTGAGAGGTACCTATATTGTGAAAATTTAGACATAATTTGTGAAAAATTAAAAATTATAAAAGAGTCAACACAAAAATATGGATTTCTCTTTTCTTACGGGATATAGAAATATAATTTGAAGAAAAAGTATTTTATGAAACTACCGTTTTTCCTAAAGTTGAATTTGTGAAGGTACCGTCAAACGGTAGTAAATTTGGCTTGGACAGACCCCTGATTATTTTGTTAAAAATACTTAACCAAATTAAATTAAGCAAGGTTACATTTAGAATATGATCTTTAAAAACCATGAAAAGGTGTTAATTTATTAAAATAATTATTCTTTAAATTTTACTTTGATTTATTATTATTAATTTAATTAATTTATTTAAATTATTATTCTTAATTTTAAATATCTTCTCATCCTCAAAAAATAATACATACTTTATTGTAATAATAATGTTTGTTTATTTTTATTTGGTAGGGATTCAGAATATTATTTTGATAAAATTTAATTGTAACAATGATTGGAATGGTTAAAAATTCTCTTCTGTAACAAACCAACATGAAATATGTAACTAACAAAAGAATGACTTCAGTAAATGTTGTAGGGTAAATTTCTATAGATTATTCTGAAATTATTGTTTCAATAATGGTATAACTTAATGTTAATAATAATTATAATAATGTATGTTAAACAAAGAAAAGCATTTGATACCTATTGTGGTTCATTTAAATACACAATTGAATTTTTTTCCCAAAGAACATATTTTAAACAAAGCCCGACAGGTGGCCGAGCGGTTTCCGTGCCTGACTGCGAAGCCGATGGCTGTGGGGATGAATTTCGCTCAGGTCATGGATGTTTCTCTCTGTGTTGTCAATGTGGCCCACCCTATGAATGAGTATCTGTGGCAGTGTTGTTCGCCTCTGTAACTTAAGTTTACAGGTGCCCATTAGGTGATGTTAATTGAGCATAACTTCCAGCATTTTCTGAGGTGAAGAACGAAAGTTCAGTACCTGCCGTTCAAAAAAAATAAAAAATTGGGAAAATTTTTATTATTTTCTTTTTAGTGTTGTATACAATTGTGTATATCATTTATTGTATCTGTGTGAATCATAGGGTTGGGGTGAGAAAATCATAATACTGATAATGGTACCAGTAGTTGGGAATTATTCTTGAACATAACTGAATAACTATATCCTTAACTATAATTTAACTTTTTCTATGACTAATTTGTGACAAAAAATTGTAAGCATGAATTTAGTTATAGGCATCAAGTGAAAAAAAGAAAGCTGACTTATATAGGAAATAATTCAGTGGAATCTTTTTTTTTTCCTTTCAAAAAACCATCTTTTAACTAACCTTATGATTTTTTATATAATGTATAATTTGCAATGCATTAAATTTTTTTTTTATGATGTATAATACATTAAAAACGTTTTTTGTACATTTTGAATAGTCTGATTCTGCCTCTGACGTTAGAGAGAATGGAGTTACTTCGCCTAGGAGTAACATTTTGATGTCAAGTCCTGCTCGAGATTTGCCAGCATTTGAAGATGAATCTGAAATAATTGGTGGAGCTGGAGAAGAAGATCAAGTCATGGAAGAGGATGGAGAAGAATTGTTTGGTGACAACATGGAAGCGTATGTATTTTATGAGATAAAAAACTACACAATAATCATGTTTTTATATTCATGAATTTGTGTGCGTTTTCATTGATTGAAATTTATTAGTTTTTTGGGTAATTCTAATTAATATGGTAATTAAATTTGTAATTTGGTATTACAGAGATTATAGAGCTATTCCTGGACTTGATCGTTATGATCCAGAGATGCTGGATGACTCTGAATATAGTATGCTATCTGAAGGAGACCGCCATGCTGCTGAAGAAGAAATGAGAAGAAGAGATCGGACCGAAGGGCGTGCTGTTGGTCGTATGCGGCGTGGTTTGCTCTATGGTATGTAATGGAAATTTAGTTTGATTTATGTTGCCACAATTTTTTCTTAAAAGTTTTTAGTATGTAATTAAATTTTATTTGTTTGAATTACAAGGAATAATTTCCTTTTCTCACTGATTTTATTTTACAGGTTCAGAGTCTGAAGAAGAGGAAGAGAGGCCTACTCGTCGAAGGCGATTAGCGGAAAGAGCAGCTGAAGGTGCAGCCGCTGATGAGGAGGTAATTAATAATTTCAATTTTTGTATAATTTATTACAATGTATAAAATTTCAACTCTAAAGGTAATAGCCAAACTTATCAGTATTTACTAAAAAGAATATAGGAATTTTTTTAAAAATGTTACCAAATGCAGTATGAAGAGCTTTTTAGTGACTAAAATCATAAAAGGATGTAAAAAAATTAAAACATAGTTTTGTCAAATTAATGACAAAAATTATTTAACCCACTGCCGACTGGCGGTTAAGAAAATGGGCAAAATTGGGAGAATGTTTCTCCCCTATACACTATTCCCCTATCCTTTAACATGGAAAAACCTTTGCCATGCAGAGAAGACTGCAGGCTAAAATGCGACTTTTTACGTTTAGAACCGTCAGTGGCTTAAAATAAGGTTGCTATTAGGTTTCAATGATTCCAAAGTTGTCCCTAGGAGTTAAAAAAGACAGGGGGCTTCCTTACAGAAAAGTCATTCACGTATCATCATTAAAATTTATCAAAATGTTTAATGTTATATAATTGAATTTGACCCTAACTATTAAATTACCATCTTATTTTATTTCATGTGCATATTTTGCAAATAATTCTCATTTTTTGACAAAATTTACAAAAAAATGTTAAGCTTTTGAAAAATAATCTAAAGGGCAATCTAAAACACAATCTTTGTATATATTTTCTTCAAAAAAAGTTAACAACCCCCAAAAAAATTATTAATTGATAAACAACTTTGAAGCTTTTTTTAAATATTTTAAACTGAAAATTAAGAGAAAATAAAATTTAAAGGTGCGTTATATTAATGGTATTTTTTTTTAAAAAAAAAGTAGTGATGGTAAAATTTAAAATGACTAAATTATTCTTTCATATCCCTCAAAAAATGTCATGCGAATTTTAACTATATAACAGTGTTTTCATCTTAGAAAAAAAATGGGTGAGAATTTCTCACCCTTTCTCAAAAACAGGGTGAGATTTTAAAAACTTAAGTGAGATTTCTAAAAACTAGAAAAGCACAGAAACTCATGAAAAAATTTTTTTTTTAATTATAATACATTTCTAACGTCTTCTATTTTTTAAAGCATTGAATATTTTTGGTGCATTCATAGAAGATTTTGCCTTTACAAGGTATTTGTCCATCTTACATTAGCACATAAAAAATTTGAACGTCTTACATGAAGAAACCTAACCTACGGTAAACACGTGGTTGCAGAGAAATGTGTTCTGAAAGGGGTTCTGTGGTTGTGTTCTGTTGTTCGAAAAGGTTTTTAACAATACTGGTAAATAGGGAAGCTAGATAACGGGGCAGGTGTTGAAAATAATGAAAGATACAGGCAGAAAAGTGAAACGGATTTTATTCTAAATGGCGTAATTCTAAGCTTTGTTCGAGAATGCGAGAAATTCGCGATTTTTGAAATTGATTTAAAGAATGCGCAAATTTCTTGCGGTAATAATTTTTTAATGCGAGAAAAGAAAAAAACATGCGAGATTCTCGCGTTCTCGCGCTGTAGTGAAAACACTGTATAACTAAGAAAAACCTTGCTAAAATGAAGGAATCTAATTAAAAATTGGAAGTTAATTTGCTATCAGTAACTAAATAAATCAGAAGTGGACTTTTCATTAGAACAGGTGATTAATAAAACATTTTCCTGAAAAAAAAATACTAAAAAGGCAGTGTTTTTAAGAGACTGAGAAAACAAAACAACAGCAAGTGCAGAAAATACTGAATTTTTTTGAAAGAGTGACAGAATTAAAATATCTTAACTCAATTATCACTGAAAAAAATGAATAAAACCCAGAGATAGACTGGCAGTTGGAAACAGAAGTTACTTTTCAATTCTTAAGTTGTTTAAAACTTCTCTGCTTTCAAGAAAGTTGAAATTACAATTATATAAAATAATAGTTAGACCCATTGTCACATATGTAGCCGGGACTACCACTCAAAATGAAGAAAAAATGCTTATTCCTTTTAAGAGGAAGATTTTCAGGAAACTATACGGACCAACCTAAGATGGTGATTTTTGAAAAATTAGGAGTAATTTAGAGGTAAGTAAACTATATAAAGAAAAAGATATAGTAAATTTAATAAAAACAAAAAGAATACAATGTCTAAGACATCTGGAGTGAATGAGTGAGAAAAGAAAAACTTGAGGAAAAGAGAAAAGTCGGACAACCTGGAAAGAGATCTAAATAAAATAAAAAAATTTAATTGGGGGGTAAAGGCCAAGGACCCCCCCCCCCAAAAANCCAAAAAAAAGAAGTTATGTGGTAAATGAAGCCAAGGTCCTACATGGACTGTAGAGCAGAGGAGAAGTAGTATTTTTTTTTTTAAGGAGTGGCAGCTTTTTTTTTTAAAGTTCAAATTTATAGAGATTTAAGAATGCTTAGAGAGCACACTTATGATTCATATATCATTCGCATATCCTAGAAATAAGAAAAATATCAGAAATGTCCCTATAGTTTTACCTCATCATGTTTGCTTACTGTTGTCTTATGGCTCTAAAATGCCATCTGTCAGGGCCAGAATATGTTAAAGGATCTATTTTTTGGAATTTCTGACTAAATCATTCTAGCAAATTTTGAACACAGTAGTCTTAAAATGTTAGCTGAAGTTACATTCTGTTATTTTCCCCAGATTTCACAAGTTAATGTTAACTCCGGCAAAAATTTGGTATGTGGTTAGATTTAATACACAAAATTTTTCAAAACAAAACTTACTTGTCAGGACCTAAATATTCAGTAGACAATGTCAAGCTGGCGAGTGGAAATTTTGTGTCTTGATTTGCAATTTGGTTGTAATTTGTTAGAATATACTTAATAGTTATGTTAATAAAAAATGCAACTTTTAAATTTTCAATTTTAGATGATAGAAAGTATTGAAAATTTGGATGATATGCGTGGGCATTCTGTGAAAGAATGGGTTTCTCTACTGGGTCCTCGCACTGAGGTCTACAATCGTTTTAAAAATTTCTTAAGGACTTATGTTGATGATAATGGCCATAATTTGTATAGAGAGAAGATTAGGCAGATGTGTGAAGGTAAGAGCAAATACAGTTATTAACAGTGCTAAACTCATTTTAAGATGTTTTTAAAATCTGCATTACAATTGTGGAAGTACTAAAATATAAATATTATTGGATGTATTAAGTTTGAAACTTGTCAACTTTGATTTCCTAAATCTCTTTCAATAACGTTTTCCTATTAAGTTTTATTGCCTGTGTAATTTGTTCCCTTTTTCCCCCCAAATCTTTCATATCTCCAGCAATTTTTAATTTTCATGTTAGTCTTTTTAACTGCACTAACACGTTAAATTTAAATTCATAATGTTTCCTTTTTAATTAAATAATAAAATTTTTTTCTTAATTAAATAAATATTCTCTTTATTTTGTTGTGCTAAATTGTATAAATTTTTGTGCAAAGTCTGGTTAACATTTAAATTTATGAAGAAAATTTTTAAAAATGTCAGTAGCTTTGTTTGATTAAACTATTTTAATGCTAATTTTCCAGTATTTTGTCAAAATATTTTATTAAATTAAGTAATTTTTTTTAAATCCAAAAAGTGCTTAAATCATCCAGAGTTTTCCCAAGGAATAAAAAGGGCAGGATGCTGCTTTGCAGAAAAGAGTACTTTGAGTTTTGAAATGGCCCTCACCACCGTAAAAATTTATCAAAATGTGTAATGTTATAACTGAATTTGATCCTCAACAATTTTTAAATTACTCTGTTTATACTATTTTATGTGTATATTTCTAAANTTTCTTTAACTGCACTAACACATTAAATTTAATTTCGTAATGTTTCCTTTTTAATTAAATAATAATTTAATTAAATAATAATTTAATTAAATAATAAATAATTTTTCTTAATTAAATAATTATTCTCTTTATTTTGTGCTAAATTGTATGAATTTTTGTGCAAAGTCACGTTAACATTTAAATTTATGAAGAAAATTTTTAAAAATGTCAGTAGCTTTGTTTGATAAACTATTTTAATGCTAATTTTCCAGTATTTTGTCAAAATATTTTATTAAATTAAGTAATTTTTTTTAAATCCAAAAAGTGCTTAAATCATCCAGAGTTTTCCCAAGGAATAAAAAGGGCAGGATGCTGCTTTGCAGAAAAGAGTACTTTGAGTTTTGAAATGGCCCTCACCACCGTAAAAATTTATCAAAATGTGTAATGTTATAACTGAATTTGATCCTCAACAATTTTTAAATTACTCTGTTTATACTATTTTATGTGTATATTTCTAAAAATAATTAAAGACACGCTAAAGGACAATCTCTCTCTGCATAAATTTTTTCGAAAAGAGTAGGAGCTAAAGTAAATGATTAATTAATAACCAGCTTGAAAGCTTTTTTCTATAATTTAAACTAAAAATTATGAGAAAATTACATATAAGGGTGTATTTTTTTTTTAAAAAAAAAAAGCATTTATTTAAAAAATTTCAAAATTTAAAATCATTAAAAATTTGTTCTTGTCCTGCCTCCCCTTTTGTTAATACTCCCCGCCTTTGGCCCCCCCCTCAAAACAAAAAGAGATACTTTACGAGTTAAGAATAATATGAATAAAGTAAATATTATTAATAAGTAATCAGAATTAAACCTGTAAACACTTATAATTTTACCAGTGTGCAATCTTTATTTAAACAGTGGTTTAATTTTTAAAATCTGGAATATGAATAAAAAGGCAGTGTTTTTAAGGGATAGCAGCTTATTTTTACAAAAAGAGATCATTTATAGGGATCAAAATGCAGGCAGGGCGTGCTGCCCTTCTAAAAGCGTTTAGGGAGGATACTGCATATAATTAATATAAATTTATTTACAAATATATATGATATATTTTTATTTGGCAGTTGCCAAAATTTTTACCAAACAAATGTTAAAAACTTGATTTTTCTACCTCCTTAAAATCTGAGCGAAGTTTTATACCTAAACACGCTTTGAGAAAGACAAAACTAGAGTTTATAGCTAATTGACAGCCATGTAATTTGTTTTCTAGACTGATAGAAAAGTATAATTATAATATAATCCTAGACTAATATAGCTACATTAATGTAAAGCTTGTATTATTCAAAATTAATTATTAAAGGAATTTTTTTTAACCTTTAATTTTCTTCATCTCATTTTTCTTTTAAAGTACTAAATTTTATGTATATCTGAAAATAACTTTAATTTTATTTATTTTTGTAGTTGTGTAATAAATTTTCTGCTTTACTTTTTAGAAAATAGGCAAAGCTTTGAAGTTGATTATAATTGTTTAGCTGCAGAAGAACAAGTTTTAGCTTATTTCTTGCCCGAAGCCCCTACTGAAGTCTTAAAAATTTTTGATGAAGCTGCTAAAGATGTTGTTTTTAGCATGTATAGTCAATATGAGAGAATCACCAGTGAAATTCATGTACGCATAACAGATCTTCCCTTAATGGAAAATATTAGAAGTTTAAGGTAATATTTCAGTATATATTTCTTTTTATGCAATTAAAAGACAAAATGTTTCATTACTATATAAAACTTGAGAGTTTTTGGCATTCAGACAATAAATTATTTTGTAAAAAGAGACCAATAAAATGATTATACAAAATAATCAAATTTCTGCCATGTGCCTATCCCAGTTTTCTTGACCTTGGGCTCTGGGGTACTGCAACAGATATCCCGGTTGGGCACCCAAAACCCCTAGCATTTAGTCAACACCTCTTAGACGAGCAAAGGCTTCTCCCTACGAATCAATTTAGCAGTCCAACTTACCAAATATAAACTGTGCAGTGAGTAAAAAAGAAGAATGATGTCACAATGTTAAGGCTATTAAAGGATCAAATTCTCGGTTATGATAGCCGTGCGGAGGCTTTCTGTTTTTTAGGAAGTGTTGGTTTAGTTCCCAAACATGCTTGAAACTCATTTTATCAACCAACTGAAGGAATGCACAACTTCCCGGTCTAAGGATAGAATCTCGAAACTTCGGCACGGGAGCGCATAATGCTACCATTCGATCACTGAGTTCACTCGGTCCCTTTTTAGTTTTTCTCTTGCCTACAATTTTTCACCCCTTAAAGTGCAGAGAAACTGTTTTTATTAAAATGTTATCAAAGTGTCTTTACTTTGTACAGAAAATATGTATGCATGATAAATAATATATTTTGTCTGTATTATTTCAGTTTTTAATTCCGTCAGTAGTTACTCTTTTTTTAAATTTTTTTTTAAACAATCCCTCTCTATAGAAGTCAATGATCCTTTTCAAACATATGTATCTTACAGACTTTTTTAAAATTTCTTCTTTAACTCCTAAATTGTCTCTTTTATTTTTAGGCAGTTGCATTTGAACCAGCTCATTAGGACATCTGGTGTGGTGACCTGTTCTACAGGTGTACTACCACAATTATCTCTCGTGAAATATGACTGTATTAAATGTAACTATGTACTTGGACCTTTCGTTCAGACATATGATAATGAAGTCAAACCAGGAACTTGTCCAGAATGTCAAAGCAATGGACCATTTCAAATCAACATGGAACAGGTTATTTCATGTTTATATATTAATTATATTTTAAATATGTTGATAATAGTTTTCTTATTTGCTACATTTATAAAAAATATTGTATTTCATTTTTTTGAGTATATATTTTTTTTTATATAGAAAAGCTTATATTTGCAACATAACTATTGAAATTATTGAAGGATTACTTAAAATGTGCAATATCTTTAATCAATGGCAAGTTTCTTTCATTCAACCCTAGTGAAAGAAATGGTAGAAAGTCTTTTTAAAAATGAAATATTAAGTATAAAATTAAAATTTTAAACTGTTTGTAATGCATTTTAGGTTAACTAATTGTATTAATTTACAAGTTATTTAATAAATCCTTTTTAAATAAGTGAAAATTAAAAAGAGAAACTAGAATTTTTTTTTAAAATTAAATATATTAAGAAATTGAAAGAAATTTTTCTTTTAACCTTAAATGTTTTACATAGATTAGTATAATGGAATTTTATCTTATAATTATATAAAGAAATTAGATTAAATAATATTTAATTCAAAAAAAAATAATAGATTTAAATATAATTAATAATAAAATTAGAATTTTTATGCACTAATTACTGAATCTAATTTTTAAAGTAATAAATATATAAAATTTGATAAAGTAGTGAACAACTTTAAAAAGGAACAATAAATATGTAATAATTTCACTAATTATGCTTTTATTTAAATAAAACTATCAAGTTTTCAAATATATACAAATGTCATTGCAAGGGTATTTATTCTTTTATATTTCAGCAACTTTATAGTATTCTGCTTAGAATTTATTACAAGTAATATAAATCTAGAGGGGAGAGAATTACTTGTTATTTCATTGTTTAATAATATCAATTTTAAAAAAAACTAAAATTAATTAAAATTGTTCTTATATAATACATTAATGTAATTCAATATGCCAGTGTAACTGGACTTCAGACCTAGTTATAAAATTGTGAAATACACTTCAAAAACTGTTTCTAAGTTTTAATTGAAGCACTCCAGTTTCGTCATTTCAAAATTTCTGCTCAAAAACTAATGTTTTAATCGTTGCCAATGCCCTGGTTTGTGAAGTTAAGCTTTTTAAATACAATTCAAAAACTTGTTTGTCAAGTGGTATAAGTTCTGTTATATTTTACAAACAATAAAACTATTCTTTTAATTTTTATTAGGAATGGGGTGCAAGTATCTGTTAAAAGTAAATAGAAAAATGTCTCATATATTATCATAATTATATATTATCATAATATTTATTTCAGACCATCTACAAAAATTATCAAAGAATCACTATTCAAGAAAGTCCTGGGAAAGTTGATGCCGGAAGGTTACCAAGATCTAAAGATACGATTCTCCTTGGTGATCTGTGCGATTCTTGTAAACCAGGTGATGAAATTGTAAGTAAAATTTATGTAGATTACTTCTTGAATCTTGTTATGCTCTTCTTTAAAATAGTTCTGTTCCAAAATGAAAATTTTTCAAAAGTTTTTGTCAGAAATGTTATAAATGCACTTTTTTTTTTTGAACGGAAAAAAAAAAGATAAGAACTTAATCTATGACTTTATGAACTTAATGTATTAAGGAATTTTTTTTTAATCAATTAGATAAATTTCATAAATTATCTATGTGCTACAAAAGTTTTTAGTTAAAAATGTGATCAGAATTTTCTTTACTGTGAATTTCTGAGTGCTGTTAGATTTCTTTTTTAAAATTTTTTTTGACCGTTCATTACTGCTTTTTTCCAAGACTAATACTATAATAGGCAATTATATTTAAATAATGTTTTTATATCATGTATTTAAATTGGGTGTTCTTGTTGCTGACACTTATTTTTAATACAACAATCTTTCTTCCAAAAAGTTCTTACTGTGTTTTTTTTTGCCCACTTTAAGTAAAAACTTAAAAATCCTGTCATTTAAATATAGGAAAAAATTATTTATATTTGCATATATATTATATGTATTACATTCTCTTTTTAAATATTAAGTTATTTAATGATGTTCTTTTCTTTCAAGTACAAAACACTGCCAAGATTATTTTCCTAGTATTTTAAATTAATTTTAGACATTTAATATTTTTAATTGCTGTAAATATCTAAATTTAATGTGAAAATTTGTTTTTATTACAGGAAGTAACAGGGACTTACTCCAATTGTTATGATGGATCACTAAATACAGCCAATGGTTTTCCTGTTTTTGCAACCGTTATCATAGCTAATCATGTTGCCAAAAAAGATAAAATTGTTTCACAAGGTTTGACTGATGATGACATTAAGGCTATAATTGCTCTTTCCAAAGATGAGCGAATAGGAGAACGAGTAGGCATTTTTTTTTGTACTGCTATAATTTATTAGAAAACTATTTTTATATATTTGAGATTATTACCATATTTTTATGAATCACATTTCTATGTGAAAAGTCAAATACTCTTAAGATTAACTTTATTGGTACTATTGCACTTTAGGGTTCCAAAAGAGACATCACCACATTAACTATATTAGGTACTTATTTATTATTAAACCAGTAGTGCCTATTACCAAAATTTGTAAAACATCATTGGTGTAAATAATAGTTTAGTCATTTTTTTTTACAACCCCACAGACAGAATAGTTCCATTTTATTTTATTTAAATTTTATTTATTTAATTTTTGTAGATAATAGCAAGTATTGCTCCCTCAATTTATGGACACGTGGATGTAAAACGAGCAATTGCCTTATCTCTGTTTGGAGGAGAGGCTAAAAATCCAGGTAATAAAAGTTAACTTAGTATTTAAATTGTTTTTTGTTTTTTTTCCTGCATAATTTTGGTAGATTTTTTATGCTTTAGTCAGTTATGCAGATCTATTTTAAAATTACTAAAAAAATTATTTTAAATTTGCCACTGACTAATTTTTATTATTTTAATACAGTATATTTATTTTTCAATGGAGAAGCTAGTTGTGAATTAGTATTTTTTTTAAGTAAGTCTGATATTTAAAAAAGAAGATAAGGTTTTCATGATTAATTATTATTTTATACAGCCTTTGAGTTTGATTTTGTTTTTTCTTCTGTATTTTTAAATGTCCTTTTTTCTTTACAAATTAATAATACAAATTTTTTTTTTAGGTCAAAAACACAGAGTTCGAGGTGATATCAATATTTTGGTGTGTGGTGATCCTGGTACAGCAAAATCACAATTTTTAAAATACACTGAAAAGATTGCTCCTCGGGCAGTTTTCACCACTGGACAAGGTGCTTCTGCTGTTGGTTTAACTGCCTATGTGCAGAGAAGTCCTGTCACTAAGGAATGGACGTTAGAAGCTGGGGCTTTAGTACTTGCTGATAAAGGAGTTTGCATTATTGATGAATTTGATAAGGTGCTTTTATGTAGAATTTATGTTTTTTTTTTTAAAATTTTAGTCCCTAAAAGATTAAGAAAGTAGCAGAAATTAGAACCTTTAAGTCTTCATGATGTAATAAAATTTTTTTTGCATCAAATTTTAAATATGCAAAATAAGTTTTTATTCACAATAAATAACCTAATTTAAATCATAAAATAATTTGCAAAATTTTGGTTGGTTATATGTAAACTATTCAGTAGAAAATTTGCAAGTATTTATATTTTTTATTTAGATTACACTATTTAGGAAAGAAAAGAATTAATAGGGAGAAAAACACCATTTTGTAATTAAACAGTTAAATCTGATATTATTTGCACATTGTTATTGTGTTTATAGTTTACCTATATAGATGTTAAATTTGCCTTAACCAAACTCTTAAGTCTTAAGAAAACAAACACTATCTAAAGAAGAGACGAGTTAGGAAAAAAAATAGTATTCTGATGGAATATAGTTTATAATTTGTGTCATTCTTAGTCCAAATAAAAATGTAATTTTATTTCAAAAAAATTTAAATTTGAAAAATAGAATTTCATAACTTTTTTCTAAGAAACAATTCTTGTTGCTTCTTAAATGACATTAGCATGAATAGCACACAGGTATGCACAGGTAAAAATCGGGATTAATAACTTTCAGTTATGTATTTCAATTGTATTTAGTATTCCTTTAATAAAATTTATAAATATTTTTAAATTTTATATATTAACAATAATAATAGAAGGAAATAGTTTGTATAATATATACAAATTGAAGCCGACAACACATAGCAAATGTTTTCTTTGATTTAAGTGTTATTGATTGACATTCAAGCATATTAGAATTGTGTATAGGTAATAAAAAATGAAAGAAATAAAACTTTGAATTAAAATACACTTATTTTCATTAATTTTGGATGTTGAGGTGTCTGTAAAATGATGTTGGAGGAATATGGATAGTTTAGAAGGAACTGTTTGCTAAATAGAGGTTATCTAAGGGGTATTAGGAATATTTGAGTCACAAAATCAACTGCATTTCTGAATAGTGATATATATTCTAAAGACTTAGTTAACAGTTCAGATTGTTCTCATATTTCCATAATTTCCTGATGCAAAGTGTGTTGTTTTTGCTTTTGAACTGTTCATATGTGTGTACTGGTTTAAGAAAGAGTACATGTGATGTTTTTTTTTTTCAGTTTTCATTATTTACATCGTTAAGATCCCTATGTTATTAATACATTTATTATTTTATGTTCATTTTTTAAGCGGGGTATAAGTCTTGTTTTTCTTTTTCTCAGTTTGTCTTACTATGTAATCCTTAAACTGTCAACACTAAATATAGTTTGAGGTACAACAGTTCATTTTCTTGCACAGAAAACCAGTTTTCTCACATTCAATCGAAATTAATGTACAGGGGGAGAAATCCCCCCCCCCCAAAAAAAAATCCGCTTTTGCAGATAATCAGATAACCTCTTGTACTGGCAAGAAATTCATTGTATGTTTACCATAACATTTGACCGCAACTGACTGTAAGGCATTAAATGTTAAATGCCTAATTGACATTTTTCTTTGAATTTCTGTGAACCACAAATGTGTTTTTAAATTCAACTGCCTGCTGACATGTGGAGTACATTGTTGATGATTTTGTAACAAAGAATATCTTGAGTGTTGTACATTTTTCCTGCGCAAGTTGTTAAAAAATATAAAATAATTCAAATCTTTATCAACTTTTCTGAAGCTTTGATTCTTTATTTTTTTTAAATATTTTATCTAATGAGTAATGGGAAAAGTTTCTTTCTAGTTATTGAAATCAATTTGTCCTAATTTAAACTAGTGCTAACTTTATTAAATTCTTAATTTTTTTTACATTTTTTATTAGCTTTTAAATTTTTTAATTTATTGCAAGATGAAAAAGTTACTTCTTTCATCAAATATGTCTTATATTTTTAAGTTAATTTATAATAATTTATAATAGTTTATTTATAATTGCATTTGTTAGGCCTATACAACTTTATAAATTTAAATTTGTCAGAAAAGCCCAAGCCTTAACTTTACTGTGTGAAAATTATGTACAAAAATTATGCATTATATTTTAACAGAGCAGTTTGGTTACTGTAGCTTACATCAAAAATGCAGTATTTCACCTTTTGCTTACGGTTTGATAACACCTGTTATTCTGGCCCATGGATTGTACCAGCCATATCAAAAAGTTTATAAATTAAGTTGACTCTGAAATTTTATCTTTTTTTTTTTTCAAATAAATTTTAAAAAGTTTACTGGATAAGCAAATCTAAACTAAATTCTCTGTAAATAAATAATGAATTTATATTTCGTATGCATTTTAAGAATTGTTTGTCAATAGCATTTCAGTTGATTAAATAGTTCCTAATTGACTATTGATGATTCCTTTCAGATGAATGATGCTGACCGTACCAGCATTCATGAAGCTATGGAACAACAAAGTATATCCATTTCAAAAGCTGGTATTGTAACTTCTTTGCAAGCTCGATGTGCTGTAATTGCTGCTGCAAATCCTATTGGAGGACGTTATGACCCTTCCCTAACATTTTCAGAAAATGTAAATAGAATTTCGCATGTATAATTTAAAGATTTTTTTTTAAAATTCAATTTATTTTACCCTGCTACATTTTTTGTTACAGGTTGATCTGACTGAGCCTATTTTATCTCGATTTGATATCTTATGCATTGTTAGGGACCAAGTTGATCCACTTGAAGTAATTTTTATTCATATTAGTTAGCAAAATTTTGTCGCGTAAAAATTATATAAATGATTAGAGTTTTGTGTTAAAACACTGAGTTTTCTTTCTTTTCTTCTTGTTTTTTACATTATTTTGCTGTGTATTCTTCTAATATTATAACAAACCTCATCATTATTAGGGCTGCTAGTTCGTCACGAAAAAAAAAGACCCCAAATTCGCGGGATATTTTGAAAATGACGCAGTTTTTAAATACAAAAAAAATTTATTATATGAATGATGTAAAAGACTAAAATCGTGCAATTAATAAAACAAAAGCGTAAAAAATACACAACAAAAGTATTTTAATTTCAGGCAATATAAATATTTTTATTTAAATGAACAGAATTTTGTACATTGTCTGATTATTTTTATTTATGCTATGTTGTTCATCACTTAATACATTTTTATACTTTGAAAACGATATTTCTATGTCCTCGCTGTTTGCAGTCACCGACAAGCATCGAATTGCCACTTTGACCAATTTTGGATACCATTCGGTCTTTGATTCCCACAACTGGATCAATTTCCCTTCATCAATGTGCAATTCCTTGACTGTTGCTTTGTAAAAATTAAATTCACTTATCAATTCTTCGGCATCCTCAAACATCAGGATTATGTTCAAAAATTGAAGAATTGTCCTCTTCATTCCACTTAAATATTTACATCGACTGGGTTCGAAAACTCTGCTTTATAAAAGCTTGAGACTTCTCTTAAAGAAATCACAAGAAGCAGCAAAGGAAAATTTGTCTCGCTACATACAAAGGCAGAAATTTCATTACCCAGTGCAATAGCCTGTATAACAATTCTGTCAAAGATTTGACATATAACACTTTGTTTCTTTTGTGATTCCTATTTCTTTTATATTTCTGAGTTCAGGAAGGTCATTCTAATCAGTCTTATCACCCTCCCCAAGAATAGAAAGACCACCTTACTTGATAAGATTGGGATTATCTCTTATATCTGAACTATTTTCTTGTCATTTTTCTATCGATTCTCACTCTTATGCTATTGATTTTAGCTTCCTTAAATGTCAAATCAATTTTACATGCTTAATTTGTGGCTTCAAGAAAGTAAAAAATTCTGTTAAATAACGTAATAAATTTAAAAAAAGTTCTAATTTTGAACAATTTTCGGGCAAATTGAACAAATTTAGAAATTTGCTGATTTTAGGAAAAAAAGAGAACAATTTCGCACCGCACTGCAGCTCTACTCATTATGCATCAAGGTATGCAAATATATTTACAAATTCATAACATTTATAAATTTGTATATCTGTTTGGGGCTAAATACAAATTTAGCCCCAAAACCAGTGACTTACAATAAAAAAGTATTCATTACCTTGTTGTTTTATGGAAGTTTACAATATTTTAAAATTGTAAAACTTTGACACAGTTATTAATGTATTTTATATTGTTTTGTGTGCAGGTGAGAACAAATATTTTTTTTTCAAATAGTATTTTTATAGTTCTGATTAATATATAAAACTATTTTTTATGTTAATTTCTATCTAATGAGAATATAGAAAGATTTTTTTTACAATTTAAAAAAGCTTTGTTCTGTTTAAATAACAGCTTTATTATTCAATTATAATAAGGCTAGTAGTTTTATATTTCAAATTTTTAAGTTTTATTAGAAAAATAAATTTGTATAAATTTTAAGCCTCTTGAGTTTAGTTCTCTCATTGTAAATACTGTGTAACTAAGATCTTTTGTTAAGTCATGCAAACTGCATATTACTTTAAACTCTGCATATCTTGCATATCTATTAGCTGCATATCTATTAGCTTTCATATTGAAATTGAACAGTATGTGTACAGTGTTCAAAACATTTTGTTATAATTTTTTTTTGATTATATTGAAANTAGTGCAAATAGCCTGTATAACAATTTTTCTGTCAAAGATTTGACATATAACACTTTGTTTCTTTTGTGATTCCTATTTCTTTTGTATATCTACTGAGTTCAGGAAGGTCATTCTAATCAGTCTATCACCCTCCCCAAGAATAGAAAGACCACCTTACTTGACAAGATTGGGATTATCTCTTATCTCTGAACTATTTTCTTGTCATTTTTTTCTTTTGATTCTCACTCTTTTGCTATTGATTTTAGCTTCCTTAAATGTCTTAAAATCAATATTACATGTTTAATTTGTGGTTTCAGGAAAGTAAAAAATTCTGTTAAATAACATAATAAATTAAAAAAGGAATTTTTTTTTAATTTTAAAAAATTTTCGGGCAAATTGAAACGAATTTAGAAATTTGCTGATTTTAGAAAAAAAGAGGTCAATTTTGCACCGCGCTGCAGCTCTACTCATTATGCATCAAGGTATCCAGTGACTTACAATAAAAAATTATTCATTACCTTGTGTTTTATGGAAGTTTACGATATTTTAAAATTTTAAAGCGTTGACACAGTTATTTATGTATTTTATATTGTTTTGTGTGCAGGTGAGAACAAACAATTTTTTTTCAAATAGTAATTTTATAGTTCAGATTAATATATAAAACTATTTTTTGTGTGAATTTCTATGTCTAATGAGAGTATAGAAAGATTTTTTTACAAGTTAAAAAAGCTTTGTTCTGTTTAAATAACAGTTTTATTATTCAATTATAATAAAGCTAGCAGTTTTATATTTCAAATTTTTAAGTTTTATTAGAAAAATAAATTTGTATAAATTTTAAGCCTCTTGAGTTTAGTTCTTTCACTGTAAATACTATGTAACTAAGATCTTTTGTTAAGTCATGCAAATTAAAGTTTAAGTTTAACAAATTTTTAAGATCTAATTTGTTTTTACTTTAAACTCTGCATATCTTGAGCTTTCATATTGAAATTGAACAGTATATGTACAGTGTTCAAAACATTTTGTTATAATTTTTTTGATTATATTGAAATATTTTTTAGGATCGTCGATTAGCAAAATTTGTGATTCAAAGTCATGTTAATCATCATCCAGAAAACGAAAGCTCTGGAAAAAGTAGTTTTCCTGAAATGGTAATTGCTTTGAATTTTATAATTTTTCAAGTAATTTTCGCTTATTGTTTGATATGAATCAATGCATACTATTTTAATTGTCAAATTTAATTACCAATTTTTTTTCTTTTTAAGAATAATTATTGTCTTATTGTGTTAATGTGAAATTTCTTAAATTTTATATATGCTAACAGGAAGATCCATTAATGGCTGGTATTGAAAAAATTGCTCAAGATCTGTTAAGAAAATACATTATTTATGCTCGAGAAAAAGTCAATCCTAAACTCCATCAAATGGATCAAGATAAAGTTGCAAAATTGTATAGCGAATTAAGACGAGAAAGCATGGTAAGTTTTATACCAATACAAGACTCCCAAGTAGTCCTCTTTTCCTACCAAGTCTATATGCTATAGTGAAGACATTTATTAATGTTTTGGTCCTCTTAAATCTCTTTTGAAAAAGAGAGAAATCCTAATTATAAAATTGTGGGTACTTTTTAAAAAAAGTTTAACAACCTTTTTTCTAAAACGATAAAATAGGCACAAAAGTTGATTTCCCCAATTCGAATTTAACTATTTTCTGTTACATATAATATACCTTTTTTTTTTACTCAATTTGACTTGCAAGTCTTAAATATGTGCTATATTATATAAGTTTTGAGAACTTACACATGAATTGGATTAATTTAATTTTACTTCAGTTAATCTTTTTAATTTTGTAAAATTTCAGACTTTACTAAATAAAGAAATTTAATGTAAAATTTCTATTTTGTTAGTATGATCCTGTATCTTAATAAATTCTGTTTAGCTGATTTTTTTTTATTTTATTGAAGAAAACTATTGCAGGTTCTTAAGAAAACTTATACATTTTAAAAAAAAAACCTAAATGGTTCTAAGTCCTCTTTTTAGCTGCGAATGATCTTTTACCTTTTTCTTTGGTTTAAATATGTTTGTATTCCTGTAGATGCATCACTTATTAAATTTTTTAAAATTATATACATAGTTTCCAATTCATAGTGTAGATTCGCCCAATATTTATAGTGGTAGCAAAATAGTATTAAAGATCAAGAATAATTTTTTTTTTTTTTTAAATTTTGCCAATACCTTAAACTATTGCTGATAAACTGTCAAGCCTTGTATATTTATTTAAATTGTTTTTGTTTAGTGCTGGTATAATAATGGTAATTTACTACCACTTCAAATAATCAAGAAAAAGATCTCTTTCAAATGGTTGAATTCATCAAATATGTATATATACATATTTTTGTTTTAATATTTGAACTGTACTTTTAATGTAGAAAAATTCTTTTAAGTTACATTCTTAAAAATAAATAAATAATAATAATTAACCAATTGTGCTAATTATGTACAAACAACATTAAAGTTTATTTGTGATATTAATAAGCTGTATTCTTGAAAGTTTGTTTGGTAAAGCAGCTTAAAGTGAACTTGAAAATTTAGGAAATAAGACTTGTCTAGATTTTTCATTTAAAATAATGAATTTCAAAAATTCCTAAAATGGCATATGTTATCTAAGACTAAATATACCTCATATTGAAATTGCACAATGACTATGCACAATGTTAATAAAAATAATGATGTAAAGTAATTTTGCTTCTATGCTATATTGAAAAGTTTAATTCAAAAATGTTCCTTTTCTATGCTATTTATTAAAATTATCCTGATACAAATTTTCTTTTTTTTGGAAGAGAATATATTTTTTATCCTCAATCAAGCTTTCCTTCTAATTAAAACTGCAAATTTAATTATATTTAATAAATTAAACACTAGCAAAAATTAATTTAGTTTTGATCATAAACAGATGCAACATGAATACATAAGAACATTGGATAATTGAAGGAGGAAAAAAAAACCCATGTTAACAGCGTCATTAACATAATATTAAGAGTTAGTTAATATTATAATAATAGTGTCAATAGTTGGTATAATATTTTGGTTGTTACAACTATATTAAGCATATAGATTCCTTATTATTATATTTTTTTTGTTGCAAATTTGAATTTTTATTTGAATCATGATATTTTCGAGTTTCTTTGAGTTTATATTGAAGAAATTTTACATTTCCAGCTGTAGGTTTTCAATCAAGGTCTGTAGACATTTCAATACTTCTATCTTTTAAAATACTAGCTAATTGTGCAAAAAGCACAAATAATATCACATAAACATACTGTAGTTTTCATTCTATGTAGAAATGCCTTAGTCTAAACACAGGAAGAGTTGGTACAAAGTTTGATTTTTCTTCCATAAGATGACTATTGTAACTGTTAGTAAACTATTGTATATATCAGGGTAAAAAAAGACTTCAAGCTTAAATGTGTTTAATATATTAATATGTTTTCTATTTTCTTCATTTCAGGCTACTGGTAGTGTACCTGTTACTGTACGACATATTGAGTCTATGATTAGAATGGCCGAAGCTAATGCACGTATGCATTTGAGAGATTTTGTCCATGAAGATGATGTAAATATGGCCATAAGGGTCATGTTGGAAAGTTTTGTTGATACACAAAAATTCAGTGTGATGAAATCAATGAAGAAGGTAAGCTTCATGAAGAAAGCAGCGTTTCTTTTGCATTTTTTTAAAAACTTTTATATGATTAATTAGATAACTTTCAGGTTTAAATTAGACTAGCTTTTATGTTAACATTCACCAATTATAACTTTTTTTGGGGGAGGGGATATTTCTCTCTAATTTAAAATAGAATTATAGCATACTTGTCAACCCTGTGTTTATTGGCAAAACTAGTGAATTTCTATTTAAATTCCAATTTTTTCAACAAATATGTCACATATTTTCACTGAAAATATTCTTAAAAATCTATATTTTATTATAATTTTTAATAATTTACATGCATGTTATAAATTTTTTTTTACTTAGCTAATTTTTTGGTAAAACCTTTTTCTAACTAAAAAATTTCTAAATTGATTTATTTTTTTTAAAAGCAATTCTCTCTCTTACAATTTTTAAATATTATCTTACAGTAAGAAAATTATGTAGTCTCAATTTTTTTATGAATTAATTATTTGCTAATTTGATTTTTGTTTTTTAAAAATTGCTTTAGATGCCTCACGATTTTACAAATCCTAATTGAGATGCTTTTAAATAACTAATTTTAAAAATGCGTTTCTTCTTAAAAGGATTTTTAATTTATACGATCAAGATGTGCTGGAGAATAAAAACATTTTCTTGATTTATATCCTTGTTGCATTTTGTAATATTCACTTACAGTTAGTTTTTAAAGTTCCTGATTTTAGATCAAACTAAATTTTTAATGTTCAGTGCATACAATATTATATTTTTCAAATGAATTATTTATGTATCATACTTAAGTTTTTGAGGACTATTAAGTGTTTTATACATTTATCAATCTATTTTATTTTGTGCCTCAGTATTTCATCTACGTGATCCATTATAACTTGGTGAACAATGGTAAAGTTGAGCATACATATAATAAATCCTTAAAATATTTCAAAGAAAACTTAGTTTTGTGTTTCTTGGAACCTTTTACTAGTAAAAAGAACTGCTTTTTAAATTTTAAACATAGTTAGTCAAAACGTTCGTAAAAATTGAGCCATAAAAGTACAAAACCATCTGAGAGAGAATTCTGAGTTTAGTTTTGTGGTTTTCCTAGAATTAAATATTGTTTCTAATAGTCTTTCTAAAATAAATCTGGAGATATAGTAAGCCTATTTGCAGTTGAACCCTAATATAGTGAACTGTCAGCAGATCCAGTAGTAAGTCCATTATAAATGGTAGTTCACTATATTCAAAATTCTTTTACTAATTAAATTTAAGCATATAAACAATAGTATTGTAGAAAATGGTTGTTTAAGTTTTTTTTTTTTTTAAATTGAAATAAATTATTACAGAATAAAGCCAAGAAATTATTTTATAATTTATCAAAGTGTTAAATATGTTACTTTTAGACCCGTGAATAGTATTTAAACAAAAATATTGTTAATTAATAAATTTGTTGTGCCAATAGCCTTTTCATTTTTTTCCCCAGATGCATTGTTTAAATTTTATGTGCTTTCTTTCGATTGCGTGCTTGAGGTCTAACACATTTACCTACTAAACTTCATGGCCAATATGTGTTAATTAAAAACTACATTATTAAAATTATTTTTTTAATATTCCTTTTCATTCTTTAGTGAATTTGTTTCAAGTTGGTGTTATGAATCAATGCATATTTTTGTTAATTCTAATATAATGTGTTTATTGTAGACATTCTCAAGGTACTTAACTTACAAGAGAGATAACAATGAATTGCTGCTCTACATACTGAAACAGTTGATGCAAGAACAATTTGCTTACATGCGAAGTCGTTTCACAACAGATATTGAAACAGTAGAAATTCCTGAAAAAGAACTGCAAGATAAGGTAATAAGTCTTGTTTTTTCATTTTAATTGAAGAAAATATAGCCACTAAAAATGAGTTGATTAATACTTTTATGTTGGAAGGTTTGCTAGGTAAAAAATCAATGAATTATTGTGAGTAAAGTGTGAAGGACTTTATTTTTTAGTTAGCTCACTGTTTAAGCTAGTTACCTTTAGCATTTTACTTCAAACAGATATCTCAGTGTTATTTGCACTGTCATCAATCAAATGCCAATATTGTTGAAAAATTAATTATTTACAGTAATTGACAAATTTCAGTTTAAACTATATAACAAGCATGCTATTTTTCTGTTAAATTGTGGACTGCAGCAAATATCAAGTTTGTTAATTTAGGGACTTAAAAAATCATTGCGAATCAAAATTTTTACTATAGAGTTTCGCAAATGTAAAATTACGATTTAGAAACTTTTGAAAAATCCTGTCAATGTTTATTACCTTCTTACCAGTAACTTCCTTTTCTTTTCTGTCAGAGTTTCCATTAACGCCCTATTTACAGTTTTTTAAGCAGATTTGTAAAAAAGAAATACAACTTTGATAATACATCTCAAATTCTGATATAACTGGCTTCATTTAAAATTACTCAACAGCTGTGGCAAAAACAAATGAATGAAATTGATCAAAGCTATTGTGAATATTTGAAAGATTGTTTGCTTCAAAACCTGTAACTGACATAAGACAGTATAGTGCTATCTACTTTTAAAGACGTAGCTGTGGGTTTTACTCCATACTACAGAGTTAAGCATTGAAATAAAACTGATTTGAACAAACACTTATTTAGCTTTTGAATGGAATTAAAGACTAGAACCATTTTTGTAAACCTAAACAAACTTGTGTAATAAATTATGCATATTGGAGGTCATTTATCAGAGTTTCTGCCTGCTATTCTCTGGAAGAAAAATAAATTACCACTTTTAATTATTCATGAGACTGACATTGAATCTTCCATTGTATTATTTCTTCACATTAGGTGGATCTTTTTAATGAATCTAGAATTTTTTTATCTGTAAAAGACTTAAGTAAAAGTTTATAACTTGAAAATTAAATCCTTAAAGTAACAAACTTCAATTTACAATAAAACATTTATTAAGTGGAAGCTGTATGTTTGTTCCCTCTTTTATTTAGCTGAGAAAATCAATTCCAAGTAAATATCATCGCAATACTTTACATATGAAATCACGATACTAGAACAAGGAAATTTTTAATCATATTTGAGTAATCACTTTTTGACACTGTTGTTACTACTGATTAACACACGGTCTCTGAAGTTCCAATATTTTTACGACAGACAAAATTCAATCGATTCCCTTATAATTCCACATGGAGTTTTGATCGTTTTTCCAGTAGTTATTGCTATTGGGTTTCCAATGATTTTTTTAAATAAAATTTTTTATATTTTTTTGTGTATTAATATTGTGACAAAACAATTCTATCGTTTTTTAGATTGAAATTTTGGCTGTTACTGCTAATATCCACATGGTTTTTAAAATCATATTATTTATTACAATGAATTTGAATAGATCCTTTTTAAGGTATCTGATTTGCGCGAATTAACTGTAAAAACACATAGTTTTGCCTTTAATATCTTTTTCTATAGTTATTATTGCCATTTAAAAAGGTTTTTTCTTTTTAAAACTAAACTATCACATGAAGTTTCTTGAATAACTTTCAATAAATTTCTTGCCTCAGTAATCACATGTATGATCAGATATAATGACTGTTAATAGCATTAGAACTACTAATTTGTAATGGGTGTATAATACAATGTCTGAAAGTAAATAGAATTCCAAGCTTAAAATATTATTTTAGTGCAATTAAATGAAAATGTAGTTTTCTTACTAATGAACTCTAATTTCAATAAAACTGTTACATTATTTAAAAGCTCGTTTTCATTGTTTAAATCAGTTAAATGTATGAAAATAATAAGTTTAATAAAGCATAATAAATTAATGTACTTTTTTATAACAGCACTTTTTCTTTCCACATTTAGGCTCGACAAATTAACATTCACAACTTGACACCTTTCTACAAAAGTGAATTGTTTTCCTCTCATAGCTTTGTGCATAACAAGGAGCGAAAAGCAATCATTCAAAGGATTATAAGACAAGTGTAAATTAATGTGTGTTGAATATTTTGTGTTTAACGTTTTTTGTACAATAAAATGGTTTGAATTTTTTCTTGGCTCTCATTAAATAATAATAAAAAAACCACTAGTTTGAGGCATTATAATTGTATGGTTAAAACTAAGCATTTTAAAACGTAAAATTAATTCTCCTGTTTTAAATATTTGATTGGCAAATGGAAAATTTGTACCCTGATTATATTTTTCAATACATATGTATACATATATTTTTGTCAATACAATGTAAAAAAAAAAATTAATAAAAATCTGAACTTATATAAAAACATTCGAAATAAGTGAGAAAGCACTGTTCTGTAAATTTCCACCACTAAGTGTACCAAATTAATTTATTAGTTTTTCAACATTTCTGGTTCTTTTTTTTTTAATAATGTTATTTTCATGTATGTTTATGACTACTGTTAATTTGTTTTTAGATATCTGTTAAAAAATCATTACTATACAACCCTCAATAAGCTAGTGGTTAAAGCTTGGAGCAAATATAATTGAATCACTGTACAGAAAAGGTTTCAGTCATGCTTATTACTTTTATACCCTTTTTAAAAAATTTCTGCTTTTCCTCACAGTACGAAAACTTCTAGAGTTCAACCTTTTATGAGGACTACAACAATACTCAATAATACTTTAGGTAAAGAAATCTAGTGACAGAAAAAAGGCAACAGTTAATTTTAACGAAAGTTACTAAGCTTTTTTTAAATTTAAAAAAAAAAGAAAAAAAAAAGGTTTTGTTAATTTTAAATTAATTCTAACTTTGGAACTAGATGAAGTACTTTAACAACTATATTCATGAGGGAGTACAGGTGTACAAAATTTGAAAATTTACTTAGTATGCAGATTTTCTTCTTATGGATAATGCTGAGATATCCACCATGTTGGTATTTTCATATGCTTTTGTAATATATTAAAATAACAGGGTGGCCACCCACCTGGAATTATCAGGGAATTTTTTTATACTGGAAAAAACCTGGAAATTTGGATAAAAACCTGGAAAAATCAGGGAATTTTAAAGAAAAGCTGGAAATTTTTCTTTGATAATTTTTTTAATTTCACAAATTTAAATTATTTGCTAATTTTCTTAATTTAAATTATTTCATCCATTATACCCACTTTTTTTTAACGGAAATGTATCGCCAAACAGTTGAAATATCATCAACTTAGCAATACTTTGCTTGCATCAAAATTTGCTCCATTATAGTTCTGTTAAACTAGAATGCCATATAAAATTCTTCCACGGTTGCTAAACAAATGTGGAAACTTTTGACCGCTATGGGAATTTAGGAAAATTTAGGTAAGATTCTGGTGGAAAAAGGGATTAGGATATTAGCTTCTGTTTTTAAATTCTGTCCTTGGGCTAAATCCATTTATGGCTCAAGTTTGTTCCGATGCTTTGGTGGTTATTTTTTTTCTCTATTTTGACAAAATGTTTTTGTATTTTTAACTTTATAAAATTCTCCAAAAATTAGTTGGTTATAATTTTATGATAATAGATTTTATATCGCACTCTTTTTCTGAAAGCTTTTCTACTCCTATTCAAAGAAATCTGTGAATTATTTTTTCTGAGCAAACCAACCAATCACACATTTTTTTACAATCACTAACAGCAATGTTTGTCGACAAATTTTTACAATTGTTGCATTAATGCTAATTTTTTCTATTTCATTTTAACCTCTTATAACATATTTTAATTTTAAACAAAAAAGGCTCCTTTGTTGGTCAATATATGATTTTTGATTCAAAATTTTGTGCCAAAACATTAAAAAATAAATAAAAAATCTTGAAAATTGTCAAAATAAATTATTTTTTTCAAGATGATATGTTAAAAAAATAACATTTTGAATAAAATATTTTATAATATAGACACTTTTCTTGTACACATCCTATACTTTATAAGAAAAAAGAAACAAAAACCTGGAAAAATCAGGGAAATCTGATTCGAGTGGCCACCCTGAATAATAACCCGTGATCAACAGCCATAATAGTTACAAAGTATTCCTGTACGATGCGACCGCCAGCTATAAATTTTTCGCCAAAAAGGTAACCCCTTACCAGTTTATATTTGAACATGGTATAAACAGTAATTACCTGCTTGCTGAATATTGCGACTGGCTTTTTTAAACAGTCGTTTTGTGTTGAATGATACAATACGGTAGGCCCCTTGTCAATACTATTAACATGATTTTTTTTTTCTTGCACTGATAGGAAAAGCTATAAATATGTGTTCACTTAACTTTCTCAATAGTTGTTGCATTTCAATTATAATAGTTTTTGAGGGTATTGTTTGCCTCAATAATGCTTTATTGAGGCAAACCCATCACTGAAAAGTTCTATGACAAATTATAGTTAAAAGAAACAGTGCAAAAATAAATTACACAATAGTTAAGTTCAAAACAGTTTTAATTACATAAACATGAAGTTATAAGTAGACTAGAAAATTAGTTTCATTTATGACTATTCAATAGGGTGGTCCTTATTCTTCAAATTTTGTTATTAGGCATAAACAAATAGTATTTATCGGTAACTCATTGCTATTTTGTTTTAAGAAATCTATATAAAAAAAAAATTGTACATGTATTCAAGAAAGAGACATAACTATATTGTTCCTTTGAAAATTTTTAAACTAAAAATAGTAATTAGCTACATTTTGCTAGCAATCAGAGCTTTTAACCTTGGTTAAAAGGTGAGGGTAACTTTTCGTCACTTCTTTTGGCAGTTGTATACAGTATAAATAGTAATTAAAATTGCTAGGTCTTTGCAAATCATATCATTCAAATCGTTAAGAATAATGTTGCAATTGCATCTTGTTTAGCACTGTTTACTTAATTGCACAGACATATTTTCTACTTCAAATATCTATTGTCTCTGAACTTCTACTTTTTTAATACAAAAAAAAAAAAGAGTTTAATAAATTGATTTTTGTTTGGAACAGAGAATTTTGGGTTATTCAAGAACAATATATATCTAATTCTGTTTCAATTTTAATTAATTAACAGATGTCGGAACGATGAAGCAATCTTTTCGAACTTATTGGGCATTTAGTAGGATTAGAGCCACCCTGCTTTTATGAATTGTATCACCATTTGTAGACTAAATAAATGGTTGTAAGGTTCAACAATAATTCATTAAAAATATGTCATAACAGTAGAAAATACTATTATACTGTATATCATTAAGGATAACAACTTCATAGAGTATGCGTGAAAATGTCAGTTTTAACCCATTCTGATGATTGTTTGAAAAGATAATGAACTTGCTTCAGCAAACTAATGAATTAGCAATGAAAATGACTTCATTGTTACACAGCTTATTCATTTGTACCTTTTTATTACTCATTTTTTTTCTTCCTTTTTGAATCATGTTAATATTAGCAATGGAATAGAGTTTATAAAAAATGATTAAGAACTTTGGACTTAGATAATTGATTAATTCTACTTTACTTTCATAACTGTTCAAAATAGTTATGTTTTATACTTAATAACTGAACCAAATATTTGTTTAAAAGCATTAAAAAAAAAAAGTTAACATTCTGCATAAGTTCTAGCCACGTAAGATCCAAGTTTTCAGACTGCGTCAGCCTTATCTCTACCATATAAATTTGCCTTAGTACAAATTAATATTTAGTATCTGAAATGCATTTAAATATTAATACGAAACACAAACTGTCTAGCTCTTATATAGCACAACATTTCATTTTCCGTCATAGTATACAAAATGCATCGATTAAACTGAAATATGTAGTTAAAATATTATTCTTGAGCTACCTTTAAACACTGTCATAGAATGAAGTTATTCTATGAAAAAGAGAGAAATATTAGGATGAAACTGAAGCAAATAACAATTTGCATACATTTTTTCAATTCTATTTTAAGAACCACCCTACTTACTATTAGCTAAGTGTTAACAAGTTAACACAAATTATTTTTAATCCAACAATTTTAAGTAAAATATTATTCTGTTATAATTCATATGTTAACTAATTCATTTTTATCAACAAATGATGTTTATCATAGAAGAATATTCAACACTATTTTACAATTGCATCAAAAATTAACCAAATTAAAAAAAAAAAAAAAAAACTGTTAAAGATTAACAAGCAAACATGATCAGTTGTGTATGAAATTCCATAATCAAAATAGGTGTTGATGTTTTAAAATATTTTTCTTCTTGCAAATTATTACATAATTCAGGGCTGGCCAACTCAGAGTGGGCTAATGCTATCTTTGAGCATACTATATCAGATCTTTGAGATAACTACTATTCTTTACTCTGCCACCATCAACTCATTTAAATGGCAGTACAGTACAAGAACCATTTAAAAATAAATAAACTGCATTACTCAACCTTCTGAAGTCATTAATGAATTTTTTCACTCAAATTTACTCTAAGTCTAATCAATTTTAAACGAATAATAAAAACTTAATTTTTCAACCAACAAAAATTTTTAAGAATGTGAGATAGTCCTGAATATATTTTAATAAATTAGTAGAGAGAAAGAGTTTATATATATAGACCAGTCGCTAAATAACCGACCCAATTCTGAATTTAGAACTATCAATGTTTAACTTTGAAGCCTTGCAATCTTGAACCAAACACAGATGACAAAAAAACTGGATTAAGTATTAGGGCAAACTAGCCTCTGCTTAGGACTTTTTGATGGAACTAACCTGTGTTTCGTGGAGAGGAAAAATACGAAAACCTTCCACGCTTAGCTCGAAGACAAGGGGATTCTGCCACTGAGTATATTTTATGTAGCATTGTGAGCTAGGAGCAGAATTCATATCAATCAGCTACTGCTGGGATTTAGACCTGAGTCACCTCAATGGGGTATAACACTCTTTCCCCCGAGCCATATGGTTCAGACTAGGAGTTTAAAATTAAGGGTGTAAAATATTACTCTGCATTAAAGCTTAAGAAAAGCAGGACATATTTTTTGGCATACATGGAAAAGGTCCAAAATGTATTATGAAATGCAGATGTAACAAAATAGTTTGAAAGAAGATTTTTTTTCTTTCTCACCTCTTGAATAAAGTTAATAAGCAAACACAAAATTGTAATACTTATCAAATATTACTGTTTCTTTTTAAATGCAAATATAAGATAGAAAAAAATTGTCCACTTGTTGGCCATCCCTGATATAATTGATACATTCAGTTCACTTAAGGGAAAAGCTTTAAGTAAAATGTCTGATCTGAAATACATCATCTACAGTAACAAATTTGTATGTCATACAATATATACAAATCTCAAATGCTCATATATTCTTATAAAGTCACTATAAATATTTAACATTTTAACTAAAAATGAAATTCAGAACATGAAGAATATTTATAAATGTGCAGTTACACTCTGAGAGTAAGCCACTTCATATAAATTATTAAGTAACAATTCTCAAGATCAAGAAAAAAGCACAGTTAAAAAATGCAACATAACATGATAAAATGCATAGATAGCTATTTGTTAAAACAATAACATTTGCAAATTTTGAAGAAATAAACATAGTAGAAAATAAAGTTTGCAAGAATATCTAATATATATATATATACTCTTAAGTCTGATAGTACAAATGAGTAGTTAGACAGTGATTTTATATATATATATTTAAATGTACATTAATATAAAAAAATTACTTTAAGTCTCTAAAACTGGGCAAACAAAATAAATTAGCAATGTTTGGCAAATAAAACAAGTATTTACAGGTGAAAATGAAAGAGCCCTGTACAAAAAAGATTTTAGATTCTCACGATGGTGCGCTTATTTTTTGAGCAGTTTTTTCATATAGAAAGAAAATGGCACTCACATGAAATACTTTAAATGATTAGGTACAAATGACATTTAAATTATCACAAAGTAAATCAAGATGTATCAGGCATAGAAAAATATATTACAACCCATTATTACAAAACACATGACAAGACAAAAGTCATAACTAAACAGAATACGATTCGTTGTTTTTGATGCATTGCACTGCAGTTCTTAACTTTCAAAAAATAAAGAGTGACAGTGAAAAAGGCATTGCGTTTAATGTAAACATTTTATTAAATAGTAAAATTATCTTTTGCATTTAATCTAAATTGTACTTGGTAAATATTACTAGCAAACACAAGAATTGTAGCTAGAAAGAGGAAAATTTCAGGATACAAAAATTAATTTTTGAAAAAAGTTATTCATAATGTTAATAAATTTAATGATAAAATTTTTTTTTTTACAATAACAAATGAAATTAATGTTTTAAAAGGCAAGTTAAATATTAAGGAATTAAATTGATTTTCACTGCTAAAATAATTTGCTAGATTCTCACTACAATATTTTATTGCAATTATTTTTTCATTACATAGCAGTCTAAATAAGCATTATTATTAAATTTTTAAAGGCATATTTAAAACAAGTCTGCATAGATCCTAAAGGCAGTGTTGTTACAGAGTTTTAAGGTGTTTTTAGTACAATTGTTACAACTCTGTAGTTTAATAACTTTTTATTGAATTTAGAGAAAGCTTTAAATAAACAAGTATTTTATGACATGATCTGTGAAGATATGTACTTCAAAATTTTATACTTAAAATTATTATTATTATAGTATTTGACTAATTACATACTGCTACTATTATCACAAATAAATTTAAAAAAAAAGCAGTTCAAAGCTTAGAAGTAAAAACAAGCATAAGTACTTCAATAAAAAAAAATAAAAAAACTGTAACTAGAAATCCAAAAGGAAAAAAAAAAAAAAAAAAAAACATTTCCAAGGCAAAAACATAATGCTTAAGAAAACAATTCTTACTTTTTTTTTTAATAAACCTTGAATTTTAATGTTTTTTTTTTGTGAACTATTTATTAATAAAATAATATTTGAAAAGTAATTTTGATTATCTATAACAGGAAAATTAATATGAAAACCTTTTTAAAAAAAATATAAATTAAGTTTTAGCTTACCTTGATGATAATCAAAAGAAAGTACTTGTATATTTTATGAAATGACTTCCAGAGTTTTTTTTTATACACTTTTCAGTTCAAAAATTATATTGATGCAAAATATAAAAAGAACTCATTAGGGGAAAAATGGAAATGTTACCTAATTAGTTTGAAAATTTATAATTGCCATGTCACTAAAATTATTGTATTTGATGGAATTTGATAGGCAATTTGTAACAAACAAAAATGTCATAGAAAGATTTTAAAAATTTATGTAATGTGATAAAATTTCTTAAAATTTTAGAAAGTTTTTGTTTCTTTTGGAGTACAAGCATACAATTTTTGATTAATTGTTATTTATAGGCAAAGAATCAGTAGATTTTAAATTAGAGTATTTCATTTCAAACGCAAATACATAGATTCAATATTTCACACTCATTAATTGCGTTTCTTTATGCAAGCAAATTGATAATTCTATACAAAGTTAAAAATTATTTGATTCTTTAAGCTACAGAGAGGAAAGGAGTATGAAATTTTGTTTTACTGTGCATTTATTTTGGCAATTGCATACTACTTAGCTAGACAAATTTTTATTTTTCATATATGTATCACAACAATTGCTGACTTGAACTGATAAACCTTTCACAAAAAACCTTAAGTTTAAATTCCACATTAAAAACACATACTTTAAACAAAGATATATAACACCGCACAATTAGGACAAAATATATTTTTTTAACTGCATGGTGCTTCAATGAAATTTAAAATACACAAAAATTTTTTTTAACCTAAAACATATTTTAAAAGCAGGAATAAAAGGGTAATGAACTAGGATTAATGTATGCTATGTTACACACAAAAACATTTAGTTTTTACCCAATATTAAGCTCATCAAATGAACAATGTAGTCAAAACAAAATAACAATGGAATATATTTAATAGCATTTGCAATTATTTGAAATTAGATATATTAGCAATTTTTATACAGCTTAAGAGACAATTTATGAGTTTTATCTATTTTACAATCTCAACATGCACATATTGGAATAAAATGCACAAGACACTTAATTTACATTGTTTGGTTATACTCTTAAGTCTTTTATGCTACATATTAATCAATTGTTTGTTAATTTTACACCTTATTTAATATAACAGAATTGTTTATAGAATTATTAATATTTTTAAATATTATTAAAATTAATGATTTTTTTAATATGGAAAATAATTAAAGAACATACAAAACAATTTAAATTTATAAGCATTCCTAATAAGGTTAAAAACAAACATTTTAAATTCATTGACTTAATATGCATCTAGATAGTTGCAAAATTGGTGAATCAATAAATCAATTAAGAAATTTAGAATTAATACATTTCTATTTTCTAAACATAACTGTGAGATATTTCATCAAAATAATAATATTAATGAAATATTTGATAGTTTAAAAAAAATAATAAATAAAACATCCAACTCCCATGATCAATTTTAATGATACTAGTAAAAAGAAGAATCTAAGTATTTACAAAATATCTATAATAAATAAATAAAAAATAAAAAAAAAGAAGGAAAACTTGTTTCACATATTTTCACTAACCCTGTAATAATGCATAGATTGTTAAACTCTGCCCAGATGAATCTGATACTCATCTAGTTCGCAAAAGAAATTAGCTCTATAAACCCTCAAAACTGCTTGTAAACGTACTGAATTACTTAAAGGAAATTTTAAAATTTTATGTACAGAAATTACAAAATTTGCCAGGTCTGAATAGGTAAAACCAATTTTAATACTTTATACTAAATAATTAAAAAAAATTTAATTATCAGGGAATATAAAATCCTTACATAAATTTTTAGAATCATTGAATAAAATGAAGTAAAACAGAGATATAGATACACATTGGGGATCACAAATTAATATTTAAGATAGGATAAATAAAAATGCAATTAATAACTTTTGAAGAAGGTAGATGAATATTGAAGCCTGTAACAATATCAGTTAAAACTTAAAGTCATTTCTAACGATGACCTTTGCCGTGTGCTTTGCCTTTTTTTCTTGGTCAATACAGCAGTTTTTTTAAAAAAATCTAGAGAATATGGAATAGATTTGCACACTATCTTTTTAGTGACTTTAAAGCGGCCTATAGTAGTACTAATTGGCAAATGCTATAGTGTACAACAAGGTTGTACGCTATTTGGTTGTTTTCTTTTCAATCTGCCTTAAAATGGTCTATCTGGGTTTCTAGTATTAAAACTGGAGGAACTATTTAAATTCTTGGCTATGCTGATGATATTGTCACTATTGCTTTAGCTAAAAATGCATTATAGAGATATATACTGTTATTAAAAGAACAACAGCAAAAATACGCAGAATTATTAAAGAAAACGAAACGAAATATATGTATTTGTATGTAAGACCTCTCAATTAATTTTAATTCCTTATAAATTGTATCTATCAATGACTTCAACTACTTTAAATCAAATGTGAACAGACATAACAATTTAGATACTAAGAATAAAAGGAGGCATTGTTGCAGCTAATTGTTGTTTTAATGGATTAAGAAATTTTCTACAATCAAAATGAGTTAAAATTAAAAAAAAAAAAAAAATCATGTTATATAAAATTATTAGACTTTTGCTCATATATGGTTTAGAAGCCTCGTTATGACAATTTACTATCTTTGATAGAAAAGTTATGAAAAGGATTTTGGGTGCAGCGAATAACAATGGTACATGAAGACACAGATACAATGAGCTGTATAGAGAGGAAAAAATTATCAATCTAAATAAACCACATCAAATTTGCTGATAACATCCGCTAAATGGACCTACCCTCCCTAACAGCCTTAGTTTCTCATTCTAAATTAGCTGGAACATGAACCAGAGGCAGACCCAGACTAAAGTGGGTTGACTACTTTATTGGAAAATTTGAGGCACTAAAAGTGAACAACTGGAACACCCTGGCGAGGAAGAGAGTAGAATGAAAAAAGATTCTGAAGAAAACCTTGGCCCACAAAGGATTGTGGAGTCTTCAAAGAAGAAGAATCAAACAGATTATGATGCTTTTATCTCCATTTTCTCAAATAGTGATTTCCTTGATTTCGATAATAACTTTTGTTTAAGAATAATTTGGGATCCCTAATGTGTATAAATATTTTTTTTTACTTTATTATTTTGAAGTATCTAAATATTAGATTAAAGATGGACAACAGAAAAACCTGTATCTTTTGAATTCACACACTAAAATTATATCTTAATTAAAGCATATTAAAAATATATATATTCTAAGCATTAAAAGTTTTTGAAATTAGAAATCACATATTTTTAGCAGTTTTTCAAGATCTTTTTCTCTTAACAATTAAATTCTTAACAAGTATAAAAGATCCACTCATGTGGTGACACGTCTGAGATTGTTTGAAAAGATTCCATTTAAAAACATTGATTTTCTTAAAAGATTTTGATTTACTACTAAAAATAGTTAATAAAATAATTAAATAACATTTAAGAGGAAAAAAAATCTTGCAACCCTCTGAACTTTACAAAAATAAAACATCAAAATATGAATATGTTTTTCAGTACAACACATCTTCCAACCTGAGTAATCACCTGGAATTTGGTGGGATAATGTAAAAGGTTTTATTACATTCAGATGACTAAACTGAAACCGGGCCATTTGAAAGTCAATAATACAAAAATGTGAATCTTTTCCGCACAGGGCTCAGTATTGGAAGTCAAAAATTTACATTTGCATTCACAACACAGCACCATGAGAAAGAGCTATTGCATTACTTACATACAGTCTTTTTTAATTACCAATGTAAGGAAGATGCAAGCTCTTTTTTTTTTTTTTTTTTTTTTTTTTTTTTTTTTTTTTTTTTTTTTTTTTTTTTTTTNTTTCTTTTCAACAACCAGTCTGAATCCTTTAGCAAGAGGCATTTGGAGAAGCTGGGCTTGATAGGAAATTAATCTTCACTTCTCTTCGAGCCAGATCCTGCTGGCATTTATTGGTCGTAATATGCCACATAATGAGAGAACTAAGCAATACTGAGAAAAGTTTATTTACTTTTTTCTTCCTTTGTTTCTCCCCTACAGAAATGTAGTCTAGACAGTTGTCCTTCAGATCTATTCAAATTCATATGGTGGAATTACTTCTGCAGCGATAATACTATCTCAGCATTTCAGTGTAGTGCTGTTTATGCTTGGAAAGCATATCTGTAACAGTGACCAATTTCTTGAGAATAGGCTGTAAATAAAATTGGAATAAATGAAATGCTACTAATTTGAAGAAAAAATTAATAAATGAAACTAGAACAAGCAAGAAAAAATTTTGGTCACACAAATGTTAGCAAATCTGACAGTAGTTTAACTACTCACTTAATTTTTATTCAATTAAAATGATAGGATTCAGATTCAAGATTCTTTTGTACCTTTTAAAAAAAGTAGTTCTAGAAAACAAAATTATTACATTCAATGCTTTTTAAACTATGCTAAATACTATACTGATATTTTATTAACTATTTAATTTTCCAATACCAAAATAAAAATTGAATTAAGAGCAACAGAATTTTTTTGGTCAGTAGTTAACTGTTTGATTCTTTTCATATGTTCATTTCAACATAGATCATTCAAATACAGTTTCATTAATATTTGTTATTAGCAGCTAAACAACTCCATTTTTTTAAGATAAACATATCTCATAAGTATTTAATAGAGTCCTTCTTGCTTCCCATCAATGAAGTGTTCGAAAACTGTCCTTATGTTACTGTATGTGAAGTTTAAATATTTTAATTAACACCAATTATTATTATTTAATATTTAAATATGCAAAAAAATTTGACTTCCTTTCTTTTTAATTTGTTAGACTGTATTAAAATAAGTTTAACATGAATGTTGACCATCATATTGTGGGTGGGAAAGGATAGAATAATGATGCAATAGAGATATTCAGAAGAAATCTAAGAGTAGTATAAAAAATAAATAAATCGGAAATTCTGGGATCCACAGAAAAATGAAAACTCAGTAGTTTAATAAAGTTATGTATGAAAGGGCAGGTTGGAGGTATGGGAAGAATATAACAGCTTGAATTGTAGAACTCATTCAGAGTAAAGTATAGATGGGTCCTGCATGAATAGTAAAATATGTAATTTACGAACTTTTAAATAAATATCACTAGTAATTAATGCTAGTAATTATTAAAGTAAAAAAGCTAGTAAAAAATGCTAGTAATTATTTAAAATAGTAAAACAGCGATCTTGGTAAAATTAAATTATGGTATGGATCATATTGAGCACATTTCCTAAATTAAATACAATTATGTGAAATAAATGATTCGTCAAAATTAGGTAACTAAAAATATATTTAATGTGTTATCTTTACTTGATGAATAAAATTTAACACGTAGAAAATAAATAAGTTTTAATTAAACCATTGTCACTAAATATATAATTTATTATTTAAAAAAACAATTCTTAAAATTTTTCTTCCTCATTAAAAACAATGAGCTAAGGACACTCATATGAACTAAACATCATGTTAACACAAAAAAAAAATCCTACAAAAATTGAAGCATAATTTCTTATAATGTTGAATTCTATATATTTGACATTAACATGCAATCGTCAAAAACGAACTACAACAGGATCAAAGATTGTTCATTCCTGCAATAGTCCAGGGCTGTATCATACTTCAAAGGAGAAATACAGTAGAGAACCAAGTATCTGGGATGCTTGGGACCATCGCTATCCCGGATATCTGAATTTCCCGGTTTTCTGGATCGACCAAAAAGTGTCGTTAATCGATGTTTTATCGAACCCGAAGTACAAGGAAAANAAACCATTGTCACTAAATATATAATTTATTATTTAAAAAAACAATTCTTAAAATTTTTCTTCCTCATTAAAAACAATGAGCTAAGAACACTCATATGAACTAAACATCATGTTAACACAAAAAAAAAAAAAAAAAAAAAAAAAAAAANAAAAAAAAAAAAAAAAAAAAAAAAAAAAAAAAAAATCCTACAAAAATTGAAGCATAATTTCTTATAATGTTGAATTCTGTATATTTGACATTAACATGCAATCGTCATAAACAAACTACAACAGGATCAAAGATTGTTCATTCCTGCAATAGTCCAAGGCTGTATCACACTTCAAAGGAATGAAATATCTTATTGTAATCACACTAGGTCAAATGGAGTGAAAAAAACAAAACAAAAAAACACTTGTACACGAGGGCAAATATAGATAACAGACATACCAAATAAGAAACCAATTCTAAATTGTGCTGCAACAGGGACATAAAATTGCGAATCAGTTTTTTAAGATGCAAATTGGTAAAAAAAGTAGTAGATTTTTTACAATTGATTGCAAAATAGTTGTTTTGCAGATATTTTGCAAAATTAGTTGCCCTAGAAAATAATCATTTAAGTCACTTTTGTAGTTGCCAATGGCAGCCCTGATAAATTCACTTAAAAAAAGGTACCTAGTGCGAATTTAATGCAACACAATTATATTCAGTTAAATAATACAAAATCTACATATTGTCTTCTCTCATACAGAAAGTTTCTTTATTTCTAGACATACCCGCTGTAAGCTTAAATTTTGTAACTCTTCCTTATGAGTTGCACAAATATGATGAAGAGTTGCTAATTCCCTAGATGGATCACCAGAAAATATTTCCTCGGGTTCAGGTCTTTCTGGAACATTCTTTAGAAAAAAAGAGAATATTTTAAAATAAATAACTAGTTGCATAACTAGTAGTTAGATAAGCATAATGGGGAAAATATTACCGATATATCATCAAGGAACTTTATCATTCTGTTCTTATTTTTTAGAATAAAAGGATTTATCACTTCCATCCAAGGCTCCTACAATAAATAGAATACATTTTTTAATAAATAATAAAAAAACAACAAATAGTAAAATTTTATTAATCTAGGCGCATATTATTTTTTTTTTTCAGCACTAATATACTTATTACTTAGAAACTATGAGGGCAATATATAAGATGGATCAGAGAGGAAAAATAAAATAAATGAAAAATTAATTACCGAAAAAAAAAGAAGTTCAAAAACACTATACAGTAGTAATTTTATTTTATCAATTTCTAAAAATTTTTTTTTTAAAGTTAAATTTTATAAAATAGTTTCAAGAAAACATTTTTTAAAACTTTCACTCTTAGCATACATAATATTGTCATTTTTACTAAAAAAAATATTAGTCATTTGTTTTTTTTTCTTTAGTTCAAATTGAATCAAGCAATATATAGTTTAGCAAATTAGATTCCCAAAGATTTCACAGTGAAATTTGAAAAACACACCCATCAGAATACGAATAAAAAATTTGTATGTTTCTATATTTTGCTTGGTTAAGGAGGATCACGCATAACTATATATATTTCATTTAGTAGAACATTTAGTCTCAGGTTCAGTAAAACTTACCATACTACCATTTAAATAAGTAAACTTGATGAAATTTCAACTCTCTCAGAAATAGGTACAAATGGCTACTTACTTTTACTACCTTGCCTCCAAATTCAACCAAATTTGCGAGATTTTGCAAGCATTTAGCAACTAATATTAAACTTCTAGCAGCTATTTCAGATGGAGTATCTAAACAAAGATTTAAAGGAATTAAGAAAAAATAGACATTAAATGCCTTTGAAAACTTCAAAAAAGCAATACAAATATGAATATAAGTTAAAAACAACAATTAAAAAAAATATTATATACTCTACATACCATTAATTAAGTTAAACTGGCGAGGATTGAGAATAGCTGGACACAGCAATCGAAGAAATATAAATCCACTGGAAATACAGAACAGGTACTCATATTTAATACATGAGGAAGAATTTTATAATTCAATTAACATAATATTGTTATTATGACAAATAAGTACGCTAGTGATCAGTGATTGAACACATCACTTAGTTGTGTAAATAACAGACCTATGTCAAAAGGTTATTACATAATATTATAAAAACCATTTAATATAAATTCATTACATAGAATTCAAAATAAATTATGCTTCTTTAGACAAAAAAATAACAGAATTTAAATTAAGAAAGATCTTTTAATCAAAAATTTATCTAAGACACTCTACAAAGCTCGTGAAACCATATTTTTCTCATTTACATCTTCTTCCCAAGATAGATAATTTATAGGAGACAAAATATTTTCCTTTTACTTTCCTTTTAATGCTCGAAATATGTAAAATGAATATATCTATTTAACCCATTCGTGACGAGTTTTTTTTACAACAGTATAATTTTGGTAGCATAAACTATGAGTAGGGCAGCATTATGTACGGTAGAGTCATCTATGTTCTGTGAAAGAAAATACCTTCAAAAATATTGGCAGGACAGATGGGAAAGTATCCCATTAGACAGAGAGGGCGTTTCTATCCCAAAGGACTTTTTTGAAATTCGCTTGGGACGTATGTGTCCCATTAGGTGCGAAAGGGTTAAGAAGCATTTATCAGATCCCCATTACGACTAAAAGCAATTAGCAAACAAGTTTCTATATGTAAGAAATTTCTTTACATTAAAATTTTGATAGAAAAATGTCCTTGTAAACCACTTTGCATGTTAAAGGATATTTTAATTGCAAACAAATTCAAGAAATTTTGTTACAAGTAACAATTAGTCATTGATAATCGATATTCAATTTCTTGAAAAAGAATATTAAATTTAAAACTAAATGATAATAAATAGCAGAAAAAATTAAAACAGAAGAACTTTAGTTGTATTATGTCACATTAATAAGATCTACAGTAACATGTTTTTATTATCTTGTTTCATTGCTATTATAAATCAATAACTTCAATAACTAACTATGAATGAAAAAAAAATATGTATAAATTTTCAAAATTAAATAATAAATGCATTACTATACCTCACAACTCTAGTTTTCACCAAAGGATCATTAGGCCATTTTGCCATCACACTTTTTTGGAGACAGCTACAAATGTAACGCAAGGTCCTAAAAATATTCATAACATTAGCAAAATTACCAGAACCATACATTTTAAGTATAAGGTAAGGCAGGGACAATAAAACTTATTGATCTCTTTTACAATGAAATGAAACATGAGATTAAAAGAAAAAATTTTACTACCGAATTTCATAATTCAAGAAGCTGAAATTACTGGTCAATTTTAGTGAACGTATATTTCCACTCTTCCAGGCTAATTAAAAAAGTTTCTAGTAATTTCTAATTACCGTAAAAACTTTGAGCTTATTGCAATGAGATCAGCTATCCGTTACCTGTTTAAATTCTCACCAAGGAGATGACTAAAAACAGATTTAATTAATTTGACTTCTCAGATTAAAATTATTAGTTCTGATTGGTTATATAATACTATTATATTGCTGATAAAATTTATACTCTTAACAAGATCCTGGTCACCTTTTGCATTTTTAATAAATTTTTTTTTGATACATTTGAAAGGGGTCAGATTTCTAAATTTGCTTAAGACGTGTATATTTTCATATTTCCCCAGTATTGTTAATTGCCTATTTTTTTCTACAAAATTTTTTTACAAAAGCACACAAATTTTATTTTTTTCTCTTTTGTAATTTTTAAGATATTATATCATATAAAAAGTTAGCACACAATACTTTTAAAAATACAATTTCTCAGCTGATACATGTCACAAATTGAAATATTTTTTAAAAATAAATTATTAATTTTCTTCTTCTTTTAAGTATATGTTTAATATATATATATATTAGTATTCATACTTCTAAATTCCTTAGCACATTTTAAGCATGTATTTGTAATTTCAAAACATGTTAGGAGAACTCTAGTGATATTTCTTAAATATCAATCTTTACAATACAAAAAAAAATGGCTATTTTTCGTCATTCATTGAGAAATCTAAAATGTTGACTCCCAAATATTGAACATAATCTAAAATAAATATTCAATAGCCTTTAAAGCATTACTGATTTCTATAAACATACATTACTGATTTGATACTCATTTTTATTGATTTTTTAAGGAGAGAGTGGGATTTAAAGAAAACCTATAACATAGATTCTCAACCTTTTTTACGTTGCGGCCCACCTAAGGATTAGAAAAAATCTCAACGCCCCCCTTTGTAAAAATCCAGTTATTTAGAGCATGGGGGGGGGGATGTGCGCTGAATTAAAAGAGGCAACATTTTTAAGGCAAGTAATTGCAATCTATTTGTTATAATCAAAATAATTATGGAAATGAAAAAAATACACCTGAGAAATCTATGCATAATAAGAGTCATTTATTCTCAATAAGATAGTTAAAAAACTTATTCTAAAAAGGAGTATCAATGAAACAATCAAGTAACTATGTCAGTGGGATGATTGTGCTTGGTTCAGGGCCAGTCACTTAATGTTCGGTTCAATATTTTCAATGAGGTGAAGACGCAAGTCCCCTCTTTGCACAATTTTGAGTCAATTGTTTGTGACTAGATACGTCACATCACTGAATCTTCGCTCCATAAGGTAGAAGGAAGGGAAGGCTATTAAATGCTACCTTGAAGCCAAAATTCCGTTAATTCTGTAAAATTTCAAAGCTTCATTAGTTGAAAGTTCTCCCAATTCCTTCTGAATCTGAACCTCTGCTGTTTCAATATTCAAAAAAGGGTTTGTAACCCATTGAGGGACTTCCAGGGACAAAACATCTTTAAAATGTCAGAAAATTCAATGTACGAAGACTCAAGGTGATTACAATATTCTTGTGTATCATCAGAAAGAATTTCACCATTCTTTATTCCGATAAGATTGGAAATTAGCTAAACTTATTCCAACCAAAATTCTGCTTCCACAAAATCAGTTTTTTTAGAAAGGCAGAAATAGCTGATTTTGTAGTGATCAAATTGAGCTCGTCGCCTTGAAATTGTAAATTAACACCATTAAATTTTACAAATAAATCCGTCATGTATTCAAGGAACTCAAGCACAGAGTCGAAAATATTCCAAAACCTATTGAGACAGGCGTTTTTGNGAGGTGAAGACGCAAGTCCCCTCTTTGCACAATTTGAGTCAATTGTTTGTGACTAGATACGTCACATCACTGAATCTTCGCTCCACAAGGTAGAAGGAAGGGAAGGCTATTAAATGCTACCTTGAAGCCAAAATTCTGTTAATTCTGTAAAATTTCAAAGTTTTATTAGTTGAAAGTTCTCCCAATTCCTTCTGAATCTGAACCTCTGCTGTTTCAATATTCAAAAAAGGGTTTGTAACCCATTAAGGGACTTCCAGAGGCAAAACATCTTTAAAATGTCAGAAAATTCAATGTACAAAGACTCAAGGTGATTACAATATTCTTGTGTATCATCAGAAATAATTTCACCATTCTTTATTTCGATAAGATTGGAAATTAGCTAAACTTATTCCTACCAAAATTCTGCTTCCGCAAAATGAGTTTTTTTTAGAAAGGCAGAAATAGCTAATTTTGTAGTGATCAAATTGAGCTCGCCGCCTTGAAATTGTAAATTAACAGCATTAAATTTTACAAATAAATCCGTCATGTATTCAAGGAACTCAAGCACAGAGTCGAAAATATTCCAAAACCTATTGAGATAGGCGTTTTTGGAAAGTTTGCGAATGTCAGTGTGTAGTAGCAAGTGATTGAATTTTTCATCGTTTTTCTGGAACAGCTCTCTGAATAATTAATCGTTGAGAGTATTACTGCGAATTTTCATCACAGCAGAGATCGACATATTGCTATGATTGATGCAAATGGTCTCTGAGATTTTTTCCAACTAAATGCTGTCTGTGAATCTCGCAGTGGACAGCTAAAATATCTGGTACTTGGCCATCAATTATGGGAGGAGTTTTCTAGGTATCTCTGTCTTGGGAGGGGTACCTCTCTCTTCAAAATTAAACGGGGTTAAATCTACGATGTCAACCAACCATTGCAGTAGCTCCATCAGTGGCAACAGACATAATATTCGAAAGAGGAATGTTTTTCTCTTTAAAATAATCTTTGACAGCATTAAAAATAGATTTACCTTTGGCATCTTTAATCAGGTTTTTTGTAAAAAGCATCTCTTGAATAATTTTTCATTCCTTCATAAATCGGAAGTACGCCAACAGTAAAGCCTCATTATTTTTCAAGGTTGACTCATCAACTTGAAGTGAAATACGTTGGACATCAAAAGTTTGCATAAGGAAACTTCAATGTTTTCAGCCACCTCATCAATCCCTTGCAACACCGTATTGTTGTGAATCCGAACTTCAAGTACGTGACACTGTATTGACGACACTTTTTTTTATTAACAGACACTGTAGGCAGCAGCAAAATACAAAAGAGGAAAGAAAATAAACTACATCTTAAAATTAATAGATAATTTACGCTGAAGAACAAATTCGCGCAAGTACCTGGTCAAATAATCAATGAAATTGAATCAAACTGGGGAAAAAACTGAAAGGGAGTGAACGAAAATAATCATAAGAAACACTGATCGAATCAAACATTCATTCTGAAAGCGCATGGACTTCAATTTTTGCCAAATGGCTTGAATAAGTCAGAAGCAAAAACAACTCACTCATGCCCTGCGATAGTTCGGATTGGAGAATAGTTGTCGTATAAGTTCGTCTTACTGCTGGTACAAATGGTGTATTGGATAATTTTAATTTATTATATTAATTTAATTATTTTTCGTTAATATTAATTTTTGATTTACTTTATTTATTACATTAATTTTAATTTAATAATTTTATTTAGAAGTTTTAAAAATGAATTTGAATGCTCATCGCCCCCCTACTGCCCAAAACAAGTTCACCGTCCCCCTACTGTCCAAAACAAGTTCACCGCCCCCGTTGAGAATCAGTAACCTATAAGATATATATTTATTTTTCGACAGCTGATTCTGAAAGCAGGGTGGCCACTCAAATCAGGTTTCAAATTATCCTGATTTTTCCAGGTAAAAATCATACCAATTCCAGGTCAGCATGTTTTTGCTTTCTCATAAAGTGTAGGATGAGTACAAGAAAAATGTTAATATTACGAAGTATTTTATTTAATATGTTAATTTATTAATAAATCATTCTGAAAAAATTAGACGGAATTTATTAAAGCAAGATTGTGAAAAATTAAAGATTGTTAAAAATTAAAGTTGTGGTACAACTTTAATTTTTAAAAAATTAAGAAGGATGTAGAGAAAATATTATGTTCAGTTTGCAGAATATATTGTTTTTATTGTGTAACTTTAAGTAGTTTTTGCACCAAATGGCAAATACAGAGTGTACTGTTTAATATATTTTAATTAAGCGAAATAATTTATATATACTATATTTCATTAAGAGAAAGAAATATAGTTAAAAAGTTCAAAGTAAATCGGAAAAAGTATAGTACCTTGGACATGAATCAATAGAGGTAAATATCGATTCAATAACTTCATCTAAAAGGCCCAACATATTTTCTGCATTTGTGCAAGCTTCAATTGGGCTTTCAAGTTTGCTTGGATTCAACTGAAAGAGAATCATAAGGTCAGCAAACGATATACCTTCATTCATATATTTACAGTTGCACTTTCAGTTAATGAAAAATATCACAGCTTGTGTTTGTTAGTAGAAAATGCTAATAACCAAAATATTCACATTTTTAAACAAAAATGTATAATAGGGACAGAGGAACTTGTTTACTTTTAATTGGTCATGCATACATATCATGGGTATATAACAAAAGTCATGTATATATATGTAAATAGAAAAAAAAATCAGTAATATATTGTTGGACAAACCTCACAAGACTGTCGACTATCCATCACTTTAAGTATAAAATCTTGTACAGCTTGGTGTAAAAATCCATTAGTAGTTGATCTCATATAATGGTCCATTAATGTTGTTGTAAGAGAGGCCGACCGGAATAAAGTAGTAGTATCTTCTATAACAAATTCAAACGTAAGTCAAGCAATTATTTTTACTAAAGATAAAAATATATTTTCTGTTAAATTGTTTTCAAAATTGAAAGAAAACAATTTGAAAATAGTAGTGAGAAATATAAACAAATGAAGACCTTTAAAAAAGTGATGCTATACAAAACACACAAAAAAGAGAATATTTCAGCATATTTAATATATTCGCTTTTTTCTTTTAACACAGAATAAAGTCAATACAATTATCACAACTAGACTAACATAATTACATAGGGCATAAATTACATGATTTGGTGGAAACTATCTGATTTGAGGACAGAACTATAAAAGAAAAAATTACCTTCAAATTGAATTTCTCTATCATTCATTGTCTTCAAGAGCATTGCTTCTTTCTTTTCATACCTAAATACTCGCAAAACAGCATTGGCTAATGGCGTTCTATCTCTGTGGCACAGATCAGCTAAGACACTAACAACCTCCAAATCTTCTTCCATAATAAGCTATTTAAATAATTAATTGCAGATTTTTTATATAGAGGTTGTAGGGAGAAAAAGTATAAAATAGATATTCTAAACAGTCGTGTACATAACAATAAAACTACCTAGTTTACTTTACATACAGTCTTGTTAAATATAAATACTCAAACAGAAATATTATAACATATAGATATTAAAATTCAAGGCAAAATTAAATTAAATTTATCAAAATACACTATACTACAATATTCAGGAAAAAAAACTTTTAGTTTTTGGCATTTTGAGGTTTTTAATTCATGTGATTTTTCATGTTATGTAATAAGATGATGTAAGTTAAGTTTAAGTTTTCAGAGGTTAGTGGAACAAACAATAAATTATGAAAGAAAGCAAATATTTTTCAACACCCTATGCCCTATGAAGTAGACATGGAAAACTTATAACACTCTATTAAATTTCAACTATTCTTACAATATATAGTGCTAGACAATGAATAGAGCATTTTATTTTATTTATTTATTTTTTTCTGGACAAAATTCCTAGCCAGCTTATCTCATTTGCTTTTTAACCTATAATTTTATCTCAATATCTATTTTTTAAATTATACCATGCAATTAGTAATTTTTTTCAATTATTCATTTCATAATTTTCATTAGTTTAAAATTCTGAACCAAAACAGCAAAAATCAACCACAAAGAGAAATAATAAAAATTGATAGCAAATTTGAAACAACCACCAAAATACAGCCTTTGTTGTATTAAATTTGTTATCTGAAAAGGAAATAATTATCTGAACTTACAAGTGCTAACTTAAAAGAGCCATGAGATAAAATCTTACATAAAGCAATTTAAAAATTTTCTTTCATAAACTGCAAAATATTTTCATAATAAACACCCTATGTCAGAAAATCAAGCAATAAGCTTGTACTGATTACTTTGGTTATTATTTGCAATGACTGTATAAAATTTCGTTAATCTAGTGTTACTTATGCAGATATGAACATTTTTATCTAAAATAATTTTTTAGTCTTATGTTTTTTTGCTATACCTTTAAAAATATTCAAAAAAATTAAACAAAATTTTTTGAGCAATTTAAAACCAATTACAAAATTAATGTTTTTAAATTTAAAAAAAAAATATTTAAAAAAAATGCATGCAAGATATGAGTATTAAAAGTAGTTTTTTTGTACTGTGCACCCTCTGAAAAAATTTAAAATTATTTTTTCATTATTTTGTAGTGAATCGTATTTGGCAACTAATGGAGGAAAATTTTTTTTATTTAAATATCTAAAAAATTTCGATTAATTTTCTAGACAATTTTTGTACTTTTCAAAAGAAAGCTCAAAATAATCAGGGCTTTTTCACTAATTTTATTATGCTGTATTGCAAATTACACTACCTTATAATGAATGGACAGCAAGAACAAAATAAATATGTGGAAAACTCCCATTCGTTTTGAACTTACATTTAAAAAGTACAAAAATTACTTAGAAAATTGCTTGAAACTTTTTTACGTTTTTAAGATCTTTAAATCATATTTTTTCCATTAGTTGCCAAACATGATTCACTGTAAAATTACGGAGAAAAAATAATTATTTTAAATTGCATTAAAAACTTTTTTTTTTTAGTTTTACTGAATATTTTTAAAGTTATAATAAAAAACATGAGACAAAAAAATTAGTATTTGAAGAAAATGTTCATATCTCCATGAATATTTAAGTTAGATTTATGAAATTTTATGCAATCATTGCAAATAACAACCAAAGCAATCGATACAAGTTACAAGCTTATTGCTTGATTTTCTGGCATAGGGTGTAAGTATTTCTTGAGAAATTCAAAATAATATCAAAAACCGAAGTGTCTCTTCCATCATTGTAGGGTAATGTATATTATATATGAAAATATACATACATTTACATTGTAATTCTACAAAACATTTACCCTCTTTACAATTTTTTTTTCACCAAGTTTAGTTTGAAATAGCTAAAACGAAATGAAATTAGAAAATTTTAAATTTTATCTGCATTAAAAATTTTTTAAACTTAATTCACTTTGAATTCTGTAGCATACAGAATTTAAACTATGCAAATAAATATAAAGAAATTAAAATTTACACTACAATTTATACCTCTTTCAAAGCATTGTATTCAGCTAATGGCATTATAACTTCATGAATATATCTAATTCTGACACGCAATGAGCCCCAGTCTTCTCTAATAGGAGGTGTCAAACCACCAAGGGGAAACCAGTCTTCCACTTCCTCTCCGCTTATTAGATTTTCTAGCTCAACTGTAACATCAGCTGAAAAAATAAAATTTAAACTGTCTAGTACATACAGATAATAAATTCAAAGCATTTATTTATTTAAATAATATATATTATTATATTAAAAATTAACCAACATCCATGGGATAAGTTTTTCAATTAGACATGTGAGAATACTTAAGTAAAAATAAAAATTGAAAGTTTGAGATAGAATACAAGAGTCATGATATATAACTGAAAAAGTTTTATCATTTATTTAGTGTATAAAAAGATTTTAAGTACTCCAAAAAAGGTTACTTAACACTGATAATTATGGATACTTAAACAAAAAAAAACATAAAAAGTTTTCTAAAATCGGACAATAGACATTGTGTCAAGAGTTAAAGTGTGAGCATGTTTAATATTGTAATATCTTGAAATAAGTAGACTCTTAAAACAACACAGAACAAAATAGATATTGCATTTTATTATAGAAATTGAATTTTTAATTTACCTATGATTATTACCCATTATTTGTTTTAATGTCAAAGCTGGAATTGGATAGCCGTGTTTCCATGTTAGATGTTGGCGCATTCACGTCAGCAAGTTCTGACGGTCTCGCCAACTTTAAGCCAGGTGGCTTCTAACTGCCTTTAGATGAAGTAAGCAAATAAAACTTATTTGAAGCTCACAATTAAAACTACTACTTATTGCACCATTGTAAATGGTATATATAATAAAGTTTAAAAAGATCAAATAACATTAGTTTCTGAATAATTTTGACTAAATTTTTGTTATTGTAATTATTTCGTGACATACTGATTTCTCTTTTGAAATTGACTGATTTTGAATTGATTTTGGCAGAGAGACATGATAAGCCATTAGCTAATGACTAATGAATAGTTGTTAGAACGCAGAATCTGTCTTTTGAGAATATGTTTTAAAGACAATGACAGGCAGACTTCTTCCCTTATAAAAGGTGAAGTTGTTCATTTTTTTTCTTCTTCTTTTTCCTCAGAGATGTAAGATCAAACTTTTCTCTCTGATTGCAACTATGGATTGTCAGAATTGTTAATTTATAAAAAGAATGTAATTTTTTTCAAACATTTACTTCTTAAAGAAATATAAGCTTATTTGATTTCCTTGATTAAACTTTTTTTAAAATTCATTTTAGGCATGTGCTGCATAAATTCCATTTTCGGGTAAATCCATTCTCCTTATTAAAATGATTATTGTTTTCATTCATAGATGCACCATAAACTATTGAAAATGTTATTTACAAACCCGAATGAGTTAAAATAATTATTTACACACCTTTATTTTTCCCCATCACTCTTGTTATAACTTTAGACAGTTAACCATCCATTATCCAACAATTGGCCTTAACGGACTAAAATGATTCCTCATAAACATCATGTTTTTTCTTAGTTGTTAGGTAGATTATGTGGAATGAGTTTAGTGTGTATTAAAAAATGATATTAAAACAGAAATAAGTACCTATTTCCATATCTTTTGAACGCTTCCCTTTGTTATAAAGAGTAATGACAAAAGATGTTATATCAGATGGAATGTCTCTAAAAGTATAAAATAAAATTATGCAATTGACATTTACGTACGCAATTAATAATAATTTAAATAAAGAAAATGGTATGAAAACAAATAACTATATTTTTCTCATATTCTAATAAATTAGCATTTAATAAACAAGGATTACACATATTTTATGGGTTAAGGTTTTTTTTTCTTCCTTGCAGTAGAAATAATATATCTGCTTAATCATGCTACTAAATGATATTATACAAAAGTATTAACATTTATAGAGGATGCATATGGGAATATTGCTAATGTATATTAAAAATTTGCCTTCTAATGTGTTAGTTTGAACTAAATGCTTCTTTTAACCTTATTATACAATATGAAAAAATAGCAGAAACAAGTTTTTGATAATACAGTCCTTGCAGCACAGGCATGAAAAAAAATTTATAAGAATTTATACATAGATAGATAAAATAGGACAATCTTTTAATTACGGATTGCAAATTAAGTGAATTGGCCCGAGTTTACCTAATATGAACATAAAATTTTCTTCGATTATGTTGTTTTGTTTAACTAAAGAACAAAGAAAAGTAGTTTTGATTTATTATTTTTTGAATAATAATTAAGTTTGCAAGAAAGTAACATTTATAAAACATTTTTAAAAAAGCAGGCTTTTACTAAAAATAAGTACTAAACAACAAAAATCTTGTTTTTTACGATCTCCTAATTTATATGTTCATTTTTCCTTCATTTGGGCAAGAAGACACTGTCCAATATAAAATATATAAATAGTTACATAATAGTTTTCCATTTATAACTATTGTTAGAAGAATTAAAGTTCTTAGTGATAAACCATTTTTTAAGAGAACTATTATAATTTGAATAGCTTTCTTTTTAGGAAATGGGGAAAAAAATAGAATTTGAACTTGGCATCGTAACTAAAATTTAGATCAGGCTTTCCAAATTATAATTAAAAAGATACTAACTGAATAAAAAATATTCCTTTTATAAATATTTTCAGTTTATTCCCTCCTAAATTAAAGATTCTTCTTTTAGTTGCTTCAAAAGAAAATAACTTATTAAAATTTCAATTGGTATAATTTTTTACCAACAGCCAATCTGAATATTTATTATTCTTTGGAAAAATGGAATTTGGTTAATATTTTAATTGAACTCAATTTATTATTTTTAAAACTTCTATGAATATTGATTGAATTGTTGCCTGAATTAAATCATTTTAAATAAACTGAATAAAGAGAACAATTGAAATTTCTGAAACAACCTATCTCTCTATCCAACAAGATTTAATTTTACTAAAAATAGCAAATAAGTGTATGAAACCTAATTCACTCTTATAAAATTTAAATAGAAAGTCAGTTTTTATTTTTATATAACGCTATTTAAAAATCATTGCAATGCAGAAACATATTGGGTTGAATAAATAAAATACTCAAATCACTTTCGTACAATTTGAATTTCAATATCAATTTTAGAAATGTTAAGTTAATAATGAAAAATTACACGAAAAAAGCGAATTCAGTGGGAAAGTAACATGTCCGATGAGAGGAAAGTGATTTAAATCAATCACTATGAACACTTCAAAAAACTGCTACACAATATATGGTTTTATCTTAAGTGCCAGTTTTAACATTGAGTTTCATTACCTTTGTTGAAGCAAATTGAGACCAGAGGAAATGGAGGATCTGTAACCCTGTGTCATATTCTAAAAGAGGACCTAAGATAAGGAAATTTATATAAAGATGTTAAATTAATCATCATTTTGTGCCCACTTTTTATGAAGTTCCATTTTTTAAACTATGCTCTTAAATCTTTGAGACCAGAATAACGTCGAAGAACTTCTTCCACCCCTTCAAAGGTAATAATTTAGCAATTTTCCTTCCACTACCTATGACAGTAGTGATTATCAAAAAGGAGAAAGAAAAAAAAGAAAACATAAAATTTGTGAAACAAACGTACTCAAGAATAAAATCTTCTTCCCATATAGGATCAGGTGGGCACTTAACTTGAGTTCGGCAAACTTTAACTTGATTTAGTGAAATTATGCAAAAAGGGTGGGGTACAAGCCTCACTGGTAAACGGTGCGCTTCCAGTAGAGTCAGGTGTAAACTTCGAACCTCGGTAACATTGTGGGTAGGGGCCCGTCCTCTTGGTAGTTGAGGAGAGCATAATGGTTTGATAGCTTGAATCCATTCCTAAAAAAATATTTCATATATCTTTTAAAAAAAACTATAGTTACTTGAAAAAAAAAATTCTTTTCTTAATATTGAACTTTTTTTTTGTTGCCAGTAATGAACTACAGTTTAATTCATTATGCATACATAACTCAATAGTTTTTTAGTCATCAATTGTACAACTCAGACATTTTAAATCTAACTTAGAGAAAAGGGAACTCCCAAAGTCATCTATTTAGACAAGAATATCTTTCACATTGTTACTATGTCTTTATGATTGGTCAACAGAAAGGTACACAATTAGAGAATTAATAAGACTAATATAATCTATTTATGATAATAAAGAAAAAACTTTTAACATTTATGGATACAAGCTTATTTTATAATTGAATAACATATTCAGAATTTAAATAATGGAAAATGTTTAAAATTAACCAAAATTTTTCAGCTTTAACTAATATTATGATATTCTAAAGATATATCAATATCATCAAAAAATAATGTTAAAAATTAATTAATTAGAAAATTAACAATTATGAATTACATCCTCCATAAAGAAATGACTTCTACAATTTAGCACACTTGAAATTTTTGAGTTCCAAAAATGTCTGTTATATGCAGCAAAAATATGAAGAATATTTTAGACATCGTAAAATAAACAGTTAAATCATATTACTTTTCTTAAAATTAATCTTGTCAAACATAAAGAAAAATTAGTTTCCTAAGTTAAAAGGTATTTCTTACTGATAACTGAGTTTGAGGTGGACTGTGAAAGGATAAAACTAACAGTGAGGAGAAATATTTATTAACTTTGACCCTCTTTCCAACTACTTAAGCACATAGACAGAGACCTAATAATAATTAGCACATAGACTTCTTACCGACTTTTAAAAAGTTATTTTAATATGATGCTTTATAAAAGAATGTTTTGAATAATATCAGTTATGAAATAGAATGATTAATATTCAGGTCTACCAACACATGTCACATAATAATTCAAACAAAGTAGTTTTGGAAAAAAGAATTCAATTAACATTTTATCCGATGATAGCTTATTAATAAACTATCTGATGATTAATAAATAAATACAATTAAACAATAAGCATTAACATAAAGAAAATATAAAATTTTATTATCTTATAAAAGATAGCGCCCAATTTTGTCTGAACTAAAAAGAGCCCACATACTACAGTAAGATAAAAAACTGACAAAGAGCAGTCGCCAGGAAGGATCTATGGCTAGACGGTTTTAAATATGCTGTTGAACTAATAGTGATTGTTAATGTGTTAACATTTAGTCTCTTTAGTATTTAACTTGTCCATGACCAGAACACATAGAAAATATTTTTACAATTATCTTAAAATTAAAAAAAAAAAAGCTATTTTAGTTGAATTGCCCTAAAAATGTAAAATATAATATTTTCCCCTGTAAAATGGAAATTCATTACAAATTCTTAGAAAAAAATTAAAAGTTCTCTCAAATGAATGTTTTTTCCCTTCAGAATCTTAGATTAAAAAATCTCTTCAAAATCTTAGATTTGCTAATAACTTGGAACGGAAATTTTGATACTAAAACTTATATAAGTAAAAGAGTAGATTACCTGCGTTAAATCTGGAGAACTAGCACACAAATAGTATATTGTACTTATACAAGGTAATGCACGTTCCACCAATTGGAAACAATTTGGTCTAAAAATAATAGAAAAATAAATCAATAATAATAATTAGATTTCCAGAAAATTTAAAACCAGATAATTATATTTCCTGAATACTTAGCAAATTTTTGACACTACTTTTTCTTCTTAATATTGAAACTACTTCATATAATTTATAAGTGAAGAATGAAATGTAAATCACAATACTTAATACGATATAGCTTAATTATCAATGATTGCTAAACTTGTATTTTTCTTGTTCTATAAAATGATAAACCAAAAAAATTTTAATGATATTTTCAATGAAGAAAAAACAAGTTTAATAGTACATAGCTTGATAAAATCGAGTTAATATTTAAGAGTAATTTTCAACTAACGACAGCATATTTAGATGGCATAAAATTTGGTTCACATATAAAACTGTATGTAACAGTTTTAGATAGAAATAGCTTACCTTTCAAAGAGGCTGTCATGCACCATGTATAAGTAAGTGTAGCTCAATTCAATCAAGCCTTTCGGCTTAGTGCGCTAAAATTTGATTTAAAAAAAGTTGAGTTCCATACATAAACAATAACTGAAGTTAAGGGAATGAAAGCAGAACTGATTTATTTATAGAAGGTGTCAATAAACAAAAACAAGGCAGCATATACCTTAATATATAAAAAAACAAACATATTTTTTATTGGGGGATTGGGGAAACATGAAAAGTGTAACTTACTTAAAAGAAAGTAACTATTTGTCTCATTTTTAAAAGATATAAGGAATAAACAAATTATGAAAATAGAGATCTCAATCAAAAAATAACTAAATATTTTTTTTTTAAATAGGAGTAGCATGGGTGATTGTGAGCCCAACTCAAAAATCCTGAAAATTTCTCGAGTAAAATCATTAATGAAGCATTTCAAAAAATTTATGTCGTTATAAATTTAAATTGATATTTTCAAAACATGAAATTCTAAATAAATTATATTCAGCATAATTTAAATGAATAATTATGTGTAAGTTTACTATTATCTCTAATCACATTTATTATTTTATCAGAAAAAATATTTACAAATAAAAGAGATGCCAAGTATAAATTTTAGTTCTAATATTTTTAAATAAAATATGCAAGAATTTTTATACGTAAATGCGATCGATGATTTCTGGAAACTTCCGGATTGCGTTTAGTGAAAAAAAAAAAACGGAATTTTTCCGGAGCACAATCATCTGTGGGAGTAGGTAATTGAAACTCCAATCTAGTACAGGGTTCCCACTCTATGATGAGATTGAAATTCAAGCACTTTCCAGGACTTCTCAAGGACCTCAACAAAATTTTCAAGGACCTTAATCTAAGACCAATTTTAAAAATTATTCTCTTCTATCTTACTAGAAGCAACAATGCTTGTTGTGGCAATAATTAATTTTAAATATAATACCTAAATGCTTTGCCTATATAGAGAGAAGAGAGTATATGTATTATGGACTTAAATTTATATTTTTATAAAAACAACCCTACTGGTTTTACATATTAATTCACAAAATCATTTTCAGCACAATCTATAACNAGCATATGCGACAGAAGATGAAGTGGAGTCTCGCCCCGAACGCATTGATTGTCTGCTGTGCTCCGCGCGCTTGGCAGACACCAAGACGCTAGGCCCGGTTAGAAACGGTGGCGTTAAAAACCACGTGAGAGAGCTCAGGAGCAAAACAGAAAGAACAAGAAAGATCCGCGGGAGTTTTATAAAAAGGGCCGCCGGCAGTATTGAACAAATTCAAGGACCTTTCCAGTTTTTCAAGGACCTAAGACGTTTTTCAAGCACTTTCAAGGACCTAAATTTAGCAAAAAAAAAATTCAAGGACTCTCAAGGACCGTGGGAACCCTGTAGTATCACTACTGACAATTTTAATGGCAAAGCTGACACACATAGAAAGGTTTAAGCTAAATATTTTCTTCACTAATATTGTTACAATGTAAAAATATAATTATTAAAAAAATAATAAATTATAGTCAAATAAAACAATTACTAAAACCTTGGAAAAAAGATACTGTGTAAATAATTTAATAACATGCATCATAAAAGTTGGAAATTTGATTAGTTACAAGGAAGATTTCAAATTAATAAAATTAAATTTAGTTTCACGAGTGTTCCACTACATCTAATTGTATTAATTTAATTGAAAATAATATGATAATCTACCAAAGAAATTAAAGATGAAAAAGCAAGTACTTACACGAGGGTTATCAAAAAAGAGTAGCTGTTGTTCTTTAGCACTAAGAACAAAATATAAGTTTTTCCACTTGCGATTCCCTTGACCTGGGTTAAAACAACCTGAGAATTAAAGTTATGATAAAAGTTTAGATCAAACACATAATAAAGTTTGATCACTGGCAAACTCAATATAATGCAGAACTTTGAGCTAAAATTCAGTTTTTATTTATGTACTTACTCTTTTTATTCAAGTAACCCTTCATGCGAATTCCTTTGTTGCGCTTGGCAATTCCAGATTCACGACTTTCTCTCAGTGTTGCATAAATATCATGAGATTTCTGTTGAATCTCTTCAGCTTTACTGAGTTCTTTGGATTCATAAGGAGCCTGAAAGTATAAAAGAACATTACACATAATTTTAACTAAAACATTGTAAAAAAAAAAGGAAAATTAAGAGAACACAATTTATAAAAATTAGTTGTAGTAAAAAAACAATATGGTTTTCAAAATTTTCAGTACTTTTAAGATTTTTAGAGAAATGAAATACATTGATGGTTCTTTGGATAAGGGACAAAATCAAAATGTAAAGTATCTTAGCTTAGCTAAAAACACATAAATATAGTTTTAGAATAAAATTTTAAAATCTTTATCACAAAAACTTAAGCATAGTAGGATAGTGAGTGGACAATAACTTTTGCCAAATTAAATTGGACACATTTTTATTTTGCCTTCTCATATAAAGTAAAAATTTTAGCGTTATTTTAGCATTACTATATGAACTGCAGTTTCAACCAAACTTATCATAGATTTACAAAAATAAAATAAATGATAATAAATCAATTAAAAATAATTCAATTGAAATCAAAAACATATAAAGCATTTAAAGCAATTAGGGGAAATTAAAAAAAGTATATTAAGGAACTGTATTACACCAATCAAGCCTACACTACAATTTCTAGCAAATTTATAAGTGCAATCAATACTGAATAAGTACATCCTTTCCACTAGTTACTCTTGCAAGTTGATATTATTGTTTTTAATCATAGCTATGCCATGGTTGAATAGAAACGTCATTACCTTGCAAAAAAACAAAGACTGAATAAAGAAAGACCAAGAAAGAGATAAGTGAAGTTTAAAATTAAATTTGAGAATGATTAAAATATGTGGAAATATGAAAATCCGATAATTCTGAAGAGGAGAAAAATATTTTTAAGTGAACTGCTGCTGGGAACCACTATGAAGGAAACTGGATGACAGTTTGCTCACACTTTTTCAAAAACAATGCCAGCTTACTAGATGTATCGTGCAGAAGTTTTAAAAAATAGTAATTTCCCTGGACACCACGAACTTAAGTATTATAAACGTAAATCATGGAATCAAAGAACCAGCATAGCAATAAGAGTCACTAACAAGTAAACAAAAATTCAGCAAATTAATTGCTATGTAAAATCAAATTTTTCATTCATTTTGTGTAAAAATGACTAATGATATCTGCAATATCGACCAAGCTAATTCGTTCAGATAAACCCTACACCAGAACTAATGATTTGGTTGGAAATAAATTTAACTGTATCACAAACACTAGGTAACTTTACCATTGTTTATAGTTTTCGTTAAGTTGACAGCGTTCATCATTTTGAAAGAATAAATGGGACAATTCTACTTCAGGCTGAGTAAAAAATACCTTACATTCACTGTTATTTTAAACAACAATTACATATCACATGAGAATTATGGGATTGAGGGGGTGGGAAAAGTAGTTGAAAAAGAATTTCTGCATGTTCACCATGAGTGACAATAATTAATTTATCAATTCTACAATTGATACTGCTATACGATTACTTTTTTCAATGCCATTCTAAAATATAACTTTTTTACTTAATATTAACTACTTAAATATAAATGATTTATAAATGCAAAAAAATAAAAAAAATTATGATTTACTAGTTGCTACAGGAAGAGAAAATATTGCAGAACAAAAACTAATAGTAATGTAATGAATTATCATACATAGCTAAGTATTATATAAAAGAATCATAAATAATTTACAAATTAATTACAATAATTTAATATAAACAATTATAGAACTGTATATTACGCATATATAAAACTTTTGCTTACTTTGAGAACAGGTTCACCCAGATGGTGGCCTTCTACAATCTGCTCAACTTTATACCTGTTCACAACAGCTTCTAGACTGTAAATACATTTTTAATTTAGAAAATAATCATTAACCATTGTAATGATAACAATAATAATTTTAAAACACTTTCAACTATGAAAAACGTGGCTACTAACTATATAATAATTAATCATAATAACAATTATATTTTGCTAAAAACTAATACTGTCAATCCAGATATATAATATATATATATTTTCTAATATAGTTTCAGCATGACCAATGACTACAGATACATTTAAAAGATCAATTAGCCATTAATAAAGAAATAAATTTAAATGTCCATAATAAAACAAAATATAAATACCTATCAAAACATCGTCCACCCATAATGTACCGATTCCCTCTTTTTTCGATGCGAAAGCGTTGAATGGTATTATTAATATGAAAGAAAAGTGAGTAGTTTCCAGGGGAATTATCACTAGGTCTCACTAAGAAGCTTCCAGGACCCACTGTATAAATAAAAAATGATGAATAATTACTTTCAGGGGGAAAAAATTAGATATGTTAAATGTACAAGTTAAATTATATTAAGATAATAAACATCATCTGAAAAAAAGTACTATGCTTTAATACTAAGTTATTGAAATTTAATCATAATTGATTTTTTTTTAATATTTTCTATGCATTTAAGATAATTAAAATTATTCACACAATTTTTTCTGTTTATGTAATAACACATAACAAGTAATAGGTCTAATGGGAATGAGAAGTGTATTACCGGATAAAAAAGGGCTCTCTTTATAAATATATAAAGAAGCTAGTAATTGTAGAAGTACTCAGAAATAAAATTTAGGAGTTTGAGTGTTCAAACATTATAGGCAAGGCATCAACTTAAAAAAAAAAGGTAACGAATATATTGTGATGATAAAAAGTACCAGGATTTGTCCAAAGCCCATGAAAATGCACAAAATAAAAATGGAAAATAAAATAACATAGTTGATTAGTATTTATTTGATCTAGCAAATAAAGAAATGGAATGACTTACTCTTAGCAAGCTTTTCCACAGCAGCTTCTTTACTTATCGTTCCATGAAACCAAGGATAAATCTCATTCGGATCAACATCATCATCCTGAAATATCAATATCAATTTAATAGAGGCAAATTTTAAGATTAGTACAAACTTGAACATTGCTCTCATAGACTTGCACACCATTTTTTATTGGAAGAGCAATGCTCGGCAAAGTTACTAATTTATAAATAACAAGAAAAAATTTAATGCAACTTCTTAAAAGATAAAAACATGTTTCTAAAGCAAATATACAAGGTCACTCAATATAGTTTGCTTAGGAGTGCAGCAAAAAAAAATATATCATTTCATGACTTAATTTTATTTGATACGACAAAATAAATTAGTATAAATTTATTCCATATATTTTCTTTCAACATATATATATATATATACTTTGAAAACTTTTGGCTTTTATGTATGTTACTTGCAGCTTACTTAAAGCATTTATGAAATTATTTTTATTTAAAATAAATTCAATCATTTTATAAGTTATCATCTTTTACCCAGAAGCAGTATTTCAGATTAAAAATATGAGTATAATCAAAAAAGAAGTATCAAATAGAGACATAAGGAATAGTGATTTGGCAAAATAGTCAAACATTTGACGGCCGAATAGCAAAATGTTTTTTAAAAAAATATTAATAAATATTTTTAATAACGAAATAAGTTTAGTCATTATTGAAAAATAATCAAAACTTGCCTGTATTATAGGTATGGGGCAAGTGTAAAAAAAAAAAAAACTTTATTTAATAGCAGGGTTGGGTTTTTGACGTCAAAAAGTGGTTTTTGACATGACAAGGGTATAATACTGGTTTAAACCGTCAAAAATGTCAAAAACTGANACATGTCAAAAACCTGCCAACCCTGTTTAATAGGAATCTTTATGTTAATAAAGATAATTAGATATTAAGATAATTCAAAATATTTTAGGTAAAAAAACTAACTAGCAACAATTAAAAAAAATCAAAGTTGTAGAGTTGGAAAGAAAAATGTCCCCGTAATTCCTAAAACAAAGCTGTAATGTGAAAAAGAATATTTTCCAGAACAAAATTATCCATAAAACATTAAAAGAGAAAATGTCTATCAAAAACGTTTTTAAAAATGCAGCACTATCATAAAAACAAAGATTCAAAAGCTAATCACAAAAATAAAAACTCATCTTATTTTTGAAAGAATATCTTCATTTTTTTTTTATTTTGAAAGAATATTTTCAAGGAAAAGTGAAGATTAAAGTCTAATAGAAACCCTCTTAAATTGCACCGTCATAATAACAATGTCTATAGAAACAAATTTTTTTGAAAAAGAAAAACCAAGACAGAAAGAAAAACACAAATTATTCTTAGATTTTAAATAAAAGATTTAATGCTAAAAATCTTAATTTAACTTTTTCCAGTTGTCATATTTTTATAAAAAAGTGATCATAAAAGAATAACAATCATTAGAAACGCTTTTTAAAAGATACTGTAATAATAAAAACGCTTATAAAATGAAAAGTTAATAAAAAAAATCAAAAGAGGAACTATAAATTTTTTTATCTTAGTTCTGAAATATAACTTTAATGTTGAGAATCGCAGCTTTCTGTACTAGTTATCAGTCTTACCGTACGAGAAAAAGCAACAATAAAATAATACAGTCTATTAGAAAGACTCTTAACAAGCTTCGCTTTAGTTAAAACAGAAAGTAAACAAAAAGAGATTTCAATTTTTAAAATATAGTGTTGAAAAAATGATAAATTGACTTGCCTAAATACAATTAAAAAATGGCAAGAACTAGATCAAAATTGTATCTCTATCACCATAATCAGAAGTTATTGGATGCTTTCTTTTTAACTATCAGCAGTAATAGATATAGCCATTCAACATAAAAAAAGGGGGGGGGGATAACGAGCTTTTAACCAAAAAAATATTATTTTTTTAAAAACGAGTTATTTACAAATTTAAAGATGTAAAAAGAAATAAAACACTTCTAATTATCTTTCATTTACATGTTTGGATGAAAGAATTTTTTTTAATGATTACACATCGATTAATAATTGAAATTTTTTTTAACAATTCAGTTAGTTTTCAATTGATTTTAAAAGGAAGTTAATTGAGTTTTCACAATTAGAACATTGATTTAGAATTAAAAAGTGTAGGAAACAGAATTTTTTTTTTTTATAAACTTAGTACTTAAAATTAATAAAACTCTAACTAAAAAAAGATGGATAAAAATTTTAACTATGATGAAAATAAATTACTTTATATGCAATACATATTTATTAGAGCCTTAAATGCATTTAAAATTTTTCCACTCAATTAAAAACTGACAATTAAACTAATTAAAAACTAACATACACACACTAAAGGAAGTATAAAAAAAAATATTCAATAATTTTATGTAAACATATATATTTTTCGGAAAAAGTATTTGAGTCAAACAACTTTTTTTTAGATTATGCATTTGGTACATTGGAAAAAATAATATTTGAGACAACTATCATAAAGAATTATCAACTTATTTATTTAAATTTAAAGAGAGTGCATTTCATAAGAAACCTGAATCTGTTTAATAGAAAAGTGAAAAAAATATTTATTTACCAATTCTTCAACAAGTTCTTTGAATACTAAACCACTTTCCTGAGTACGATGCAGAGTACACCAAAGCCAACCATCACCCATATCATTGTGTACAATAAATATGTCCCCTTTTAGGAAACTGAAATTACATTGAGATAATTTTTTTAATACTTAATTGAAAGAAATTATGCTCTTTTTAATAATTAAATACATAAATAGCCACTTGTACAAGCTGAGTTTTGTGCTTTACAACCAGCAAAAAGTTTTAGTCGCAGTGGATATTTTCATAAATATTGTACTTTTATCAAGAAAACAATCGATTTTTTTAAAAAATATATTCTATTACATAGTGTTTGTTTCATTGAACAATGGCTTGCTTTTTAAAAAACTGTGTAAAAAAGATTTATTTATTTATTCTGCTATTGATAATATTTATTTTTTTTAGATATTTTAAATTTTTCACCACTTTTTTCAAGATTGATATATTAAGATTTAACTGTACTATACTAACTAAATAATGACAATAATACACAATAAAGCAAATTCACAATTATATTTGAATATATCATTTAATAAAGGCATTTATATTATAATCATCAATTTACTATAAAAACTACATTTAAACAATAAGGTTAAGACCCTAAACAAAAACTCAAAGCATATTTGCTTTGAATTTTTCCAGATTGCTTTTAAGTAAGGAAGGTAAATAATTAATGTGCATGTTTTCCTCTTCACATATTTATATTATTAAAAAAAAAAAAAAAAAAAAAAAAAAAAAAAAAAAAAAAAAAAAAAAGGAATAAAAGAATTAAGCAAAATTTAAGTTCATCAGTTTTATAAAGAAAGATTAAAAATTCTTGTTGACTCATCATTGATATCATAACATTAAAGAAATTCAGAGCATCAGACAAAATATTTACCTAAAACAAGAATTTTATAATATTCAAAGGTAATACATAATTAAATTTTAAGGAATGTAAAAATAATACAATACCTAATTTCATCAGTATCAGGCATCTTATTATAAGGTAGTATTGCAACAACTCGTTTTTTATCATTTACAGGCTGAAAAACAAAAAAGTATATCATTATACAAATTAGTTTGTTAATTACTATTTACAAATTTCTTAAAAAAATAAAAGCTTCTAAAATTATCTATACCTACAACTGATTCATTTAAAAAAAAAAAATCCTAAACAAAAACGAAGTGTGTCTTCAATTCTGTTAAAATTGCATTAAAATTACCTCTTAGAATTATGTTAGAATTAACTTTCGCACTTTGTACAATATAGTAACTACTTCTGAGAAATATTTATTATCCAAAAAAATTTTTTTTAGACTTAATTCTTTTACAATAAAAAAGCTAATGCTTAAAATAAAATTTGCAAAATATATTTAAAAATATATAATTAAAGAGTTAATAACTTAATAGAGCACTTAAAAAATACAAAGATTTAGCTTTTGTGTACACATTATTAATTTGGTATGAAAAAGCAATTAATAATTCAATATTAATAGGTGGAGAAAAAAATTTAAAAACATTAATTATTTAAACAGATTTGAAATTATATTTTATAAGCAAATGTACCTCTGGAGGTGGCACAGGATATACAAGTCTTTCCTTTTTCAACAAATCAGACCAGCTTGTATAATAACCAATTAAATCTGACAGTGAATCAAATTGCCTACCACCAATATAATAGTCTCCACACACAGCAGTAATCCTATATGAAAAGAAATTTTGGCAAATAAAATAATAACAAACAACCAAAATTAAAAAAGTAACAAGCATAAATTAACACCCATTAAAAATGATAATAATAGACGTACAAATTTTTACAAAAAAAGTGACAAATAACTATACATTTAAAGCAGCCCAGCAAAAATCTTCTATTTAACATTAACAATAAATTTAGTACAGCTCTTATGGGTAGTGCTACTATAGTAAAACAAACTTAAGCTATTCTATCAAATACATGCAACTAAATTTAAATACTTTTTACTAGTATGATTTAAGGAATTGTAGCAAGATTTGGATGCTGAACAAGAATATTAATTTATTTTATTTTTATAAAAAAATAGCATAAGACAAATAAATAGGGTTCACACCAGCAATGAAAATTAAGTGGTACAATAGGATTACTTAGCTATTCATTTAGTGGTCTAAAAACTTAATTAAGGGAGAAAAAAACGGAGCCTTACAACTTACAATCATATAATTCATGTAACGGTACACATAAAATATCATTTATTGCCCAATATAACACCTAAAACTAATTTGGTTCATAATCCTATAATGTTCAAAGATTTGTATATTTATAAAAATTATGTGGAAAAAAAGATAAAATAATATAAATAATAGATTCAATAATTAATAGATAGAATAGTAAATAGATTCAAAAAAGAGATTACAATGCTGATAAATAAATAAATGAGGAAAACAGAGAAAATAAGAACTAATAAAATATGTTGTTCTCATCCCCATGACCAGCAGAGCTAGATCAGGTCCATGAGCTCGTTCACTCTACGAAAGTCTACAACCAGCAGGAGAGCTTGAACCAGGTCCTGCCTGGTAAGTCCCAGACAAGATAAAATCAACAATGTTCACACTGTTAAAATTAATTACCTAAAAATTCTAAATTTTTCAAAAAAGTGAATTCTTAAAGAGCAAAAAATATTACTTTATTGATGAACAATTAATTTTGTCGGGTTTTCTTTCAATATTTCGACCTAATTTTTTAAAATTTTTTATTATTGTTGAAAATTAATATATTTTCTATCCTAATTCGAAAATACTACAAAGTATTTTTGTTAGCGAGCAGTTTCTTAATTACAGAAAAGTACAAAATATTTTTTATTTTAATTCAAGGCAAGAAATCTCACTATGAAAATTGTGATGAAAGTGGGATAAGTTGGACCAACTCTTAGCAATATTCAGAAATAAAAAATAATCGCGGGATTTGAAGTAGCGACAAATTAAAATTCAATCATGTTCTTCAGCGCATGGCATGCAACACTGACCATAAGAATGTCAAACGTATGGAATGGGATGACAAGAAGGGTATTAAATTGTCAGTACATAAATGCAAAGCACAGCACAACATGCAAATTTGAAATTTCTCTATTTAATTTTAAAAGTTTTTGAACTACAATTTCAATTATTACATTAAAATACCACACATTTGAATTCTTTACTATGCGTAGAAGAATAAAATTAGTATTTTTTTTTTTTTAAATGCATGGAATTTGATGGAAAAACTTTTTTTGTTAATATTTTGTAATTTCCTAACATATTTTACAGGTGACAAATTTGTCGTCCGCGTGTGTGACTTTAGCAACATTCATAGAACATTTGTCATCATACTGGCATGAATCTTACAAATAAATAAAAACTATTATTAAAAATTTCAGAGCAATTTTAAATAAAATAATGAAGTAAATAAAAATAGGTATACCTGAAATGGTTGATACCAGTATGGCCTAAGTAGGATAACACATATGATCCAGGTTTACGATCACTTTCCCTAATAAGATAACTTCCCAATTTACTGGCAGCTTGCAAGCGAAGTTCAGCACTATAACGATCAAGGCGTCCATGATACCACCTAAAAATAAATCAGTATTAAGTATTCCTGGGTTCTCAGAAATAAAATTTTAACTCCTAAGCTAAAAGACTTATATAGGTTTAGTTATATGTCTACTAGAGATTTTCTATATAGGAAATCTCTCCAGTAACAAAATAGAAAATTTAATACATACAGTGAAAAAAAATTTCCATCTGTTTACAAATCATTATAAATTAGAGATATTTCTATACCAATACCTGATTGTATAAACTACGATCCTCAAGAGTTATTCTTTTAGTAAAATTTTAAAAGACAATTAGTTGTTTATTTGCATGGGGTCGACTTTAAGTTAAACCCCTCAAATTGACCAATTTTATAAAGCTTTATTTTATTGTAAATTAACAAAAAAAACTAGATCACTTTTTTAACATAGGTACCTACATGTATATATTTACCATAAATTGACTGTACTTCCTAATTATTAATTTCTTGCCTATCTTTAATATCTGAATAAAATAGATAATAGAATTTTAAATAACTGTTAAATTTGAAGGAAGAAAGTGTAAGAAAACTATATTATAAGCCTGGAAAACTTCCCTCAATTAATGAGCTAATGTTGGACCAGGTCGAGGGCTTTCAGATTAAGCCCATATCATTTCTTATATATCACTGCTTCTGAAAAACTTCCAAATGAATTTTTATGTTATATCTATATTTAAAATTTTTAGTAAGTTGAAACAGCTAATCAATCCCAACAATTTGGAAAGAAACAACCAACTTTTCAACCTAATAAGAATAAATTACAGATTTTGATTTCATTGATATAAAGTAAATAAATAAATAAAACAAATGTTATAGTTTTTGATTTTTTTAATAATTTATTGGTTAAAATGATTTAAAATCAATATACATGCTTTGAAAACCTATGTTTTGTTTTCTGCTTCTAAGAAAAAAATATCTCAGAAAAAGCTCAGCAAAAGTAAATAAAAGAAACTTTACACCAAGAAATACTAGTCTTTATTTCTTAATACCAAATTCAGTCAATATCATAAATGTCAGGTTTTAAGGCTTAGACTTTGAGGAGACTTTTGATTCTCCTGAGACAAATGAAGATCAATATATAAAAAAAAACTTGGGTTAATTTAAAAATTTGATTAGAGTGAAGTATTGGGTGCTCCTTAAAATGGTGGCGAATTTCATTCAATTTGGCTAAAACCTGCATTTTATTTATTAAGTTTGAAAACATAAATATTGCTCAGTAAATTAAAATAAAGATTATATAATTAAATGTGCATTAGTTGCTGTAACAAAATATAGTATAATCAAAATATAACAAAAACTATTGTGACATAAAACATAGAAAATATCAAAAATTGAGGCAACTATTGTAAATTTTTACCAAGGTACACTTCATAAGACTAAATAAATTTTTACTAGTGTATTAATGAGCATTGATTTAACATAAATAATATTATGCAAGTTTCAAAATTTAGAGATATAGTTTAAAATGTACCTTGTTAATTTAATAAAATTCATGATATATTTATGATGCTTACGTACATAAGGTAATTTATTAACAATTATTGAATGTAAAGAGAAGTAAATATTTATATTACATTAATGAAAAATCTAGGAAAATACAGAACATCAACAGAAAATAGTTATAAAACAGGAATGTTAAATAAAAACTAAAACATAAGCTTACGTGAAATTGCTTGAGAAATTGACATCATCAACAAATGAATGATTTATAACAATTTAAGCAACTTATCAGAACACAAAAACAAAGAAAACATAGTGTTTTTATCTTTAAGAAATTAAACGAAGATGCAGAACTCACTGTGATTGAGGAGGGGCCGTCAGGGAAATATTAACATTTTCTTCAAAGAAATCGCCTTCTCCCAAGAAAGGATCAAACTCTTCTTGAATACTCGTCTCTCGAACATCTTCTTGACTACCGGGAGTACTGTGTCTTCGTAAACGATTTTCTAGTTCCTCTTTACTATGATCTGCCATGATCGTACAGTGTCTGCATAACAGGATTATACTAACATGATTTTAGTGAGCTAAGTCACATTGAAGAATAAAAAGTATGCATAATCATCATAAGTCATAGAAAATACTTTGCATTGGATACAAATTTAAAAGGAAACATTGTACAGAGTGGGCAATCGATGATCTAAATGCACTGGAATCACCTCACTTCGTTCGATCGAAAATCCATCAAACTTTTCCATTCACAGACTCTTCTGGCGGTTAATACTATGACAAACCGTAGTAACTGTCATGAATGAGATTATCTTTCCAAAATAAAAGGATTTATAAACTTTAAACAACTTGATGAGTACTGTAAACTTCATTTTTTCAATTATTGAAACATTTTTACTTTCATACCAGAAAGGTATCCAATTTTGATGAGATGTGTTGAAAGCCGAAATTTTATTTTTTATTCTTCTGAATAAAATAAAACATTGCAAACAATAAGAAAAAACTTTTTTTTCTGCTTTAATTCTCAAGTATAACTAAACTGAAAAGGTACGATTAATTTTTTTGGAATATTTCCAAGAAAAAACTAATACCAATATTTTATGTACGAAAAGGAAATTTGGAACCGGCAACTTGGCAAATTGAACGATGATTGGCTAATGCTTCATGTGATCCTTGTGTTTACATTTTTGACATGCATGAAACTAATGTGGTACTTCGGAGTGAAAGTTGTATGTTTTTAATCAAAAACACTATTAGTTGATTATTTCTTAACAGATATTATCACTAATTAAGGGTCCTTTAGGACTCCAATTTTTCTTATTCTAACGAAAGTAAATGGTAAAAAAATGTTTCTTCGCTTACCTGTAAGCAAGTTTCGTCAGCTTCAACTTACTAGTATAATTAAAAACACTAACTCATATTTGATTTCAAATCCCACAAAAAAAGTCTTCTCTCCATCCAACTACTGTAATTTTCATCGAATTTCATCAGTAGCTGCTCTACAATTGAGCTCCATTTCAAAACATAAATATCACCGCATTAATAACTTTCAATTGGCATCCTGTTCTTTATACTGTACTCAAAACAAGAATCCCGAAAATGATAGGAGTAGTTCCAGCAGCGGTGGAGACGACGGCAGTGATTCTGATGGCCCTCCCGAACCACCTGTTGAATCAGGTCCTGTTTCACAACATATGGGTGCCCTCACTTCAATGACAATCCCAGAAGTTTGGCCTCTGGTTCCTGTAGTTGCTGTTAGCCGTAACCCAGTGTTTCCGAAATTTATCAAAATTATTGATGTATACTCCTTTAAATATACTTTTTTGTAAAATTTTCATGTTTGTGTATGATATTTTCAGTATATCATATTTTTTTATTGCAGGTTACAGATCCAAATTTAGTTGATTTAATTCGTAGAAAAGTTAAATTGAATCAGCCTTATGCTGGGGTGTTTATGAAAAAATCTGAAAGGTAATCTTGATAAATTAAACAATTTTGATGTGATCAATTACTTGCCTTACTGAAAATAAAGCAATTCGTCCTAAGTTTTATATACTTTTTAAAATCTGATGAATTAAAAAAAATAATCGAGATGATTTCTGTTTCAGGGGGGCACCAAGTTTTGGTGACTACTGGCAGAGCCTGACAAAGGCAGGGGTATACGGGGCAGCTGCCCCAGGCTCCACATCAGAGGGGGCCCCCAGATCGAATTGAAAATTTATTTTACGTTTCCTTCATTAATGAACTTTTAAACAAAATGTTAGTACAGTGTGAAACCCGGCAGTTTTATTTTAACTTTTTCATTAATCTATCGTATGAACACAAAAAATAAATTTCGTAAATCCATGGCTTTCTAGGGCGGAATTCAGTTAAATTTTCGCAATTAAGATGGTCAAATTTGGACAATCAAAAACCTGCATTTTTACATGTTACAAAGCTCGATATGTTTACAAAAATACAGGCTTCTGACTAGCTTAATTGAGTCACCGTATTTGCGAAAATTTTGCTAAATTACGCCCTAATGTCAGCAAGGATCAGAATTTTTCACAGGTAGATGACAAAGTTAACAATCAGAAAACGGCATGATAGACATAAAATTGTCAGAAAATCAATAAAATGGTCAAAACGATATTTCGTATGACCATTGGAGAAGGAGACTTAATAGCTATTTTAGGTTCTAGTCAACTTTCTCGTTACCTATGTATAAAAAGGGCAAAAATTTAAATGCGTATATAAAGTTCAAATCTTCATTACTGAAGTAGTAAAGCAGAGGGGGGCCCCAAAAGAAGTTTTTGCCCTGGTCCCCAATTAGGCTAAGTTGGGCCCTGACTACTGGGCTGGGTAGTAGTTATAATAATATTTGCAGTGCATGAAAAAAATCGACACAGCATACAATCTCCAGAAATAACTATATAGAAATTTGAAACACTGATAAACTTCAATTATGTCATTAATCTTCCTTTTACTACCTGCATGATTTTTCCATCTGCATAATTACAAATCTGTCTAATTAACATCAAATACCCACTTCTAATCTATGCTCACCTGTATCATTATTTTCAGCTAATTGCCCTGCCCATCTTTTCTTTCCTTTTACATCTCTTCCATGGCATGTTTGTAAAAGAGACAAGGTTATTGTCAACTGTGGAGCTTGATAATTAAAAAAAAAAAATCAGCTCAACTGTTCCAAAAATTGCTTTTGCATTCCACTCAGTGTATAAATCTCTTAAGTTGTTTGATACACAAGTCTTAAATGTACAAATTTTTGCCAGTTAAATATAGATTTAATTAGATACACTGTTTATGCTCTAATAAAAATTTAAGATGGATGAGCGTAACAAAATGTTTTAATTTATATAATATTTCTTGTTTGCAGTGAAGCTGAAGTTGTGCCTAACTTAAGTGACTTACATAATGTTGGGACATTCGTTCAAATACATGAAATGCAAGATTTAGGAAATAGCTTAAGAATCATAGTCATGGCCTATCGAAGGTAAGATTTTTTTTTTTTATCGCCCTATATTCTTTTTAGTTTAATTTATTATTCATTTTATTTCCTGTTGCATATTTTTATGAATCCTTACTCTGTTATAAAAAAAAATTGATTTAAACTTTTTTTATTTTTTCCAGAATAAAAATAATTAAACAAGTATCTGAAGGTAAGTAGATTTTAAAATAATTTTAAGGCTTAAATTTTAAAATAGTTCATTATTTTTAGTTGATATGCTTTCTTAGGTCCAGTTGGAATTATTAATTCCATAATGTTGTCAATCTTTCAGAAAACTAAAGAATGTGATTATCATAATTTTAGAATAAGATGAATTATACTCTCTATTTTTTGTAGAATTTGGTTACACTGAGATTTAACTTCTATTTAATTTTTATTTCTTACATATATTATTTATGTAAGCACATAAATCTTTTTTAAATTTTTGTATTTTCTGCATAAATTATAACCTTAAAAAATGTTTCTTTAAGAAAAAAGAAATAAAGATATCCTCACTATTTTTTACATTATTGCAAATTAAACAATTGTTTAAGTTGTGAATGTTCAGGATGCCACTCTTTAACTTGGGAGTTTTTTCGGAAAATAATTAAAGATGAAAATTATTCTTTCTATTGAAAATATATTTTTTATAATTAACACTTAAAAAAAGAAAAAAAAATGTAAGAAGTTTCAGATGAATATTTATATAACATATTTACAGATCTAGCTTCAATATAAACATTTTTGAACCTCCCAAACTATCATTCGATGCAAGATCATATTGGAGCCAAAGTATTTTATACTCAAAGCAACCTTGTAGCAATGATTTAAGTTTATAAGTTCGACAAGTCCCTTGAAACTTGTAACTAACATTTTTAACAACTACAATAACATGTATAGGTATAACATAAAATTTCCTGAATCTATTTCTTCTTTTTCTTTTTGTTATGTATTTTTTAAATAATGATATTTTAGTTGGTTTTTAATGAGATAACACTTAATCTTTCTTTCTTTTTTTCATTTTTTTTCCAAAAAGTTATTTCTATCTTAATGCAAGCTCATTGTTAATGTTTTGTAAATTTCTTTTTTAATTTATTCTATAATTTTTTTACATGGCTGTCAAAAACTATTGTTAATTCTTTATACTAATTTCATATTTTCGAAAGATAAAGACTATAAAGGAGATAAAATAAAAAAGTTTTTAAACCATATACTGCTTCTTTTTTTATCACTCTATGTGTCTATGCATTTCAAGTTTTACATGGACTGACCATAATAATCAAGTTCTAATTTTGTGGTAACACGATTATTATGAAATTCTTTTGGTAAAATATGTGAAAGTTTTCTTTATTGTTTGAGTTTGTTAAGTTAGCATTTTTTTTCTTATTATTATTGTCATGACATATGCTTGTAATAGTTTAAATATAAATATAAGTTTTATTAAGTAAAATGTTTCAAATAGAAACTCATCGTTATTTCTATTTATGGTTTAGAAAATGGTACAGATTCTCATAGAAGACGAAAACGTAAAAATAAGAAAATCATCAACAATGAACCAACAAACAATGTACCAACAAGCAATGAAACGATTAACTTGGGTTCAGTTTTAATGGTTGAAGTTGAAAATGTGAAGCATGAACCATATGAAGTTACAGAAGAGATTAAGGTATTTAGATATTTTCCTATATTTTTAAAAATACAGTGTAACTTTTCTCAATGAATATTAAATTAATAATTAAACCAAAGTCATCATTTTTCATTTATTTATTTATTTTAGGAAATTTTTTATTCTTATTTCATTTTTAACTACCCTTTTATTTCATTTCAGGCATTACAACAAGAAATTGTAAAAACAATTAGAGAAATTATAGCATTAAATCCGCTATATAGAGAATCTGTTCAGCAAATGATTCAAGCAGGACAAAGAGTTATCGATAATCCTGAATATTTATCTGACTTAGGTAAAGTATCTATGGAATTAGATATACTGAAGTTAAAATCATAAAAATACTCAAAATTTCAGCTCGGGAAGATTTAAAAGTTTCAATTGTATCTCTATTTAATGCATTTCTATGGAACATTTTTAATGTGTTTGAAAAAATGAATTTTTTTAATCGATTTCGCATTCTAGTTAAAAGTTTTTAAAATCACCATATCTAATGTGGAATTTTCTTTAGGCAATGGAGATAACACATTAACTAAATATTTGAATTTATTGAAACAAAATTTATTCGGGCATCTTTTTAAACAATGTACAACAGAAAGGCTGTTTTGTTTTTTTTTAAAATCACCTTACTTACAGCAGTTTGTTTGAATAAAAACCTTTAAAAAAATCTGTTATTCCTGAAATAATTAGAATTTTCCTAAAGAAATGTTGAACACAAGAAATTTTAATTATATTCTCCATAGTTTTGTACATAAACTGTGAATGTGAGGTTTTAAAATAGTGTCGTATGCTCTAAAGTAAGCTTTTTTTTCTTTTTTTCTTGCCCTATCAGTAGAAACATGCATTTATTTATGAAAATAAAGCCAGACCTTTAATAGATATTTTAAAAAATAATTTGTAAAGTTTCTGAGAATCACGCATAATTTTTTTTTTTTTGGTCAGAAATAGCTTATACAGATTTCATTCTGTAAAATATTGTATAATTTGTGGTTGCTCGTAATCCTTTCCTGTATTACATTGAAAAATTATGGCTACTTGTTTAATTGTAAAGAATTCTGCAAAGGTCATTCTGTATTTTCAGATTTAAATAATAATTTTAATCCTGTCCAAGATGTTTCTTCAACTTGCTATTTTAGTTTAGATTATTATATAACTAAAAAAAATTTATTATAATTATCTCACAGCAATACAATTTCCTAAAAACAACCACTGGACTCTAGTATGCTGATAAAACCTAGCTTTTCAGCATTAATTCTGATTAACAGTTTTTAATTTAAAATTTTTTTTTAATTCTCATGGCAGATTTTCTTTTTTTTAAATATTTATGTGTAAAAACTAAGGAATTTCTTGCTATATTATACATATTACTAGCTATATATATATATATATATATATNAAAATGACAGTTTTCGTGAGAATGACCCATATATATATATATATATTTAGCTAGTACAGGTTTTTGTTAGCTTTAGTTTTTTTAGTTGACTTAATTACTGTTATAAATAATAAATTTGTTAATTTTACTTATGCTACTTGCATGAATAGTTGATGAAACATCCAGTTTTTGTCTTTTCTCTTTTTTATTCCCATCTCGTTTTCTATGTATTGTCATTCTCGTATATGTAGGTGCTGCTTTAACTGGAGCTGAACCTCATGAGTTACAACAGATTATAGAAGAAACAAATGTAAGCTTTATTGTTTGTTTTTCTTCTTTTTTTTTTACACTAGGGCGGTGGGTATTTGTCTCCCACAATAAATAAAAATTAAAAGTTCTCTTCAGTATTTTAGACAAATATAGGTGTTTTCATGCAAGTATTGAAAGTTTCCAGGAAGAGTCTTGTTTAGCATTATTTAAAGACTCATTTAATATTTTTTTTGTAAACATTCAAAAATTTATTAGTTATCCCATTGAATACATAAATATTTCATAGTTATTCGAAAATTTTTTCAAGGTATTCCATTTCAATTCTATTTTAAATCATGATTTTATTTATAGGTACGAAAGATGTATATTAAAAACTTTTTTAATACATCATGATGCAATAATTTTTATGTTCTAATTGTAAGCTTAGTTATTTTTGACATTAAATATAAGTTTGATATTATTTTGTAACAGCTGATAAATTTTTCCAATGATAGCTATTAACTCTTTTTTTAACTCTTTTTTTTTTTCATTCTGTCTTTTAAATATAACAACTGTACCTCGTTTGTCATGGTTTTTGAATATGAAATTCTTTGTTATTTTAGCAAGAATTGCTACATATCGAATCCTTTTGATTTTTAAAATCATAGCTCATTAAAACCAACTTTTTTCCCCACCATTTTATTATTGACCTTTTAAGGTGTTTTTTGTTGAACTATTTGCAAGTAGTACAAATATTTGTTTCAGGTTAGACATTAAAAATTAAAAAAGAAAGTATTAGTTTTAATTTATCTTTAATGCAAAATGTTCTTTGATGTTTGACATAGTACCACACAGCATGTATTTGATAGTTATTTAAACATATTAATAGTATTTATTTGCTTGTAACTTTAAATCAAGATTAAATCATGCGTGAACTGTGTTACTTCTTTGTTACTGTAACAAAATTTGCTTTACAAACAATTTTAGTTTTGAATGCTCCATACTTAACATATAGTAGTTTATCATTAACGTTTAAGCATACTATTAGTAATGTAATTTTATTTTAAAATTAATAAAAAGTAAGATCTTCATTAGTAGCAGAAGGCAAAATTAATATAAAATAAACTTAAAGCAAATATTAATTTCTTTGCAAAATTTGTTGTATGAAGGGTTTACTTCAAAAGATGGGGGACAAAAGAACAAAAAAATGACAGCAAAAAATATATTGTTAAATGAATAAAACCATTAAACACATTTCATATTTGAATTTGTATCTTTTTTATTTTTTATTAGTGGTTTATAAAATAATAATTTGCATTGTATTTGTATATAAATCGAAAAAGATCCTCATAGTTTTGCTAAATTGTCTAAATACTATAATTTTGAAGACCACTGGTCAAATTTAAAGTAGCAAAATGTTTTAATGTTGAATAGTATTGCAGGGTTAGAATAATGCGTCTGGATTTGTGTCATTTTATTTTTGGGGTAATTAAAAGACTTATAAAATTCAGATGGGTTATAAAATTCGATTTTTCATTTGCCAAATGTCTTGCAGATTCCTAACAGACTTCTTTTAGCTCTTTCATTGCTAAAAAAGGAATTGGAACTCAGTAAGTTACAACAAAAAATTGGAAAAGAGGTAAAATTCAGAAAATTTTAAATTTTGCATTATCAATAATTTAGAAGCTATTCATAAATAATGTTTGAATCTATATTTTTATACCAGGTTGAAGAAAAAGTTAAAACAATGCATCGGAAATATATGCTTCAAGAACAATTAAAAGCTATTAAAAAGGAGCTTGGTCTAGAGAAGGAGGATAAAGATGCTATTGAAGAAAAATTTCGTGAAAGATTAAAGGTGCTTTTTTTTTAAATTTAAAATAGCATGAAAAAAATTTTATTTCTGAAATAGTTAAACTGCCGTAAGCTTTGTTTCCAGTAAAGTTATTCAAATCATACAAGAACCTGAATAATTTAAATTTTTTTTATACTTCTTTATGGTAGAAAATTTAAACGTTTCATGAATTTAAAAGTATTTTAAAATATTTCTATGCTAAAAGCTGATACCTGAAAAGTTAATCTTATCATGATTGTTTCTGAGAATTATATCTTATGTAATAAAAAAAATTAATTTTTCTTGTTTAATTATTTTAATCAATAATTTTGCTCACTGATTAGAGTATTGAATCATCATATTTTAATATTTTACAACATAAGAAGTGTAAAATGTTTTAGATTAACAAGGTGCTCCAATAAGGGAGAGAAATCAAGAAAACCTTGAGTTATTAAAAATTTGCACGAAAAAATAAAATAAAATATAAAAGCTTTTTTTTTTTTTTTTTTTTTTTTTTTTATTTTTTTTTNCTTTTTTTTTTTTTTTTTTCTTTTTCTTTAATGGAAAAGTCACTTATGACAAATCTGTAAAGTGGCTAATTTTGGAATTTGTAGTAACAGTAATTTACCATAAAGTTACAAAAAAATTCTAATATCAATAACAATTATATGTTTTAAAAATTTCTCAGTATTTTGGAATTTTCACACAATACATATTTTCATTTAGCGATATTTTTTTCTTCCAAAACTTTGCATTTAACTTAAAATACCAATAATTATGTTTTCTAATGAAAAACTACAGTATATACCTAAAATATAGTCAAGGAACTGTAAGCTATATACTAGGCCAAGTTCGTTATATAATAATTCTATCTTTTCAATTGAGAAATTAATGTGAAGTTACTATATTAAATTAAATTATTATTATTTAAGCATTATTATTACTGTGAATTCCAATAAGTCGACTTTTCAAAATCCCAAAATTTTAAGAAAATCAGAAAAGTGACTTATATGCTGGCAATGAAATTGGATATTTTTTTATTGAGAAATATCCATGCTTTATAAATAATGTGATAAATATCAATAACTCTGTATCAATTTACCCCTTTCAAAAACAATTTTTGATATGTTATATTCTATTTTCTTTCATCATATTTTCTTAACACAGGGAAGACATTTACGCGCTATTGCGCGTAAAATACGCAAAAAATTGAAATCGGACGCAAAAAAATGATCGCTACGAGTCCCGCGGGACGCGTAAATTTTTGAAGAAAGTTTATAAATTTCCCGACTTTTTAATCTTTGATATCAAAACATTTTAATCAAATCGAAAAATTGGGACGCAAAAAATAAATCGGTATGCATCCTCGGTATAAAAAAAAAAAAAAACCCTGTCTCCAGAGTTAGACCAACACATGTTAGACACACAGGTGGGAAACCAGTTCTATNTTTTTGCATTTTCCCAACATGATTATATCAAAACATACTATTTGAAGTAAAATATTAGGATACTAAACAAAATTTTCAACATTTCCAAGCATCATTTTGTTTGTCATATTACATTACTGAAGAATGTCAAGTCATTCCTGACTTAGAGTTTGATATTGTTACAAGTTTTGAAAGTTTTGTTTAGCTTATTTCTAATATTTAAGAAATGCCAAATTTTAAATTTTTCTCTTGAATTCTTGAATTTATTAATAGTTCCAAGTTTTTTTGTTTGTTTGTTTATTTCTAACAATTAAGAAGTGCAAAATTTTTAATCCTTTGCAAATCAAGCTATAATGATAAAAGTTAATTATCACTATTTTCAATAAGTATATTACAATATTTCTGTATGAATGTATATCCTTCTATAAGAATACATGTATATAGTTGCAAAATCAATAGCAATTGCTTACAACATTCATTTATAAAGGCAATTAAGTTAAAATAATATATTGTCCGCTATATGCCATAAATTAAAGAAAACAGTAGGTTTTTGACAGTTTTTACCGGTAAAATCACGGTTTTTACCACTGTCATGTCAAAAACCAGTTTTTGACGGCAAAAACCCAACCCTGGTCTGTAGTAGCACGGGAAATTGTGTTTTTTTCTTCTTTTTTTGCTTGCAAATATGTTATTTTCATAACTGATTTGTGTTTCCCAGAGTTATTCATGGCTGTTAGGTCAAATTTAGCCTATCATTAGTCAGCATCCTCTATATTTATTCTGAAAATGGCACAAAACATCAATATAAAGAAAAGCTACAGTATCGAGAAATGGGTTTGTGGTCTAATTTTTTAATATTTAAAAACTTACACAAAGGCTGCTTGAAAGTTCTCATTAGGGCTCATAAAAATTTCCAAAAAAATTGGAATAAGCCATTGGTTTTGATAATTTTCATCTAGGTAGACAAATTTCACCAATTTTAGCGATTTTCTAAAACATTTAGTAATTTTAAAATATTTTAATTATTTATCCGTTCTAAGACTCAAATAAATCTTTACAGCAAAATGGCGTGTGCAATTTATTACAGCTTTGCTTCAAGCATTTAATCTGTGTTTTTTTTTTCCCCTTGGCAAAAGAGCTTTGAAAAACCATGTTAATCTATGCAGTAAATGAAATTTAAGTTGTTTTTAGAATTAAATGAACTTGTTCTACTTTTTTGTTCAATCTCATTTACTGATTCAAAAAGACCACTAAATTAAGTAAAGTTTCACTTTTTCTCTTTAAGAATTTGGCAGTGCCAGAAGCAGTTATGGAAGTAATTGATGAGGAGCTCAATAAGTTATCTCTATTAGACAACCATTCTTCAGAATTTGGGTATGGTTAATAAATTGTTTTGTTAATTCAAATTGATGCATTTTTTCAATTAATATTCTGTAGACAATTTCAAATTTTATAAATAAAATTGTGTTTTAACTGAAGGTGTCTTAAAATCAACATAATTTTTGTCGTAAAAAAATTTTCTTTTTAGATTTTTTGTTTTATAGAAATTTTAGAAATGTTTAATGCTATAATTATAGACTTATTTAGCTTTGGTATTTATAGATAAACATAATACTTAAGTAAAAAATAAATAAATGATTATTTCTAATCAGATGTATTCAATGTTATATCAAGATTATTGGATTATTTTGTTTGGAATTTTCCTTTTTTTCTTAAAATATGTTGACTTTCTCATGGATTTCTAATACTCTTATAATTTTTTGCATGTACAAATTATGTCTTGACATGCATTGAAAATTCTACAGTTTAGCTTTTTTAGTTTTTAAAAAATTTATGATTTAAGTAAAACATGTATTTTCTCATGTGAGAGTTTCAGCTTTCAGGGATAGGTAAATATATTTATAAGCAATAGAACTGAAATGAAAAGTGACAAATAATTATTTTTCTAACCTATTACAATACCAAGTCCCATATTTGAACTTAGATGGGAGGAATAAAGCAGCCTGTGGTAGGATTATCGAATTCCAAGTGGGAAGTTTTTAACTGCTTATTGTTCTTGCTTTGCATAGTTTCTCTATGTATTGAATTAGTCCTTCCATATATGATAGAGCTGTATCATAACTTTTTTTTTCTTAGCGTGATCTAAATGTTTTATTCCCTGATCATTTGCATCACAATTGAATCATCGTATGGTTTAACTTGGGTGTTTATGCACTATTGAAAAATTAATGTACAAAACGATGTTCAGAACACATAAATTAGTTCTTATAATAAGTTACTGTGCAAACATGATTTTTAGATGTTCTTATCAATAACAAAACTTAAAATAAACAACTGACAACAATTTTGAAATCATGCATATAGCCCATGAATAATTCAAGGCCCTGTGTCATTCTTTTTCCTTCAGGGGTATGAGTGTTGTGTGGGGACCACCCTCTTTTGTAAGTTATCAATTTTATAACTGATAAGAGTTCCAAGAATGTGTTACATGTGAACTAAACAAACAACTGAGGATAGCTCATCCCATTCAGCATTTGAAAGCAAGTCAAAAAAAAAAAAAAAAAACAAAAAAANAAAAAAAAAAAAAAAAAAAAAAAAAAAAAAAAACTACATTTCTTTAATTACTATAAATACCATTGCTCTGAATAGCAACAATATGATCTAGGAGAAGAAACTGCTTTGACGGGTGCAGAATCTATTCATTGAAATTTGAACTTCATCCCACCCTTGTAGTTCAACTGTAAATCATGACTCATCTTGCCTGGCTTTTTATGAATGCCTAGTCCAGTGATTCTCAACCTTTTTTTTGTTGCGGCACACTTTCAGCGATTTCGAAATTTGACGGCACACAATAAAAAAATTAGATTAAAAGTTGTTTACTTACCTATAATACACTGTGTTAAATAGTTAGTTTGTGATAATAATTTTGAATGTGAAATAAAATAATATGTGCTACAAAAGCACGTTTATTAAAGGAATAATTATTTCTTTCAACTAATTTCTTATTAGTTAGTAACAGTTTTTTTTAAAATTTTTTTGTAGTTATTAATTGTTAGCTTGTTTTCTATAGCTATTAACTGTTAGTTTTTTTTATATTAACTGTTATTTTCTTGTGATTTCTTGTTAACTAGTCGTTTTGCTAATTATTAATTGTTAGCTTCTTTTTTTGTTAGTTATCCTTTGTCAGTTTGTTTTTTATATATTTGTTTTTTAGTTATCCATTGTTAGTTTGTTTATTAATTGCATAGCTTACTTTAATGATTAGCTTTTATTTCTGCTTGAAAGTTAATATTTAGCTTGCTTTTCTTTGTTATTAATAATTTTAATAGTCGTTAATTTTCCTACTCATTTCAACATTTTTTTAAAATTGTGTGTCGAAGACAGTTTAAACACTTCCATCTTATTTTAACTCATTTCGAGATTGTCCGAGACAAGACAATCGCTGACAAAGATATTCACGCGGTTAAAGCGTGGAAAAATTATAAANATATATATATATATATACACTTTTCTTTAATTTAAACTTTACTCATAATAAAAAGACCATTATAATTTTTATTGTATCGTTTTTAATATTTGGCGGCACACAAAAGTGCCGCGGCACAGTGGTTGAGAATCACTGGCCTAGTCATTTTCACCCTTTCAATGCTTGCTTTTACTTAAGTATTGCTGTTAAAGCTACAATGTTTAAATGTAGACCCTGGGCAATGAACATGAATGTTTGCTAGAACGTTGTTATCAAAACTTTTAAAATAGTTCCATCTCGATGAATTTATTTAATCTCATTTCTAAATCCTATGTTGTTTAACATTGCCAAAAAAGAAAAAACGTGAACACGGATAATCGGAAGTTTACTGTGTTTGTATATAAAAATTATTTTAAAGCATTAATAATAGACTGTTTCAGACATATATTAACATGTTTAGCTGGTAAGTTTAATGTTGTGAGAAATGATTGATGTAACACAAAATTCTATACAACACCAAGGTTTACGTTTCAGCTGTATATCGCATGTTTTGATTTTTATATACCTTAAAGGTCATTATACGAAAAATATCTTTTAGTTGAAGTTTAGACGACTTTTGACTTGCGATTTTCCACTGCATGTTGTTTGTCTCAATTATTTATGCCATTTTATTTTGTGTCATTCTGTCCTTCTATCCCCTTCTTACTAAATTTACAAAACTTACTTAAAAAAGTTTGTTATTATACCACATTTATTTATGCAAAATCGTAAATTATTTGTTTATATTAGAATGTCTATTAGTTAGTAAGTTAATATAAGATTATAGGCATGTTATTGTGTAGGGATAATAATGGATTATGCTAGATAACACTAGATTATGCTAGATAACATTAGATTATAGATAATATTAGATTATTATTATTATATCATAGTAAGTTAATATTAGACAATTTTTTATAGAAAAAAAGCTATTTTTTAAGAAAACTTTCTAAGCGTTATCTTTAAACATTTTTTAATAACAGGGTTACTCGCAATTATTTGGATTGGTTGACAAGTATACCTTGGGGAAAAACTAGTGAAGAAAATATGGATTTAGATCGAGCATCTCAAGTTCTGGAAGAGGATCACTATGGGATGGAAGATGTGAAGAAAAGAATTTTGGTAACTGTCCTCTACAATTGTTTAATATACTTATGTTTTTTTGTAGGCATNTCTCACAATTTTTTTTTTTTTTTAGAAATAAAGTTTTAAAAAAATTGAGAAATTCTTGTACTAACCCTTAATGATCCAGAAATATATCATGCTTACTTCCCATCAGATACTATGAGTATCTTTTTTAGAAGGTAATACAAGAAATAATTTCTTACTGAAAGTATATGTTTTATTGCTTCTCAAAGTATTCTCCTGCAGCATTGATAAATTTTTGGATTCAAATAAACCAATTCTCGAAGCATTTATGCCACTCTGAACGTGGCACAGCAGAAACATGGCATTTGTATGCCACAACTGCCTCTTCTGGGTTGTTAGAACGTTGACCATGCATTTTATTTTTTGTAAACGGAAATAAAAAGAAGTCATTTGGAGCAGAGTCCAGTGAATACGGACAATGAGTCATCAATTCAATTTTTTTGTGCTTCAAATAATCCATAGTTAGCGAAGCTTTGTGTGAGCTTGCATTGTCTTTGTGCAAAATGATGTGACGTTTTGAGTAGTTTTTTTCTTACCTCTGTAACTAATTAAGCCAAGAAAATTGTGATATACCAAAGAGCAGTGACTGTTTTACAATCCTCCAAAGGAACGGTTGCAATGTAGTCAGATTTACCAAAAAAAGATGCAATAATTTTTTTGGAAGCACTCCTTGACCGAACAACTTTTATCTGCCTTGGGTCATCTGGAAATACCTAAACAGTGGAAAGTTGTTTTGTTTCAGGGTCATAAGTATAAATCCAGGTTTTGTCACATGTTATGATATCGTACACATGTTTAGAGGCACCTGAGGTTGAATTTTTTTGGATTTTCCTGGCATCATTTCACATGAGTATCTGTTTGAGCGTGAAATAAAGTGTGGGAACACACTTTTCTCACCTTTAAATGATCATATAAAATTCAATATACGCAAGTCCTTGAAATGTGCAAAGATGTTTCTATTTCATCATATGTCATGTGACAATCAGAAGCAATTAGTTTTCTCACAGCTTCAATGTTTTTTGAGTCACAGCATTTCTTGGTTGATCCTCTCAACCACTGAGATCCTCACGACCGCGGGAGAATTCTTTTAACCAGTTGTAAATTGTTGTTTTCGATGGTGCTTCACTGCCAAACGTCAATTTCATTCTATCGCTACACTGTTTGTGTGTCAAACCTTGTCTAAATTCATGAAAAATTTTGGCTCTAAAATTCCTTCGACATCTCTATAATTACTTAACACTTAGGTCTTTTGAAAAATCTCAGTTAATAGAATTTCACAGCTTTTGATGCTCTATAAATGCAGACGATCGCGTAAATGCTTGAATTTTAATAAACAAATTGACTGTGCTGAAAAAAGCTGTGTTTTTGTTTCCAGATTCTAAAAACTTAAGTACATGCTCTCGTATATTAATTAATTATGATAGGTAAATATAATTATTAATTATAATTTTAAAAAATTCAAATATGACTATGTAATTATTATTATTATTATTAAGTATTAAGTATTTTACCAAATACTTAATAGGGCCATGCTGTTTATATGGTGCAATTAAGGGTTAGTTCTTATTGTTATTTCCTTCATTTTTTTATACATGCATCTATAGCAAATATTCTATAACAAGCTAATGATTACAGGTTGTGACAAGGTAATTTACTATGAAAGTAGTACTGTTTATCAGTTAAGATTAGTAAATGTTGTGGTTTTATATACTTTAATAAATACTGAATAATTTTTTTTTTCATTGGGAATCCATTACTGTATTATTTTCTATTGTTATTAATTATAAGAGTTTCATTCATTTCTCTTTTTCAATAGGAATTTATTGCTGTAAGCAAACTAAGAGGAAGTACCCAAGGTAAAATACTTTGTTTCCATGGTCCTCCAGGTGTTGGTAAAACAAGTATTGCTAAATCTATTGCCCGTGCTTTAAATAGAAATGTAAGTAAAATTTAAAATGTAGTGTATGTGACTATTCCATGATTTTCAATTTCTGGTGAACTTTCTGGTTTTTATTGCAGTATTATCGATTTAGTGTAGGAGGAATGACTGACATTGCTGAAATAAAAGGACATAGGTATGCTTTTAGTTAAATTATTTTTTTAGATTGGGTGCATCTAAAGAAGTGGGGCGTATTCTATAAATATTAACTATAGTTTATTTTAAATTCTATAAATATTTATGTTATATGTGCTAAATATTTATTACTTATGCAAAGTATTCTTCAATTTAAAAATGTTTACCTTATAGCAGTTTTTTTTTATTGACCTGTAGAACAACATATTGTCTTAAACAATAAATTCAGGGGAAAAACTATCTGCCTTGTGTTCATTACATGATTCAGTAAGTTGGCTATTTCATATGGGATAAAATGGCATTCTATTGCAAAATATATATTTTTTTAAATCCTTAGAAAATGTTTTAAAAGATTTCAAATATTATTTGAATAAATAAATTTAAAGTTCTAACTTTCATCTATTTTCTGTTAAAATAATACATCTGTTTGGATCATTGAATTTGGATATGCATCGTAACTCTAGATTATGTTTTCTAAAAATCTTTTTCACTGTAAAATATAACAATTAATTGAAGAAATTTGTTATGGTTGTTATCAAATAATCAGCTTATTGAAACTTTATTTTCTTATTTTTATTTGCACATGTAAATATTATTTAAAAAACATTCTCATTCATTTAATAGTATGTATGAAGAATCAATTCCAATTCTAAATTGCATACCCATACCAAATTCCATACCCAAAATTGGTGTCCTTTTGATTAGGAAAAATAATGTTTATGAGGTATTTATAGAAAACGTTTGCAATAATTTATATTTATTTCTGTCACTAGGCAGGATTATTAATTAAATCTGTAAATTTTAAAAATTTAATTAAAAAATGTTTAATTAAATTCAAAGTTAAGATCTGTGTTATGCACCCATAGTTTAGAAACTTCCTTTTAAGTTTCTTAACTACTTTATTTTTACACACCCTTTTATTTTCAGACGAACTTATATAGGTGCAATGCCTGGGAAAATTATCCAATGTTTGAAGAAAACTAAAACAGAAAATCCCCTTATTTTGATTGATGAAGTGAGTTTTTAATTTCTAGTTGTTCTATGGATTTAAATTACTTGTGTTTTTCTATGCTTTGCTCATTTATGTGTATATTTGAATTATTTTGTACTTGTTAAAGATATGAGAATATTTTACATATTTACTGTAAAATGTTATTCAAAAATTTATTATTTTCAACACATTGAGTAAAATAAAACCAAAATTAGTCTGAACAGATATTAAAACAAAAAGTTAGTGTGTAGTTGTGACACATTGTTTTAAATTAAGGTCACTTTTAAAATTTGAAATAAAGGTACACGTCCATCTTTATGTGTTCATTTGAATTTTTAAAATGATTTTTCAGTACTCAAGTATTTCCTTTGAATTAACTTAAAAGATTTTTGCACACAGCCCAATTTCTATTTCTGAAATTGTCCATTTCTGTTGTTGAAATTGTTCATTTAACTGCTTGAGAATAATCAATGAGGAGCTGTAAAGTGCCAAGTCAATGAAGGGGAACCAAAAATTTTAAGCAATGCTGCTGGAGGAAGCTAGGTTAGTGTCAAGCCGCGACGCTGTGAATTCCTCAGGGTTGAGGAGTTGGCAATAAGGAGCATACAGACATAGATTTAGTATTAAATTGACATAGATTTAATATTGAACTGATTAGTTTTTTTTAAATTGATGATAATGAATGCCAGTTATTTATTATAAATAATTTCTTTATATGTCAATGCACAAGAATGCATAAAAAATTAGCAAACATTATACGTGTTTCAACATTTTTAATTTTTTTTTATACATATATATGCAAAATAATATTTGTTATAAAAATGCCTTCATAGATATTCCATAAGATGAACTTCCAAAGGCTTTTATGTAGTACTATATAATCCTTTTGCATTTTCTTTTCTTTTTTTCTTCCTTTGTACTCTTTTAGGAATTTAAAGAAATTCTAATACATGAATGATAAAGATTTTCTGGTGTCAATATGGGTGATTAGGTTACAAACATTTTGTACCTTTTTGTTATATAGGTTTATTTCAGTTCTTGATAATAGTTGTTAACATAAACAGGTGATCAACTTAAAAGGGGGATAACATGACAGGTTTTCACTCTAAGTTTATTTGAACAAAACTTTCTCTGTATGAAAATGTCATGCTTAAAGTTTGCTTCAGACTGACTTGAGAATTGTTGATATTATTTTTCATAAATTCTGTTATTGAGTTATACTTTTATTTTGTATTTTTATGNTCGGGAGCATACAGATATAGATTTAGTATTAAACTGACATAGATTTAATATTGAACTGATTAAATTTTTTTTAATTGATGATAATGAATGCCAGTTTTTTATTATAAATAATTTCTTAATATGTCAATGCACAAGAATGCATAAAAAATTAGCAAACATTATGTGTGTTTCAACATTTTAAATTTTTTTTATACATATATATATGCAAAATAATATTTGTTGTAAAAATGCCCTTAATAGATATTCCATAAGATGAACTCCCAAAGGTTTTTATGTAGTACTATATAATCCTTTTGTGTTTTTTTTTCTTCTTTTTTTTTCCTTTGTAATGTTTTAGGAATTTAAGGAAATTCTAATGCATAAATGATAAAGAAAATTTCTGAATTTTTTTTTTTTCTGGTGTCAATATGGGTGATCAGGTTACAAAGATTTTGCACCTTTTTGTTATATAGGTTTGATTCAGTTCTTGATAATAGTTGTTAACATAAACAGGTGTTCAACTTAAAAGGGGTTAGCATGGCAGGTTTTCACTCTAAGTTTATTGGAACAAAACTTTCTCTGTATGAAAATGTCATGCTTAAAGTTTGCTTCAGACTGACTTGAAAATTGTTGATATTATTTTTCATAAATTCTGTTATTGAGTTATACTTTTATTTTGCATTTTTATGCATTGTATTTATGTTAATATTATTTATTTAATCTGAATTTAGGTTGATAAAATTGGCCGGGGATATCAAGGTGATCCTTCATCTGCATTATTAGAAGTTTTAGATCCGGAACAAAATTCAAACTTCTTAGATCATTACTTGGATGTATCTGTAGATTTATCAAAAGTAAACTGCGCTTATGTTTATTTCCTTAACTTTTTCCCCCAAATGTTTAAAACAATACCCAATCCCTAAATTAAATTTTATGAAAACAATATTTGAATCTGTAGATCTTCTTCCGATTGCAGATTTCATTATCAGCTATAGAATAATCTTGAAATAATTATAATTTTTAAAGAAAATTACTTTTCATATTAATGTTTGTGAATGTCGTTATTGCAAACTGGAATAATTCACATTTATATCAACATGTTTACTAACTTTTGTTTAATGCACTGAAGGTGTAAAGCATGTCATAAAATATAAGTAACCTAACACATTCAGAAAAATTTAAATTAATATAGGAAATGATGCATAAAAAACATAAAATTACCCATTCATCTCCCTTCTCAAAAAATTCCAATGATAACACTGGAGAGCAAATTTTTTGTTGCACTTATGCTACTATCTTTGATCTTATGTTCTTGCCTGATTTGGGTGTTGGGACTTCAAATCTAAAATTAGTTTAGTTCTTAATGCTACAATTTTTTTTAAATCATATTTTTAGTCTATTTTCTGTAGACATGTATGTTTAAAAACATATTTAATGGAAGGTCTCATAAATATTATGACAAACTTTTAGGAGAGTTATGGCACATCATCAGGATTATTATTGCATAGGAACTCATGCTCAGAAATGTCATCCTATGTAGATTGGGGCCCTTTCCTTATGCCTGTTATTTCCTGACCTGTTCAGAAGCACCCAAAAAATAGCTAGTAATAGGAAAAATCCAGAGTGGCATACGATAGGAATTCAGGGCGTGTGTTCCTGTACAATTTTAATCCTTCTAATGTGCCCTAACTCCCCTGGAAGTTTGTCGCAACATTTGTGCAACCTCCTGTTATAAATGTTTTTAAACTTGTACATTTTGACTAAAAATGTTATTTGAAAAAATACTGGAGCTAATGGAGAGAAACTGATTACAGATTTGAAATCAGCGATGTGACAATTTTCAAGATCCATTTAAAAATCTCATGCAATAGAACAAAACAGAAAAGTTCATTTTACAAATATTCTGTATCATAACTTACTAAGATATTTATGTACTATACACAGCTTATAGTTTAAGGATTTTACTTTTCAATGTATTAAAGTATGTAATTATAAATATGCTACATGAATGTAATAAAGTTCCAAATAGGGCAGATTCAAAATCTTGTAAACTAATTTTTAAGATTTAATTTTTAAACTGCATTTTTTGGCAGTGTTTTTATAATATTTGTACTGTATGCAATGACTTGAGATACCTTTTTGCAATGCATGTAAAATTTATTTCATATTAATAATAACCACTTATTTTAACAATTTTTAAAATCTCTTTTCCATAAATATCTTTACATTTCTTTTCTCACATTTATAGCATTGATTGCCCCAATAATAAATTTTCCGTTCTTTTTTTATAATTGCTCAGTTTCTTTTAATTCTCATCATTATAAGTTTGAGTAAATGCCTTATTGCACGTGTGACTGAGTATATAATGTGACTTTAATCTTTTAGTATTTCTTATGTATACCAAAGTTTTCATTTCATCTTTAATTTGAAATATTTTTCACAATTTCGGTTGCTTCAAAGTCCAATTAGAGGACACCAGTAAATTTTTCTGCTTTCTAAACTAATTAAAATCTTATTTTAGATTGTTAATTTTAAAATCACAAGATTTTAGAAATCAGGTGAAATTCAACCAATTTAAGTAAACAGTCACCACTAATTTTTATTTGGTTCCATCAGTGTATGTGTCAATATAAAGTGCATAAATTATTAAATAAAATAAAAATTATTATATTAAATAAAAATTAGATAAAAAGCACATATATTAAAGACATAAGTTGTTATTTATGGGGATATTTTTACAATCTAATCCTCAATATTGATTTTTGATAAGTTCTATAGAAGTTTCTATAATTTTAATAACAGCACAATACACAGAAACTTCTTATTGCCTTTATAAAAATCATGTTTTTATCATTCTTAAAAGCCTTCTTTAGGTCAATTTGTGTCTAAACTTAAAATTATATAACCCTTCATATATAATTGTTATCAATAAAGTTTATAAATTTCTAATTTATTATAATATTATCCAATTTGTAGATCATCATTAAAATTAAGTCATTTTATGACTGGTCTATTTCTTTTTAAATATCTTATTTAAATACAATTCTGTGATATTGTAATTATCGTTATTTTTTTAATCATTGGATATTTTTGTTTATTCAAACTTTGGATACGTCAAACAATAATACCTTTTTCTATGAGTTCATATTAATTGCAATACACCGCATTAAAGAGAGATTACTATATAATTTTTAAAAATATAACATTTCATTTTTTTAAACTAATGACAATAACATTAAATTTTTTTAGGTCCTATTTATTTGTACTGCTAATGTCACAGATACCATTCCAGAACCTTTGAGAGACCGTATGGAAATGATTGAAGTTTCAGGATATGTTGCTGAAGAAAAAATATCCATTGCTGAGGTGAAACTTGTTGATATTCTCAAGGGCGAACATTCCATTCTGTGTGGGGCATTTTGTCTATCTTTATGGGGGCTTTTTCTCTACCAATCTTCATTCTCTTCTGTGTTGCAAAAAATAAAAATATATAAATGTTTTTCATATTCAAATATTAATGATATATATTTTGTTTGTAGACTTATAGCAGCAATTTAATCATATACAGTAGAGCGCCGATTATTCGAACGTCCAATTATCCAAACTATGTCCGAATTCTTTTTTTAATTTTTTTTTTTTTTAAAGTTTAGAATACTTTTTAAATTATTGACAATTTTTCTATACTTAGAAGAATAAATAATATCCACTACATTTGATGACCATATTTAATTTACAACCTGTTTTAGTAGCCATTTTATACATGTATTATTATACAGTTAAACCTACTTACCCCTTTACCCCTCTTAATTATTTTCCAAGAGTGCAAACTTCAATTTGAAAGTCTAGAAAGTCAAAATGATGTTGATCCAGTTCAGTTGATTTATTTAAAAAGAATAAGGGATATAGCTGCTCAAAAAAAAGAGCATTTCTTTGAAACAAAAGTCTTTGCTGGATTTCTTTTGCAATGGAAAATAAAGAAAAATGTGGTAAAATCAGTCATTGACAAAAAAATTATAAAAAGCTGAAATATGATTTAAAAAATTCAAAATAAAAAAATTTATAAATAAAAAACATTTCAAAATTGAAAAAAAGAATACTTTTAAACACGCCAGAGCTATTTTAGATAGTACTGCCAAACCTAAGTTTGGAAAAAATGAGAAGGGAAGCTAGTGCATAAATAATAATCATTTAAACTAGATTTTAAACAACTTTCCAATTATCCGATATTTTCATTATCCGAACCACGTTCGGTCCCTTCTTTTTAAAAAAATTTTATGAACGGAATTAAATTTAGTGTGGGATCATGTAAACATTTTCCATCGTATTGTCTGTTTTCTTCATTTAATACTGCAGAGTTGATACTACAGAGATGTTTTGCAGAGAATAGAATGTTATTATTTCTCCCCTATTTCTCCCATTACTTTTGGCATTTGAGGATAATCCTGTGTTTTAAATGTATATGCTTAAAGTTTTAAATGTTAAAAAGTTAAGAAAATAAAATATTCTTTATTCTTTTATTATAAAAGAAAAATTAGTAACTATCAGATATTGGTGCTTGCAGAGTTATATTGTGGAAAATATCATTATATTTACATAATGATTAAAATTACTTTTCATTTTTAGAATTATCTTATTCCTCAAGCACGAGAATCTACTGGTGTATCTATTGAACAAGTTAAAATTGAGAAAGATGCTTTGCAAAAATTAATAAAGGCATATTGTAGAGAAAGTGGTGTTAGAAATTTACAAAAACATATTGAAAAAGTGAGTAACTATTATTTATTAATTGGTAAGTTTGTGTGTTATGTAGATTATGCATTTCATTTGACATCTATTAAATTTTATTTTATTTTTTAGTGTGCTTCAAAGAATTTTCTGTTTTTTTGCATTTAACTCAATAGTATTTAAACTGATGATCCTCTAGCCATTTCCAAATTTTTAATGTCTATTAGTAATCCATATAATTCTTTATTTTAAATTAAGAGTTGTACCTAATTAGCATTTTATCAATTTTAAAGCATGAAAAAGCAAGCGTTGAGATTTTCCATTAGATTCATTCATCTTATTGGTTCTTTATCAACTAAAAATTTTATTTCAACTAATTATAGAAACAATGAAAGAAATGCTATTCTTTTTTTAAAAAAATGTTATGTACTTAATAATTAGTTGTAGCTTTTTGGTTTTTTTTTCTTCCAGAAATTATTTTTTAGTTAAATATCTTAACTTCTCCAATTAAGTGTCTTTGAAATGAATGCCATTCAAATATAGAATGTTTTCTACCTTATATATTTCATTTTGATGCCATGTTTTTGTACAAAAATGAAAAAAACATAAACTATCCATAAATTTGCAAATGTGATCAGTGAGGCATCCATTATATTTCTTTGATAATTTTGAAACAACTGTATACTCTCATTTTTTTTCCAATTTTTTACTTTAAATTAGAACAAAAATGTTCATAATTGCCTTCTATTTTAGCATGTAATATTTAGAAATAATGTTTATTAAATGCATAGTAATTTATAGAGAATTAATTGAATTTACTTATTGTTTATTTCATAAATTAAATCATATCATCTTTATATTTGTAAAATTGTTCACTTTATAGAATAAAAAAATATTGTGAGTTGGAATACAGCTTAATAGTGTCTTCTTCCCTTATAAGAAAGAAAACTATTATATAATTTTTACCAATCGCTAAATAATTTGTCATTATGAATGATATTAAACTTATATCTTGTGAATATTACTTCAGTTCCAGTTTTGTTCCATTGAGTTGGAAAAACATCTCTCNTCCAAAATATTACAGATATTATGTTAGGGATGTTATGTTAGGGACATTTTCCCAGTTTCACTTATCACTTTCTGATAAAAAGCTTGTAAGCTTGCTTTTTATAAAAACTAATTTTTCTGGTAACTGTTATGAACATAACTTTAATAAAAATTTCCTAATCAGAGCCAAATCAGCTACTTATGTTCGAAACATGAATATGTGAAAATTCTATAAAATAAAACTTATTAAAAATTATGAAAACTATTTTGATATTGAGCGCTTATTGTATAAGAAATAATGATTTATGCTTTAAATAAATCTTCTTTAGTTTGAGATTTATGTACATATTTTTATTGCCTTTAATGTAAGTGATTATATCATTTCCAATTTTTCATTTCTATTTTTTACTTACATGTTTGTGCATGATATATCAAAATTATACATGTAGTCTAAAAAATGTCACTAGTAAAGTCTCTGTTACTTTATTTCTCCAATGTTGGCAAGTATGATTTTATTCCACTTTTCTCAGCCGTACTATTTTTCACCCTCTTTTAAAAATGAAGGCAAAGAAATATTTTTGAGTTCCTGTTTCTTTAAAAAATCATGTAGACATTTTTCATCATATTATGTTTCTTTCTTTAATACTTTATTTTTTTTGCAGAGAATAGAATGTTATTATTGCTTCCCTCCCCTAGCTTTCATTACTTCTGGCATTTGAGAATAATCTTTTGTTTTATATATATATACTTAAAGTTTTAAATATTAAAAAGTTAAGAAAATTAAATATTCCATATTCTTTTATTATAAAATAAAAATTAGTAACCATCAGATATTAGTGCTTGCAGAGTTATATTATGGAAAATATAATTATATTTCCATAATGATAAAATTACCTTTCATTTTTAGAATTATCTTATTCCTCAAGCACGAGAATCTACTGGTGTATCTAATGAACAAGTTAAAATTGAGAAAGATGCTTTGCAAAAACTAATAAAAGCATACTGTAGAGAAAGTGGTGTTAGAAATTTACAAAAACATATTGAAAAAGTGAGTAACTATTTTTTATTAATTGGTAAGTTTGTGTGTTATGTAGATTATGCATTTCATTTGACATCTATTAAATTTTATTTTATTTTTTAGTGTGCTTCAAAGAATTTTCTTTTTTTTTGCATTTAACTCAATAGTATTTAAACTGATGATCCTCTAGCCATTTCCAAATTTTTAATGTCTATTAGTAATCCATATAATTCGTTATTTTAAATTAAGAGTTGTACCTAATTAGCATTTTATCAATTTTAAAGCATGAAAAAGCAAGCGTTGAGATTTTCCATTAGATTCATTCATCTTATTGGTTCTTTATCAACTAAAAATTTTATTTCAACTAATTATAGAAACAATGAAAGAAATGCTATTCTTTTTTTAAAAAAATGTTATGTACTTAATAATTAGTTGTAGCTTTTTGGTTTTTTTTTCTTCCAGAAATTATTTTTCAGTTAAATATCTTAACTTCTCCAATTAACTGTCTTTGAAATGAATGCCATTCAAATATAGAATGTTTTCTACCTTATATATTTCATTTTGATGCCATGTTTTTGTACAAAAATGAAAAAAACATAAACTATCCATAAATTTGCAAATGTGATCAGTGAGGCATCCATTATATTTCTTTGATAATTTTGAAACAACTGTATACTCTCATTTTTTTTCCAATTTTTTACTTTAAATTAGAACAAAAATGTTCATAATTGCCTTCTATTTTAGCATGTAATATTTAGAAATAATGTTTATTAAATGCATAGTAATTTATAGAGAATTAATTGAATTTACTTATTGTTTATTCCATAAATTAAATCATATCATCTTTATATTTGTAAAATTGTTCACTTTATAGAATAAAAAAATATTGTGAGTTGGAATACAGCTTAATGGTGTCTTCTTCCCTTATAAGAAAGAAAACTATTATATAATTTTTACCAATCGCTAAATAATTTGTCATTATGAATGATATTAAACTTATATCTTGTGAATATTACTTCAGTTCCAGTTTTGTTGCATTGAGTTGGAAAAACATCTCTCCCAACACATTACTATAAATTTCACAACTTAAAAAGTCAAATGCTTATGTTTTATTTTTTATGGAAAAACTAATATATATTCATTTCTTTTATAGAGAATTATTCATATATTAAGCACTGTACTTTACTGACAACCCTATTTTAATTGTTTAATTCATAAAATTATTCAGTATTGCATTAAGTTTCTCTCTCATTTTCAGATTCTTAGAAAGACTGCATATAGTATAGTTAAACAAGAAATTTCTACAGTAGAGATTACTGATCAAAACCTACAAGATTATGTTGGCAAGCCAGTTTTTACACATGACCGATTGTATGAAAGTACTCCACCTGGTGTTGTGATGGGATTGGCTTGGACTGCTATGGGTATAAAATTTTAAGTCATTTATATTAGACAGTATAAGTTTATTCAATAGAAATGAAATTTTCTCTATATTATAAATTTTTCTATTTTCTTAACTGTGGCATAAATTTTTATTAAGTATTATGTGAGAGCATTAAACCATTTTAGTTATTTAAACGTTTAAAATTTATCCATATGGTTTCTTTATTTGAATTAATAATATTGTAATGGTTTTTAATAATCAATTTTTAACTGTTTAAATTGAATACAACTTTTTACTTTAGTAGATATTATCATTTAACATTAATTAATGATTCCTGAAATTTCCAAGTTAAAAAAACTTTTATGAATTCCTATGGAATGATATTATTAATACCATTCATATATATTATGAATGAATGGTATAAATACTTTTACCAGTGAACATTAAACCAGAATTAAATTTAAAGTACAGAGAAAAAAAAATTTCTACTGTTGCAGTGATTCAATTATTGCAGTTTTGTCCTCATGCTTATTTCCTTCCCATAATGAAATTAAACATTTATTATCGCACTTTTATTATTATTTATTAGTTTTTTTTTATCACCATTCTTTGGAGTATTTCAATAATGCACCAGAAGTTAAATTTAATTATTGCAAGAGTAAAAAAAAAATAATGCAAATAATAAATTTAGATGAACAATTAAAATAATTTATTTATTTATTTATAAAAAAATGAAAAATAAAACTGCCATTTCTGTCGTAGAAACTAGTATTATTTTCTAGTGCCAAGACATAGACTGAAGAAAAGAAAATATTTTATCTCTGCTTTTTAACTTTTTTATTTGTGTTTCTTTTATTCTTGTCTGCTTTATTTTACTTTAGCAGGGCAGTAGATGCTTTTCATATAGTTTATTTGTCAGTTATATTGCCAGTTTATTTCTTTTTAAACTGAAAGCAATTAAATGTAAATTTGTATTCAAAAATTCTACTTTGTAATTCAAATTTACATAATGTTACTATATGTGAATGCATAACACGATACAACATGTTTTAAAAAAACTGTTTTGAATGTTTTTAATCCTTCACTTAAAAGAATGCAATTAAAATTTAATACAGTATCAATACTTATACATGAGTTGGCCTTATTGAATTCCTATTAATGCTTATTCTTTAGTTGTTGTGTCCAAAGTGCTTTCTTCATTTATGATTGCATTTTATTAAAGGTGGATCTACACTTTACATAGAAACTACTAAGTACAAACCTTTAATTGAAGAAAAGAAATATGAAGGCTCATTACAGATCACTGGACATTTAGGGGATGTCATGAAAGAGAGTGCAAACATTGCATATTCTGTTGCTAAGTCATTCTTGCTTCAAGAACAACCTGAAAATGAGTTCTTGCAAAAGGCTCATTTACATTTGCATGTACCCGAAGTAAGTATTCTTTAGATTTAAACTTAGTTCAGTTGTAGAAAAATAGTAATTACCCCTTATTGAAAAATTATTTTGCTTCATACAAGAATGAGTGTCAAAATATTGAAACAAGTTCTTAAATTTTTTTAGCAAATATTAGAGTTCTTTTTTGATCAAGACCCATATTGTATAGATGAAAGTGTTTTTCCATATCGTCTCCTCATTAAAATTTGACTTGAATTATTTTTGCTGATAAAAACTAGGTCTTCTCTCATTAATGGTATATATGTTTTTTAACATGTGAAATGAATCAGGTTTTGTATTTATTTTTATGTTATAGTTACACTATTTTCATAAAAAGTAATATTTTGAATTGTTTCTTATATTAAGTATTTTAGTTCTTTGTTATGATAATATTATATTCAATATTTAAGGAAATATGTGCATATTTTGGGCAGTCATTAACGATGACACACTTAGTGAAGAGGGGTTATGGAAATTGTGAAAGTTGATTCAAATCTAAATATTTAAATCAGCAAATTAAATATTTTAAAATTATTTTTCACCTTTTTCATTAAAACAGGTACATATCTAATCATTATTGTTATGCTCACAAATGGCATTAAAGCACAATAATGAACTTATTGTCAATGAATTGTCAAAAAATGAGTTTTAAATATTATCTATAACATGTGTTTTATTTCTGAACTGATAGATACGTTTTTATAATATAGCATGACTTGTGACTAAGCAAGTAGGGTTATAGTGAAGTGTTATTACGTTGTGACAGAGGGAAGAAGGACAAAGTCAAAAATATAGAAAAAAAAGTTTGACTTTCTTTACAAAAAACCCCATTAGCAATAATTACATGCTGTTCATATCTATGGCCAGTTTATGACCTTGTGAAGTATAATTCAGACACGAAACGGCATATCGAATTTCTAATGCGTTGTGTAATCCCTTAAAAATGTAATGTAATTTTTTAATTCATGTCTTAGAAAGCAATAATATATTGGAATGGTATATTTCACCTGGCATAGTTGCTGATTCCATAATGCTTAGAGGTTTTTAAGCTTTGAAACCTTGCCTATTTCATAGATTTCAAGCTATAGGTTCATTGCATAGAAGTATAATTAATATCTCAAGCAGATAAATTTCAATTTGTACTTTAAATATTAAATTCAGTTTTCGTATTTCAATATCACAATATTTTGAACTATTTCATTATTGTAGATCTGATGAATATATAGAAATATAACTTTCTTTTTGTAAAATTAATTACATCTATTAATGTAATAACACCCAATAATACAGTTAAAAGTTAAGTCTGTATTATTTAATGTGATATCGAGAAAAAATATTAATTTATGTATGTAAAAGATAAGGTTTAAAAAAAATTTAAACTTCTGTGTTACAGGGTGCAGTTCCTAAAGATGGACCTAGTGCTGGCTGCACAATGGTTACTGCATTATTATCTTTAGCCCTGGGAAAATCTGTAAAACAAAATACAGCAATGACTGGTGAAGTGTCACTCACAGGGAAAGTTTTACCTGTTGGAGGTATTAAAGAAAAATCAATCGCTGTAAGTTTTTTAATTATCTTCTTTTGAAAAAGATTATTGTTGTGATTGAATTATTCATTGCTTACCTTAAACTTATTTTAACATATTCTATAAATTGCCTTAAAATAACCATTGAAACAAGATTTTTTTTTTCATTATAAAGCTGTAAAGAAGTAGTACAGGCAATCTAAGGATAAATTCCATTTTTGTTTATATTTACTGTGCTTCTTTTACATACTAGATTCAATTACATAATATATGTTGTATAACAAATAAATGTCTTATTAAATTCATGGCCAACATTACAATACACTGAGGCTTCATTTGAATAGTGCACCAGTTCTACTTAAAAAAAGAAAAAAGAATAGAGTTTGCCGCATTATGTATACATTTGCCACATTATGTTAAGTATCCTAATATAAAACTAGTACACCTTCAATATATTTCTGCTGTCAAACAGAGGGCACCTCAAATTAGACAAGATAAGAAAAACAGTACGGTCATTGTACTTCAAAGCCCTGTATCTCATATATTTATTAACATACACAATGTGCCTTATTGTACTAAAAGGTTTACCCTTTTTAGGTAAATAAATTTACATAACCAGGAAACATCTACATATTTTCTCTTTCTTTATACATTTGTAGGGTTGTTTTAGTGTTGTGCAATAACATCATTTCTTTTTTTATGCAATAATTCTGCATACAATTGATTAATCATACATTTTTTTTTAAAATTTTAATTTGCAGAAGTTTATAAAATATAAAATTTTGAGGGGTTTTACTTTTCTTATTTTAGGCAGTAAGGTGTTTCTTTCAGAATCTCACTTATTGACTTTTATTTCTAGTATAAAAGAGTGAAAAATAAGTGCATACTTTTACACTTTATTGCAATTTTAAAAAAATGTTCCTCAGAACCTTAGTTTCGTGGAAGGGTCACAAGGATTTTGAGAGTTTAGACTTTTTTTTTTAAATACGAAATTATATTATATTTATTTGATAATCCATTATTCATTTAATATTATGGTTATTTTTTATTAAATTACTTAAGTAAAAATGCCAGTAAGAAAATAAATCTATTTTTTTTTTTTTAAATTATAGATATTTTCTAATAACATTATTTTGGTTAAATTATGTAAAAAATATGAATTTGTGAAAAATATGATTTGTATTTTCCGTTTCACTTTTCAATTAAAAATAAAATAATTAAACTCAACAATACAAAAATGACTCCTTGATAACTATTTTCAACGTTTATAACTGATCTTTTATGTTTATACTTTTATGATAAGTATAAATATTCAGCTCTTTTTAATTTGTGCATACTCTTAACTCAAATTCAGAATTAGACTGGGTGTGAATGCAACTGTTTGAAGTAAAACATAATTTAAAGACTATTATTGATAAAACAATGAAAAACTTTCATTCATAAATGTTAGTGTACATATCTTAATAATTAGCGGTAGTTCTTTTTTTTTTTTTTTTTTTTTTTTTTTTTTTTTTTTTTTTTTTTTTTTTTTTNTTTTTTTTTTTTTTTTTTTGATTTAGATATTCATAATTGCTAATGAACTTGATTTATGAAGTCAGGGTTCTGGGAATAGAAGGACAATCATTTAGGGCTAAATTGTCAAAAAAAATAATTTGGAAACTGCTGTTTTATAGTATAAAATAACAACTAAAAAGCTTTCTTAATTGTGTATTTTATATTGTTAATTCATGAGCTTATAGCAAAGTGTTACTATTTTGTAACTTTTTTTTAAAAAATAAGCATTCTTTAATTTTCTATTTTATCCTAAGATTTTGCAAGTAAATTTTTTTTTTTATACTTTTAATCTTCATTAACTTTTGCAGGTTTACTTTCATATATTTTATTATATTTTTATAGGCTAAACGAGTAGGAGTTACTACTTTAATAATGCCAGCTGAAAACAAAAAAGATTTTGCTGATTTAGCAAAGTTCATAACTGAAGGGTTGGATGTACATTTTGTGGAACATTACAAGGATGTTTACAAGATTGTATTTGAATAGCATATGGAATTTTAAGATGTTTACATTTTATAGGTCTTTATAATTATTTAATAAATATTTATTTATTTTTCATTGTTGTGTTCAATTTACTCTCCTGAAAGCTTATTTGTAAAGCAGACGAAAATTCTCTTACAATTGTTTGATTCCAATTTATCGAAAAATAAAATGAGATGCTTTTATTTTCTAAAAGTTCATTAAAAAATTTTTTTTGGGTGCTTAGCTGCCAACTCTTCTACATTTTACAGAAGCTTTCTGCATTTATGCCTCATTTTCTACAATGAGAATAAAATCTTCTTTGTTTTGAAAATGTATCTTAAAACTTTAACCTTCTTAGAACTTACTTTGAGCAAGCCTCTCTGCCTGGCTCAAATGTTGACATCTTGAATTTTCGCTGTACCAATGTTTTAAATCATTTATTAATGTAAAATATATGATGCTAAGCATCTAAAATACAAAAAACACTTTTTTTAGCTATTTCAAGTTTATTTAAAATGATTATATTAGAATATAATTATTACTATATCCCGATTAACTGTACTATAAATTTTTTGAATGAGGAATTAAAATTGAAAATAAAAATCTTCACAATTTTAAGTAATTTCTGCAGTAATTTTATAGTGAATCTTCTGCATTTTAACAAATTGGGGTTTACAAAAAATATAAAAGTTATGCTTATTTTAGCCCTTATGCAACCGCAACAATACTCAATTGAACTACTGGTTTCCATTCAATTTATTAAAAAAAAAACGTCTGTTTCATGATTCAATTGTAACATTTCAAATGCTTTTTATCATGCGAACAGTGCGATAGTTTCTCTTTGATGGCTAATTTTGATAGAACTATTTCTGACTAATCACAAAGCAGATTCTCTCTGTTTAATGACAGCAGAGGAGAGAAACTAGGGGCATAAGAAGATAAAAAAAAACTTGGTTATGTGTTCGTAACCTCTCCATGATGATTTCTTACATATAATATGCTAATTGAACAATGGTATACAGGTTTTTAATTAAAAAAGCAGATGTTGCTAATTACTCATTAGCATTTATAAAGTAATTTTGGGATTGAAATCCAAAACTATGATTACAGTTTGATCAGTAGTTGTTTTGAATTCATGTTTGTTATTTATTACTTCTCAAAATAAATCCACTATCTTTAATTAATTATAATTTTTTTCAAGGTAATTGCAATTATATTATCTATTAACTGTTTTTATAGAAATACTCTTTATACGGACTTATGTTTCATGAGCAGGTTAGATGTGTTTTTTGATGCATAAATATATCGAAATTGTAAAAAAGATTTGTGATAGGCAGCTGGGCAAATTTTCATTTTGTAAGGTGGCTAAATTAATTGTTGTCAGAGCTTAAAACCAAGACATAAATATTTTCCTGGTGATGCTGCTTCATCATTGCTCTAAATATAAACAAAAAATGATACGTAAGCGTGCAAAAAAGTTTTCCCTTTCACCAACATGCACAGAGAAGAGTTTATTACATGACTGAACTACTGCCCTTGCTTTGGAGTTAACCTTACTCATGAGGTAAACATTAGCATTCAAACCTTTCAGTGGCTACGCCCCATTCGCGTTGTGAATTTCAAATTAGTGTCATTCACGAGGAATCTTTAAAAGTACTTGGGTCATTTTGTAACAATTTCAAATATGTAATCATAAGAGCCTGAAATTTTAAATAATGCAATCTTTAAAATAAAAACTCTTCATTATTGAATCTGAAATCGTTAAAAATAATTTGTAAATCAAAATATTCAATTCTATTTTAAAAAATATTTTTAAAAATGTTGTTTAATGCTTTGAAATATATAAAGGGTTTTAAGTAATATTTCAGATGATTACAGACGTATATCTGATAAGACGGAAACTCTGCAAGCAGACACTAATTTGAAAGTCACAGTTAAAAATTCTCCCCAATCCATTGTTACAAAAACGCCTATGAATTTTTCCATTAACGGAGAAAGAATATAGCACACGTGACTTGCCGAAATTAACCCAAATTTTAGCAAAACATGGAATTTTTAAGAGATATTTATTTCATTTCCATCTGGTGACCAGTGGAATTTGTGCTTGCGGCAATGTTGATGAGGATGCTGAGCACACTCTTCTTCATTGCAATCTGTATGTGAGTGCCTGAATTAAATTAAAGACTGATTTGAGGCGTCTTTCTATTTGTTGGCCGCCTGTTTTTTTAGAACTGGTCAAAACTACCAAAAATCTTGCTGCCTTGCGGAATTTTGTTTTTAATGTAAATTTTCTTGTTTTTGTTTTCTACTTACTTCTGTAAGCCTCGTGCTATACTTTGTGGTGCATGAGGAGTTTTCAATCGTTTAAATAAAAAAAACACCAAGTTCATGAGGAAGCTTTAAAAAAATCTATGTTGGCAAAAAGATAACCTAATATACTAAACTAATTACAAACGGTTTATATAATTTTTAGAAGCCGATCAATGGTCTAGTGGTTACTGTACTGGACTACAGGGCCAGTGGTTGTGGGTTCGAATTCCACCGTAGGCATGGATGTAACTTTCTCTCTCTCTCTGTTCTATATCCTTTCTTTTGTGAGAATGTAACCCGCCCTATTAACGGGTTACATTGTTGTATGATGTGGGGGTCGCTACTCCACCGCTGTGACTTAGCCACAGGTGCCCACTGGGTAACGATAAGAAAGTAGCAATTCTGAGGCCAATGGGAAATAAGACCAAAGTGCCTGCCATTGAAATATATTTATATATATATAATCTTTAGAAATAATTTTAAGTCACAAATTCCATTATATTTTGCTGCCCTAATCGTATTATTAATACATTATTAGTAATCGTATTATTAATCGTACAATTAATCTATAAAATTTTCCTCCAATATTCACTATTTTTATATAAAAAAGCTTTTTTAAAAAAATCAAACCTATTTAAAGTTTAATTAATGCTGTTTAAAGATTTAAGTAATCACATAGTTGATAGCCATGATGAATTCTAGATCTGTTCTTATGTTTAAACTTTTTTGTGAAAAAAAAAAAAAATTCCACTTCAAATGAATCATCACAAATTTCTTTATTCACTTTTTAAAATTACAAGGCAGAGTTATATCAACATTCATTTTGATTTCTCTGCCCCTTCTGCATGAGTTATTTGCATTGTTACACTTTTCATTTACAATCTTGTTTCCTTTTTACACATTTTTAGATATAGTATCCATAACATAAATAATAATAAAAATGCGAGGAACATCAGCAACTTAAAACTTGAAGCCTACTTTTTTATCAAGCACACATTCATGCATAGACCAGAATGGGAAAAAAACCTTACATTTCATATTTTTAGTTTATTTGAAAGTAAAAAGTAATTAAATTAAAAACAAAAGTTATAATCATACCTTATCATTCTCATTATAGCTCAACATATGTAATTCTTTATTCCTACATACTAAATATTAGTTTTTTTTTTTTATATTTCCATTTGCTTTCACTGCAATCAAATTAGGATATTTTAATAAAGTTGATGATAACCAGAATAAAAAGAATTATAAATTTAAGTAATTGAAGGAATTTTTATGGTAGCATTATTAAGCTCCTATTTTGAAAAGAGCTAAGTCTTATAGTAATACTTTTAACATTTTTGAATGCTTAAAAATGTTTTACTTATTTGATAAATTCTGAAAGCTAAATGTTTCTTTGTAAAGTTTTTTTTTCTAAAGGTTGATTGCATTAAACGAAAACTTTTGTAATAATGTATACCTTCTAATTTCTATAACATTTTATATTATCATTTTTTTTAAAAATATTTGTTGTTTTCTTTCTCTAAAATACTTTCATAATTGATAAATATGTTGCAAATTCAAAATTAAGTGATTTGAATTTTAAAAAAATTTGGTTAGAAATATTAAGGGGGAATTTAAGAATGGATTTTGGGGTATTTTTCAATTATGAATTATAATGTTATCATTAAACTGTTCATCGCTGTGTAACGAGACCCACGAACACTTTTTTTGATACATTCAGTATTGCACTCATTTGCACTAGATGCTCTCACATTCACCAAAACACTGCGTAGGTGCTTAGATAACAATGCGGGTTGACATTTACATGATAGTAACGGGGAAAGAGTATCTAACATTGCATCATATAGACTAAAAATGGTATTGAAAATAGTATTAATCAGCGCAGTAAATTTTAATTCAAGCTCTATGACTTACAAAATGAACCACTGCACATATATGCCGGAGGAATCCATAGTCCAGACATGCAAAAATTTACATTGTACACTTATTAAATATGGTATTAAATTGTTCATTTTGTTCAAAGGTTGTTTGCAAAATGTAATTCATATATTATTTTCTCACGAAGCACATGAGGTGAGACAAAGTGAGGGTTCATTGTTCTAAATTTGTAAACATTTTCAAGGGTTATGAAACAAAAATATATCATAAAACATATTTCTTTTTATAAAGAAGCCACTGAGAATGAAAGACAAACATGTCATTTCGGAGAGTCTAAACTTGTTCAATACATAGTGTTGGAGGTGCACCAGAAGCCATAATATTTACTTATTTTTCAAAGATATAAATAACACACTATGTTTGTTTAACTCGTAATATGTCTTGCATTTCATCATGCTAGTAATGTAATATTCGTAACCTACTTATAAAGACGTTTCTTAGTTTTCTAATTTGATTAGCTTCTTCATGAACGCTTTGCATAGATTTATTATAAATTTAACAGTTTGTTGAAGAAGGATCAGTACATTTAATATTTTTAAGAATATTCACAATTTAGTAATAGATGCTGCTTTACATTCCCAATCATGATGTGTTGCTTTCACTTACAAGTTTGCACACACGTAGTATAACTTCACTTTTTAATTAAACTAAGCTGTGAAGCTAGTCCAACAACAAGGTACATGATAATAAAAGGTACCTTGAAAAGTGTATCATACTATTTTAAAATCGTAACTTTTAAGCTTTCCTTTTATTGCTAAAAGTAAACCCTTATGAATAGAAGATATCCTTTTAACCATGTTTTTAACGTATGAAAGTGTATCTTAAAAGTTACAAAATAATGAATAATAAGAAAATCAAATTCTGTTTTAGTCTGAAAGAGAGCACACTTTATTTATTTTTTTATGAAAGTGAGACTGCATAATGTGGACATAACATAAAATTCCCGACTGCTATATCTGTAATATTTGAAGTATGAAATTGCCATCACCAGTTCACATTTTTCGACCTTAACCTATATTTGAACGTTATAATTTTAGCTTTGAAAATATAGCAAAATAAAAATTTTAATGGTCATTAATAGCTTACTTGTTCTATATTAATTTTTTTGAAATTGGCTATTTGAATATATTCGTTGAAAAAACTTTCAGTACTTCAAAGTATATTTTATTTATCTATGTGTACAAAAAAGGAAGATAAAATTTAAAGTAATTTGTGTTTTTAAAGAACGGTATAAATCTATAGCTTTATCAAATTATTATTTTTTTTTTCATTGCCCATCCAAATTAGTTTTATTTTGTTTTTGTTTTACAGGATGGCATTAACTCAATTAATAATATTTATTGAACTGAGTCTCAAAAACATTTACTCAGTTTTCAATTTGGTTGGAATTTATTTTTTTTAAACACTAATGTTAGAATCATATGAAGCATTCATGATAAAAGAATTGGGCAGTAACTTAAACGTCTGCAATGTTTTTTTTATTCAAACAGACTGTTAATTAGCATTAAAAATAAAAACATTTAATATTAAATAATACAGCACTATCCTTTACCAGTTTAAAACACATTTGTTTTCGGCAAATAACTGGTTTGGAAAAATTGCACGCAAATATGGTATAAATGTAAGATTAATGGTTAAATATTCAATCGAATGAGTTTTCAACAAAGATGTTATGGGTTTTTTTTCTTCCGCAAAAACATCACAACAATTTCCAGACTTTACCACTAAAATCCTCAACTGTTCAATGCCTACTTTCATATTACAACCAACTACATGAAACAAATTTTAAATTGACCCTGATAAACCACGAACAATCAACAGACATAAATAATATCAGATGCTAATGGTGCACCATTTACACTAAACACATATACATATTTACATTTCAAACAGTTCTCTTGCGTTTGGGATTTATCATTCTTTCAGCTTATGCCACTCTGCTATTTGACGACGAGGAGCATTGCACACTTCATTCCAGTGCTGTTGTGCGGGGCCTCCGCTTTTTGGGCCCAATTCTAGCCTTCCAATAACTTCGTTTTTAGTGACTCTGTCCCAATCGAGAACCAAAAACTCCAAGCTGATATTCTCGAGACCCTCATTGTAAGGAACCTCAAATACGAAAGATTCATTGAAGACTGGGCTGGTAGTTCGCTTCTTTACATGTGTCTTCTTTTTGGCAATCCTTTGGTTGTTGTAGAGCAAATAAATTTTTACATATGGATCTAAGGAAGTAAATAGAATGCTTTTAAAACAACGTTTTCAAGTACAAAAATATTTCTTTGAATCTAAGTTTTTTTAAATTATAATAATTGGTGTGCTTTGCTATTTTGGTTTTTAAGAAAATAAAACAGAATTTTTTTTCCCCAGAAAGAGCATTTGACTTAATACCCGTAGAATTTTTCGACTGTGTTAACTTTATTAAAATAGAGACAATCACCTATTTTAATTATTCTTGTACTGCATTAACAGATATAGCTCAATGAACATAATCTAGTGCAAAAGCGTCACGACTGAAGATTGCCTATAAACTAGATCTCAAGCGTTAATAAAATGTCCGGTCATAGTCAATAGCTGGTGCACAAAAAGGTTAGTGTCTTTGGAAGAGGGAACATTTAATTTATTTTCTGAAACATCGCTAATTAAAATAAACGCAGAATTTTTTTGACACATACTGGATTGTTTAGGCCCCAACAAGGAAGAATTTTATACAAATCTCCTCCTACAGCTATTATGCGAACTTAAATTCACTCCAAAACTTGTAGTTCGCTTTCATGAATACGAGCTGTTTGTTATCAGTGAAAAAGGAATGAGTTTTTTGTAAGAAACTAATGACTATAACTAAGTACAAATATTGTAGGATTGATTTGTTTATATTTTCAAATCCACAGCCTTAATTAAACCCTTTTTTTGAAGTTAATATAACATAGAAGAATTAAATTAATTAAGAACATAAAGAAATAAGAATCCCACGAAAATGTCTTTCGAAACATTCGTCAATGATTTAACTTATATCAAAATGAGATTTTGTTTAAACATATATCCTTACCTGTGGCATCTGAAAGACGTGTCACGCACGTCAAGACTTTTGTGCACGTCGGCACGCTGTGGCTTTTGCCACAGCAGCCGACAAAAGCATCTGTACGCGTCGGTAGATAATTATCATAAAAATAAAAAATTAAATAAAACCTTTGTTGTACGTGTCATAGAAACGGAAAAAAATATTGCTCCGATTTCTGAAAGGCATCAAGCTCTTAACGCTTCACACTGAATTGCTGTCAACTGTTTTAGTTGAGCGCATCAGGGAATTTTTTGCAAGAGTTAAAAAAATATTTTAACATTTTCTTACCGCAGAGTCCAGCGAAATCCATCTTGGGAAGATTACGTGCTTTTAAGACCACAACTGTGAGTCTATTAGCCGCCGGTTGGTAGCACAGCGAAACTAAAAGTTCACCACGTCCTTGGTATCGGATCTATAAAAATAATAAAGACAATTTTTTTTTCACATTTCATTTGATGTTCATTGCTTGAAAAGTTTTATTTCATAAATGATCTAGGAAAAAAAATAAATAAAAATTTAAAATTTGAAAAGTATACGAAAACTGTGCTAACTCAAAATATGCAATATACCCTAGTCAAATTTGATATATAGAGTAATCCTTAATCACCGCCTTTAATATATGGGTGATTCTCACGAAACATGACAATTCGGACCAAAAAATTTCTTCAAATTTTTTTATCCATGGTTCTTTTTTAACTATATCTCATAAAGCTCTTACTTTTCAGTAAATAAGCTTTATAATAGCTTACATTCTCAGTCCGTACCAGTTGCAGCATTAGAGGCGGCATTTTAACACAAATATAGCAATTAAAAAGAAGTTTTCTACGCAAATAATGCATGGGAAATTTGAAAATTTTTCTATTATCGACATTTCAAGGTACTATGTTTTATAAATACAGACATTTTGATGAATAAGAATACATTTATGCAAAACTGAAACATTAATAAAATAACTAAATTATCTTTACTGATAATTATTTTATTTTACTGTCGCTTAACAGTTAACGCGTAAGAATATTGTTCTTAATTAATGGTTGTAGGTTAGAAATAAATTATGTGTATTGAGTATTTATTTGCGATAAAACAATAGTTTCTGCTTCTAGAATAAAACATTTCTCTTCCTGGAAGATTTGCCCAAATAGAATGGAATAAATTTACCAGCCTTGTTTGAACATATTTAGGTAATTTCGCGAAATTCAACATTGACTTGAATAGTCAATGCGAAAATTAAAGATTTTAGGAACAAACAGGAATAAAATTCTCTACCCTAAATAATAAACAAGAGCTTTCATTCTCAAGTTGTACGAGTCTCTGTCGAGGCACGGTAACACTATACTAGTTCGCTTTTATAGGAAACCATACATCTCTGCTGTATCCTATGAAAGGAAAATCTATTTATCTCAAAACTATAAAAATGTTGGTTATAACTTTTTAACTACTAGGTCTCAATTCTAATTTTTCTATACAAGTTTTTTTTTCTTTCTTTTTTTGTAAATATGAATTGACATTTACATTTAGTACTATTATATTTAAAAGCACAGATTAATACATAGGAATTTTTTTTTACTAAATCATAAATACATGTCAAAACGAATCCAGTTTGCAGAAATTCACGCATGGTTTATGAAAAAAAAGAAAGGAAGAAAAAAAAAACATTTCCTAAAAATCACTACTTACTTTAAGATTTCTAGGTGTGATTTCCTTAACTAATTCCACTTGTTTCCCGGAATCTTCTATTTCTACTCCAGATAGGGGACAGATAACCTCTCCGATGACGTCGTCCCTGGAGTATCTGTCAAAACTCAAGACTACGAAATGGAGAGTGGTCGCCTGTAGTTGGTTTGGGGTGATGCCGTAGAACGTGAAATCTTCATCATAGACAGGGTCAAGGGTTTTTCGGAGAACCCTCGTTTTCACTTTATGTTGTTTCTCAGGAAGTAGTTGAAGTTTCACGTAAGGGTCTGAAGACCCGTTGTTTGAATCCTTTGGAGGTAAATCTGAGCATCTAACTATATTGACTTGAAGGGATAGCTTTTCGGAAGAATACTTCAACCTGCAGAGAAAATTGATTAAGTGGAGGAAGAAATAAATTTCTTGTTAACTATAGAATTACAATATATGCAAAAATAAAATAATTCTGAAAAAACAACAATTTCTTTACAAGAATTTTACAAAATTACGCAAGATAATTTCTTATCTCCCTTTTTTCTAATTTGTTTGTTTCCTTGCCGCTGACACAGACACAGTACATTGTAGACAGAAAATAACTTAGTGATCCTTTAAGCCAATAATGTTATTTAGGTTCCGATAAAGAGAGATTGAGGCCCTATTCAGAATACTGAGGACCCTTAAATAACCACCGATTTCTTAATCCTTTTCAAAAAGCCACTGTGTCTCAGGAGATTGAGCGTTCGCCGCCCATTGAGGTGTCTTAGGTTCGAATTCCAGAAGTAGCTGTTTGATATGAACCTTGACCACAGTGATGATATAAAAAAATGTTCAGTGGTAGGCGGATCACGGGTTAGAATTCTCTCTCTATCTGTGTAACTGTGGTAGGTTTTCGTAGCTTTCTTCTCTATGTAATGCAAACGCTGGTTAGTTCCATCGAAAAAGTCCTACAAGAAGACTAATTTGACCCGATGTTTGGTCCAAACTTAGAATTGGGACTTATAAACTCAGAATTGGGTCGGCTGTACAACACCGGTTATAAGATAAAATAAAATTCTTTTCAAAGAAAAAAAAAATACATGCAAGGCAAATAAGAAAACAACAACATGAATAGCAATTATTAAAGCTTTAAACTATTTACTAAGTGATGAAAAGACAGCTCAATGAATAATTAATAATTAAGAGCAATTATACTAGAAAAATTTGCTTCGAATTTGATAAAAAGTTATCTAAGTATCTCAAAATAAGTTTTAAGTCTCTTCATATAATAAAACATCCAAAAATGTAACTGTAAAAGAAAAGCATAACTTGAAATTTAATTTCAATAAAACAAAATTCTTAATAAAATGATTAAAAAATAAAATTTGTTTGAAATGTTATGCAAATGCATTTGAGGGCCCTTACAATGTCAGATCCTGGGGCAAGTGCCCCTTCTGCCCATACGATAATCTGGCCTTGATATTTTATAAATTTGTATAGTCCTACAATCGATGAAGCTGTGATGGGATTTAATAGATAAGCATCGCTTTTAAAAAATTTCCAAATTTAAAGCTGGTACTTAAAAACATGCAAATTATTTGGATTTGCGATTTCATTGCATGCAGAGAAGCCATTTTTAATTCAAAAACAGTTTCAATGTTTTTTGGGGGGAAAAACGTCATTTGCTGCAATTTTCGAAAGGATAGTGTTAAACAACAAAACATAAATTAGATAAAACTATAAATCAATTAAAATAAAAACATGCGAAGTCAAAATTTTCCTAATTGTACCGGTTTGTTTAAGAAATGTGTACACATATAAGAATAGCGATTCTTGAATGAATTGAATCTCATCACTAAGCAAAAGTATAACTTGCGAAAAACTTTTAAAACAGCAAATTTTGTTCATAAATCAGTTCAAAAAATTTCAGAAGTATTTTTAACACGATTATTTCTAAAAAAAGGAGAAGAAAAAAAATATTTATGATCTATCACAAATAAAAAAAAAAACACAAAACAGTTGGCAAAATGAACTATTTCTAATGAAGTTTCTAAGCAATTGGCGGATACATACACGAATAACAATTTTTCATATTTTTTATGATTATAAAATACACTGGTTATCATAAATTAAGGAAAAATCACAAAAATAGCAATAACTCTTTCAAAAGTAAGCCAAACCGTGCAAAATTTGCATATGNTTTTCCTTAATTTATGATAACCAGTGTATTTATCTTCTTTAAATTCTAATGGTTTTAAAGTAATAAATGCATAGCTTTGCTCTAACACAAATTTCTAAAGATAGTACATAAAATATTCGATAAAGTTTATTTTACGATTATTTTTAAATGCATAATAAAGATTCTTTAAGATAATACTTTCTAGATTTAAAGCTTAATGGAATATAAATTGACAATGAATAATAACTTTTTCCATCCTCACAGAAAGCTGTTCAAACAATTTGTATATTTTCTTTTTCTCCTTGTTGAACAAATAATAAATTTGAGTTAAATCTCAAGAAATTTTAGTTTAAAACAAAAGCTTACCGATTAAAATACAGCAATTTCTTCCCTAACAATTATTTAAACTTCGAATCTTTAAATAATGATTAAAACTATTATTTGTGGAACGTTTTATATGAAAAAGAATGGCTTTCTTTGTATTTGGCTTTAATTTTGAAGCAAGATTATGTTTAGATGGAAAACAGTTGAAAAAGAAACAGGGTAATTTATTAAAACTGCACTTATTAAAGCTTTTATTTTGAAAGTAAATAAAATATTTCTTTCAAATATTTGTTTTTGCTCTTAATTGTGCTATTTATGAAAATATGTTTTTACGAATTCCTCAACTATGCTTCACAATTTTCTTAGTTCTCATTTAAATGCTCTTTTAAGTATCTATTGCTGTAAACTAATTGCTTATATAAAAAATTCTAATCTCCTTCATAGATATTTTTATATTTTAAAAGAACTTAAACGAGTTCTTTTTCTGGATGAATGCTTTTATCATATCATATTCTCTTAAAAAATAATTGGGTTCTTTTTTTTATTATCCATATCTTACAATTGGAAAAATACTTTTTCTCCTTTGCATAAATAATGCTCGTCTTAAAGACACAAAATGTTATTTCAAAAATTTGGCCCAGTAAATAAATAATGTATCAAAATTCTGTATATAGGATTATTCGAAGCTATAGGATCCAGCTATATATTGCCCGTACTTATCCGAAATTAAATTATGTGAATAGATATAAATCAAACTCAGATCGATAGTATTACAAATCAAAACATCTAATAAGTATTGCACATTGTTACGCAGAAGGTCTTTTCGAATTTATGATTAAGATAAAAATTCTATACAATTTGTTTGGTTTATCGCGAAATATATCATAATTTTTATCAATGATAAATGTGAAGTAATCATGAGGGTTGGTTAGTGGTGTGAATAAGGGGTGAAGACTCCTAGTGATAATACAAAATTCCAACTTTGATATAGGAAAAGTCTATAGTTTCGTAACGCTGTATTTTGATTTTGAAAAACTTCGATAGCATAATTTTATAATATGTATAGAATCGTGTTTTTTTGTTTTGGAGACACTTGAAAGGTTTATAGTGCTTATATTTTAGGCTGATATATGTTTTTAAATTCTTTTAATTACTGTATAGTTAAAATAACCAGATTAATCTGTATACCGCCAATGATACTTACTAAATTTTGGCTCTGGCGCCCACACTAATACGCTTAACTGAACTAACCGTATTAGTCTCATCCTTTATTCTTAGGGCTTGCTTTTGAAAAAAAAAATTATCTTTTGCCTAATAACTACGAAATTCAGTTATTTTGGAATTCGCCATATCTTGTAATAATTTTAGAATAATGATTAACAATACTTAATTGTAAATAATTTTTCCGAGGATCCACCAGTAGGTGGGGCCTCCTATCATTCAAACGGTTGCTTGATAGTGGAACTTAATAAATGGATTATGATAGTTTGAGTGTAATTACTTGATTTAAAAAAATGAATAAAAATATTTCCAAAATGTATTTAAAAAAAAAAAACATTGTTACCATGGAAAATAAAAAACACATGGGAAATAAAAAATAGCTTGATATAGTATTTAAGGAGCATAAGCAGGCTATGACTTTGAAAGTTTGTCAGTTTTTAATAGAATTTTCTCTAACTTTATTTTGTTCTCATATCTTCCATGAAAAAAGTATCTCCAAAAAATGAAACTATGACACCTCAAGTGTTAGATGTAAAGCTCCAGACAATGAAGGAAAAACTAGAATGGTTGCCATAGTAATTATCGGAATTCAGAGAGTTATTACTTGATTTTATAAGTGACACCTCTTCATTTTCAAATGAAAAAAAAGGGGGAAATGATTTTAATATCCAATTAATTTCTTCATTAGTTTTAAGCTTCAGAAGCTTAGGAATATCCATATGTTCACACAAAATGAGTTTCAACAAACTTTCACACTGAAATTTTTTTTAGCTTCATCTGCCATTTAAGCTCTGACTTTCATCCTTGTGTGGGCGTGAATATTATTGAACAAACGAAAAGCATTTTATATTCATGCTGCTCGCTCTTTGTTTGTGATTCCTGAACCCTAAGTGTTATTTTTCCGAAGAGTTGAGGGAGCCCAATTATTTTCCTGCTACATCACGCCAGACAATATAGAAAGGGTAGGTGATTATTTGAAGGAAGAGGATATTGATACGTGGGAAGCAAAGGAGATCACGGAATTGAGCATTGATTGAGATGCATTCTTCCGCTCAGGACTCTTCAGACATGAAAGTAATCAATTTTGAAAATAGTATAGTATTTGTTACTAGATCGTTATTCAATAGCTAGTTTGTTAACGAAGCATCCTGAATAACTTTTGATCTAGTGATCGGATCTTCACGCACTGGTACTAAATCTTAATGATTTGAAGAGGTAATCTCAAGTATTCTAATTAATTAATTCGTACAGATGATATTTTAAGTAACGAAATTATATTTCTCTGAATAAACACGTCTTTCTTTCAACGGACTTGGCCTCCTGATCTTTGTTGTTGTTGTTGTTTCTAATGCCACTTGCCACACGGACAAGCCTGCTTGGTGAAAGCCAAGCAAATGTAAGGCAGAGAGTTTGCGTTTCTTGTTTTTCAGTGGCGCGATCTATGGCCAAGAATTCGAATTCTGCCACACCATAAGTCGTACCCGTTTATAGGGCGGACCCATTCATACATCCTTTCATTCATCCACAGATCGCAATTTTGACCTGAATCAGAGAACGATCGATCTCTAATTCAGTACCCCCAGAGGTATTGATTTGTTATGGGAACATGGAGGACTTTTGTGACTCGACAGATTTAACGTGCATCAGTCACTTTACTACACGGGGAGTCTTCGGCCGGCGGGGTTCGAACCCATGAGCTCTCGGACATAGGCCCAGCGCCCTACTGACCAGGCTATCCCGGCCTTCCTGATCTTTAAAATATGGGAACTAGCCGTTATCTGGGAAATATGATCCCAATCGTTTTGGTGAGGAGAGCGGTCGAAAGTTTGAATCCATTAATGTTAATTTCACTGTGAGAGCTTTTTAAGCAATTCGAAAAATTTTGCGCGCAATTATTCAGTTTGCTTAGCATGCAAAAAATGATTTTAATAATTTTTTTTATATTTGAAAATAGTAGTAAAAATAATTGTGACAATAGGTATACAAGTTTTTACATCATTCTAAATATGCAATTTTATAAAACAGAATATAAAATTTGAATGCAATCGGTCTCATAGTACCTCAGAAATCGAGTTTTAAATAAAAAAACATTTTTTTTAAGTATTTGATAATTCAAAACCTGTTAAAAAACGTTCAAAGAGGAAAAAGTGTAATTACCTGAAATGTAATTGTCCTAGCTTGCATAGCTTTTCAACTAAAACTTCTTTTTCCTTACACTCATCCAGCTCTTCATTTTTGTTGTTTTTCAACTTCTCATTTTCGCTGTCAATGCATTTCTTGTCTTCAGTGATGGGTGAGTTTTGCCTTGACGAATGATTCGAACCCACCAAGCACTTGTCAGCATCTCTGCTCGAAGGTGATTTGTTTCCTCCACTTGGTGAAGTTCTGGTGCCAGGTGGTGAGATTTTCGGCTGAGTAGGACTGGGGCTTTTCTTAATTAAGATTGACCCACTGACCGAACCACTACTGGGGCTTTTAACCGCTGTCGGCTTTCGCAAAACGAGAGGTTTATCAGGGTGGTGCTTTTTGAAGACTGAACTGAGCTTCTGTGCCGATGCGCTTGGTGATCGACGTTTGTAACAAAAACAGGTCACGGCTGCGAGTGTGACGAGGAAGAAAGCACTTCCGAGGCATATTCCAATCAAAGCAGGTGTTGTAACTGAAAGAAAATTTAAATTATTTTTTAAACATGAATAAATAGATTTATAGAGCACTTATATTGATTTTATTCATAACTCATATTTATTAGCCCTGATCCTTATGTTTATTTAAATTCATAATAATGGGAGTAGAGATTGTTCTTTAAGTTGAGACAGTAAATCTTATTCTACTAGTTTGTGTACACTTCACGATCCATTTCTACACGAATTTTAAAACGATTTGCTTTGTATAAATTTTTTGCAAGTTTTAATTGCTATTTAACTATGGGAAGTGGCATAAATTTTTAAGATAAAGTCTGATAAAAACTACTAAGTATATCCCCTAGGTATATCCTAGATATGCATAAGTCGATAGCAGAATCCCCCCAGCACGACAGACGATATTATAACAGCATCAGATTATAACAGCATCAGCAGATTATTTTACAGATTAAGATTTTTAAAATAATTATCTCAACATCAGAATTTTTGCAACTAAAATTTAAAAAAAATATTATAAGAAACAAGCTTAAGAAATTACTAAGAGGAGAGACTCATAAATAGTTTTTTAATTCCTGAACTTACTCAATTACTGTTTGTTTCAGTTCTTTAACAAAAATTGTTTACCAATCTGCAGGTATATAATCTAAGGATAAATTATTATTTTCAAAAATTCTAAATAGTGCTCTTTAGTCAATTGTAGTTTTGAAAAAAAATATCTGAGGACAAGAAATACTTAAGAAATAAATTCTAAATTTCTCAAAACTCCAGTTGCTCGTTTAGACCCCCTTTTTCGTATTTTAAATCTCATTTATTCCGTTAAATTATCCACAAGCGAATAAAAAAATAATAAAGTTTAACAGAATTTTTAATAATAAAGTTTAACAGAATTTTTATTAATAAAGTTTAACAGAATTTTTTATAATAAAGTTTAACAGAATTTTTATTAATAAAGTTTAACAGAATTTTTAATTATAAAGTTTAACCGAATTTTTATTAATAAAGTTTAACAGAATTTTTAATAATAAAGTTTAACATGATTTTTTGCTTTTAAACTTTTTCTGCCTTATATGTGCTGATTTTTGAAACTAGGTAGATTCATTATACCTTACATGTGCTATTTTCTAGATTAAGCTTAATTTTTTCAATAATAATAATATTTACCTGATTGTGTTAGGGTCATAAACAAATTTGAATTTAATAAGATTAGGTTGCATATTGGCTTTGTAAATTGTGTGATTGTGTGTATATCCTCCGATTACAATTGTTATTCGACTTTATTTTAGATCGAACTTCATGGCGTGCATTGTAAAAATTAATTTATTTTTTAAAATAGGGCTACAGATTGGAATTAAAGAAATGTAGTATTACATTCACTCGATCAGAAAAGAAAAGACTTTTTGATAACGTGAACACAGCTTAGGCATGTGTACAACAACAACATTCTGAATCGCTGGTACAGCTAAAGCAAATAATGGCCATCTTCAGCTTCAGTGGCATATTTTGTTCTTTTTAATAATATGGACTATGGGCATTTAAATATTTTTTTGAAAATTAAAGTTCTAAAATATCTCTTTATTTTTTGATGCTGTATATCAGTGTTCCCCGACCCCCGGTCCGCGGACCAGTACCGGTCCGTGGATCAAATTGTACCGGGCCGCCCATTCCATTGAAGATGAATTTAAATTCCCAGGTTTATACCCCAAATTAAAAATATCTGTGTTCCATTAAAATTTTATTTATTTAAAAAAAAGTGGCCCCCGAAGGTAGTGACATAAATATTTTAAAGTTTGTAATGTATCATTGTCTCCGATGACCCCCAGATGGAACCGTCTCATTGCAAAGAAACAAGCTCAGGGATCTCATTGATTAAAACTTCTAGTAAGTTAAAATGTTAAATCACTTTATATTTATATTTTGGTGCAACTGTATTTTATTTTGATGGCATGTTTAAATACAATTAAATTAAAATTAATAAATTAAAATAATCTAAAATGTAAACAATCAGCGCCCCCGCCCCCCAGCGGGCAGCGGTAAAATTATTAAACGTTGGCAGGTCCGCCATGATAAAAAGGTTGGGGAACACTGCTGTATATGATATATAATCAATCATTCAAGCGTAGGCAATGAGAAAGAAAATATTCTTTCATGGTTTCATGTTAAAATTGATAAAACTGACAATAGACGTACTCATCAGCAATTAAATGATGGCTTAATTGAGGATGTAAAAGTTGTCTAAACTTAGCGAAACATAAAAAAGAAAATTTTTATAAATTTAGTTGCGTTACATTATTTTGCACAAATAATCACTGAATTATTAATCTTCTCACCAGAGAATAAACTTGCAAATGCGTCAAAATAAGATACTAGAAAGTGAGTCAAGTGAAATTTGTTTACTTTTTTTTAATACAGTTAAATCTGAATTCAGCCAGTAGAAGACAATAATTATTACGAGTTAACTATCGAAAAAAATATGACATCAAACCTTCATTCCCTGCCTATAATTACTATCAATTGATATATCCCCTTTCAATGAGGTGAAAGTACTATTTTATAGGTGGTTTCTAAAAAAAATACACCAGAAATTGTAAACTACTTTAATTTGAAACTCTAATTTCTATCATAAAATTTAAAAAAAAAAAAAGGATTCAATACTCAAAATTTTTTTCTTTTCCAATTTAAGTTCGTAAATGTAAATTTAATTTAGTGAGGAAACGCAGCACACATTTACTATTTATGCATAGTAAGAAGATTCAACCATTTTGGACGCTGTTTTAGATTTGACTCCAAACCAAGACAATCTAACTGCCAGTCACCCAGCTTTCACGACTGGGAATATAATCCCAGTCCAAGCCATGGACAACAATTAAGCTCTTCACCGAAGAGGAGAAAATAAAAGGCACTTCTCCACCTTTCAAAAGGTATATAAAATTTAAAGCGAGCTCGTTTTCTTCTAATGATGCTGCTATCTAGTGACAATGATAAAAATAAAAGTTTTTCATTATTTCTCTCAAGAATAAAATGCAAAAAAGTCGCTTTCTATGCTATTCAAGGGTGATTAAAGTAGTTTTTACCATTTTTCATGGGAGAAGGATTGAAAGGAAGCCCACTTTATTAAAAAAGAAAATTTTATAGTGAAATAGATCAATATCTTTCATTTCAATAAATTAAAAATTTTATGGAACTATTAACTGTAGTAACTGGTGCTGCTATCTAGTGATGCTTATAGAAAGTAAAGTACAGAAAATATAACTTATTTTGGTGGGTAGATAGCTATTTTATTTACGTCGCACTAGAGCTGCTCAATGGGCTATTGGCGACGGTCTGGGAAGCATCCCTGAGGATGATCCGCAATTTTGATCCTCTAAAGAGGGAATGGCTTCCCTGCTTTGGTAGCCCAACGACCTGCGCGCGGAGTCGAGCACTTTACGGGAGAACAGTTTAACGAGGACCGATACAGCGTATCCTCCGTCCCTACGCAGGCTGATCAAAGTGATCACTCACCCACTTTCTGACCGCAGCCAGTGACGCTTGATTTCGGTGTTCTACTGGGAACCGTGTCATTACGATCAGTTCACTGCGGGACGAATTTTTATTGGTATTTCTAGAAAATGCACACTCTTGAAAATATACATCTAAGAGTATTCAGCTCAAATACTAAATGCTTATACGTCAAATGAAGAACTTAAGCTGTACGAGTTTTTAATTGCTATGATTAAAAATGGGAAAATGTCGCAAAAACTGTCGCAGTGCTAGTAGTAAGAGAAGGCGAAAAGGCCCAGATGTCTAACAATGGCGCATCGCTTTTTTTAAGCTATTTTAGTTAGAGAGGTGTATTTTCTATAATATGCCTCTGTTGTTCACTATACCGTTCTAAAAGTTAAGCTGAAGGTGATGAAGAGGATCTTTGCTTCTCGCTTTTGTGCTTTGTACATTCCGGTTCTAAAAACAATACAAGCCCCAAGGGGTCGCCCATTTATACATAAATCTTCTGGCTTGTGTGCTCTAAAGGCTTATAAACACTTGCTTATTTAAGAACAGATACCACAAATTGTATAAAGTTACAAACATACATCCGAGATACGAGAATTGAACCTGCTTCCTTTCACACTTCATGGCTCTACGAAAAAACAATACCTTCTCGCCTAATTTGTTTATACATTTCAGAATTGCCTGAAAACCAAGATTCTAGACAAGATAGAAAAAAGTTTTCTTCGACTTCTGGTTCAATTTTAATCATTAAAGTTCATTGTTAATTTGGGACTCTAATTCATAATCTTTCTTAGAGTTTTGAATTTTAATTACCTTGGAAATCGATTAAAAAAACTGTAAGATTTATTTGCTTTAACAATTACGCAATTGTCGTCTAAAATTTGTTTTTAAGACGATTTAGATTGTAGAACACGAACTTAATAAACTCTCATTTTAATTCGAAATCGTAAACTCATATTTCTCGAAGTGGATGTTGATCCTTTTTCACCTAATTATTTGTAATTCACCTGTAAGCTATGAGTGTACTGTAAGCTCAGCGCTCAAACCTGTGGTCTTCATTTTTAAAGTCTCAGACCTTAGTTTCTCAGCCACCCTGATGTTATTCTAGATTGATGTAAACTAAATGATATTCATTTATTGTTGCATATAGATATGCATGATTGTGTGATCATGGAAAAGTCGGATCGCAAGCCCTTGTCACATTAAAGAACAAATGGTACAAATTAGAGAAGGACATCGCAAAGATACATCCAGGGTTACGGTGGAATTTGAACCTGCTACCTCCACGCTAAAGAACGTTTGGTAGATTTGCAAAATCATTCAGAAAAGTAGGCCCCACTAAATTTTAATATTTTGTGAAGAAGTGGCAAAGCTTGTAAAATTTCAACACGTATTATGCCTAAACCATGATCTGGAAACGCAAAATATTTGTTTATAAATATTAATATTAGAATTAATAATAGAAATTGTTATTTAATTAACTAAGTCTTTTAATGTTAACATTTGATTGAAGCATTTTTAGTGCGTTTTCATGTTTTTTTCAAAGAACTCCTTCGTTTGTGTAACCGAACTAAAAGATGTGGATAAGAATCCTAATTATGGATTTTTGAAAATATGCATGCGTTCTTAATTTTTTGTGTTACTACACCCAACAGCTTTTAGTATCTGATATGTGAAAATTATGGTGCTGTATTCAAACAATGACAATTTTTTGCAAAGCTTATGTAGCTAAATTAAATTTGTCATGTTTTGAGTTATCGTTCTCCTAATTATGAGCCAAAATGATTCTCATATTGTTGTTCATAATCACATCGAAGGGTTTTCGAATATTCAGATTCTTACTATAGTGTTTTTTGTAGTGATTACATTTATAATCGTGTTACTGTTGATAATCGCAATTGTTATATTGATAGTTGTGGTGTTACGAAAGAAAAATCCGATGAAACTATCTGATCACACTTCAAAGGAAACTTTGAGGGAAAGTACTTTGCAAACTGTACCTAAAACTATGAATGGAGAAAGTTTTTCAGGTACAGGTGCTGTTAATCTTGCAGCATTACTGAATGATGATGATGATGATACAGGCATAAACTCGAATTCGCAGAACATACCGTTATCTGTATTGAGATCTAGATTAAACGATCACTTCTGCGAATCTCCTGAATCTACACCTTCTGTTTATGAAAATCTTTACCCTTCTCAACACGAAGGTGAAATAGTTTCTGGATTTCAACCTAATACGAATTTTGCTAGACGAGTGAAACGAAAAACAACATTGCCTAAATCAGGGACCGCAACATCAAGACCAGAACGCAAACCGTCATCAGCAAGAGAACGACAAAGTTCTTCTTTGGAGTGGGATTATTTTGAATCCAGGCCATATTTTGAACCCAAATCATCAGATTCATCAGATGGATCTGAGAGAGCTGATAAAAACACAGTTGATGTGTGCTGGGTATAAAAATTAAACTCTTCTATGTTAAAAAAAACAAATGTTTACTAAGAAAAAAAAATCATATGTTTGAATCAGTCGTCATGCTGTTTTAAATGCTTTTTATTAAAGTTTAGGAAATCGCTTTTCATAATTTTTGTGTTTTTATTTGAACTTTTTAAGAGGTATATTTTAGCAGTTTAATTTTACTTGTAATTTTTTTCTGAACAATAAATGAAAACATATACTGCAGTTTTCAATACTGGATAATGAAAAAAAGTTTTAGAAGTGTTTTTGAATGATTTGATAAAACAAAGTAACAAATAAAAAATAAAATGTATTGCTGAGATTGAAAGATAACTTAGTTTTTAGAGAAATAAGATGTATACTATTGAATTGAAAGTGTGCACGGTGCAGAATAGCTTTTTAAATAGTCCATTTTAGCCAGATATCTTAAAAACAAAAATCAAACCACCCATAAATTTACAACACTAACTGAACATTAATTTAATATAGACTTAATGCACCATAAAAATAAAACAACTAAAGGAGTTTGTTAGGATTTTTTTTCATTGTTTAACTTGAGGGAAATATTATTGTCAGAAAAGTAATTACCAGAATTCATGGTCAATTTTAAAGTATGTATAAGCACACGATGGCAAATATACAAAAGGGCAAACTTTGTAATTACAAACTAGGATTACATTAACTAGGATATTTTTTGTTTGTTTGAAAGAATTGAAATTTCCAATTCATGGAAATTCCAAGAATTCATGGTCAATTTTAGAGTATGTAAAAGCACACGATGGCAATAATACAAAAGAGCAAACTTTGTAATTACAAACTAGGATTATATTAACTAGAATATTTTTGTTTGTTTGAAAGAACTGAAATTTCCAAACCAAACTTAATGAAACAAGAGTATGCTTATAATTAAATCGGAAAAAACTTATATTTAACACTTTCCTTTTTATAAAAAAAAAGAGGGGAATCGATTTTAGAGCTAAACTATTGAATTAAACAGCATTTTATGTAAAATAAAAAAAAGTTGTAATCATTACTTTTCAGAGTTGGAGAAATTATGCTTTTTCTGAATTATATCAGTCTTCATTCCATTTGTAATAAATAACTGAACAGTTTGTAAATAACTGAATTAAAATATGGTGTAAACTTTATTAGAATTATATTGTTCCTTAATAGAAATGTTTGAAATGTCAAGTGAAAAATTTCAATTTCTTTCCTGTTTTTCAAAGTCTGGAATGCATAAAATATATTCCTCAAACAAATAATAAACACTGTAAGGAAATCTTTAACTGCAATTTTATTCAGCCTGTAATACTATGCTTCCTTCATTTCAAACATTCTCAACCATCAAGTGTATTTGACCTTGAGATTCTTTATTGATTTCAGGGTACGAACCTGTGATCTTCTCTCTCCTGTTATAATCGAAATCTATTAGTTACTTGACCAGACTGGTCGTAGTGATTCATCAAGAAAAATATCTAAATATCACTAAAAATTTATTTTAATAATCGTACGGACTGAGTGCAAATCTTAATGGTTGAAATGGATGATCTCGAATATACTAGTTAATTATTGTTAACAATTAAATTAAGAAATTAGATACAAGAACATATTTACTCTGAATAAATATACCTTTATATAGCTATCAAAATATAGTCTTTACATATCTAATTTTAAAGCTAATCGAAAACTTTTTGCATACACTTATAAAACTTGTTTAACTAAAGATAATTGCATGCAAAAAATAGTTTGGGATTATTATTGATTGTTTTTTGCCTTATTTAGTAATAACAAAAAAATTTGAATTGCTATTTCCTCAAATGATTTCATTATTTTAAACGATTTAGTTTTTAATGACAAAATTCACAATTTGAATAAAATCTATCGAGTAGTTCTTGAGAACTCAAAAATTTAAAAATAAGACTTTTTAAAATTTCGCATCTTAAATTTGAATTCGACCAATTTTGTACAAATGTAATTTTAAATTTAAAAAGAAATACAAATTTTGTATTTTGTTTTTAATTAAAATTTCATAATTTAAAATAATGAAAATTTGTATACCTTACAATTAAATGAAAAATAATTATAAAAAATCCTCTTTTATATGAAATTGCGTTAGATAAACGAATTTTATGATTGCATGTGAAATTAACATTAGTATAACCAAACTTTCAATAGCTCTCGCGACTGAACTATTGGGACCATATTTTTCAGATTATAGCTAACTCCTCTTTCAATTTAAATTTTTTCAAATCTGTCGGAAAAAATTAATTTTACTCGAATAATATTTTCGTATTTATTTCAACAATTAATTAATAATTAGCACTATTTAACTAATATAGCACTTTGCGGACCGAATGAATTGCGCTTAAGTATAAGTTAACAACTGCGTATTTTTCAACAACAACAACTACAATTGCAAAAAGGGGTGATCCCCCCAGATCGATTGGCAAAGAAGTTCAAACATTTGAACCATTAAGATTCAATTGACTGAAGCAGTTCAGATAGTACATGAAAAACCCCGACTGTTAAAAGAAAATTACTTAGGATATTTTTAGGTTAGCTCCCTGTACTTTAAATTACATTGTTTTTAACCCTAATACACACCCGGATATTGACTTTCGTCATTCGGGTATCAGAAGGTTATATTTGTTAACACTCCTTCAGGGGCATCATATTAGGTGGGCCAAACGTTGCTCCCACAGTAAGAAGGACAGATAATACAGAGAAGAGAAGGAAAGGACACCCATGCCTAATCTGGGATTCGAACACAGAAGGGCCTTTCTGACTTGTGGTCAGCTCCCTGACCACCATACAGTCCGGACGGTTTAGATCTAGGATCACTTTGATAGTAACATAAGTGGTTTAAATCACATATGTTCTTTGATAATTGATACTAAAATATTCATTTTTTTTAACCTGTAGGGGAGTGTCGGGTACCCCCGCCCACTGTCAATTTCATATGTATAGAATATTTTTTCAAGTCAATGGGCCATCGGACATTAATTGTTATATTAAAAAGAGATTATTTTCGAAGTTTCAAGTATTTATGCAGCTGGTATATGTTATTAAATGATAGAATTCTCAAAAAGTATATAAATATGTAATAAATAAAATAATTTTGTGATAAAAATGATAAACGAGGTTTATCTATTGTCAATATATTGATCATTTTCACTTACACCTGAAAAAACAGTCAAAGAACATAATTTTTGTAACTGGGTGGGGCTACCCGACACATTTTGAAAAGAGCTGAAAAACATGTTTTTTTAAATTTCCATTTTTTAAAGTTAAATTATTTTTATTTTGGTTTATTCTTTTTGTATTATTTAATTAGATGATAAAACAATAAAAACATACAAAAATATTGATTATTACTCAATATTATACTGAAATATAAGCAATAATCTCTAAGTGGACGGGGTTACCCGACTCTCCCCTATACTTTATTCCAGATGCTCTTGTCGAGTATGAACCCCCAGATAACTTTAGATATTAAAACAAAGAACTATTTCGCATCCTAATATTTAGTGATAACTTAATTATAAAATTCTTGCTTAATTAGCAGTTGAAAAAAAGAGTTAACCATAAAGATTTAAAGATATAAGACTCGATTTGAAACTTTAATAAATTAGACATTTATAATTTACATTTACAACTTTGTTTGAATTGCAATTTCAGTTTTTTTCCTTCCTTTTTCTGAAAAAAAAGGTTTAAGCTTAAATACATAAATCTGGTTTGTTTAATATAACTTAAATATGAAAGTGCTATTTCAGGTACTTAGAGTTTGCTCATAATCGTTATTTCAATATTAATTATTATTTCGTAGAAAATATCTTAGAATGGTGTATTCGCAAAGCGGGAAACTTCGTTTTATATTAGTATAAAAAATTTAAAACTTATTATGCTTAACTAATTATGTCATTCTCAACGTGAGTATAATTCAATTTTGTGCTCAATAATTTTAGTCAAAGTTTAATTTTATCAAGAAAAAATAAAATTGCACAGTTCAAATGCAGATATTTGAGTATTCAAAATTAAAAAATAAAATTCGATGTTATTTACATTTTATAAAAAAAGCGGAAATATAAATTAAGATATTTTATACTCAAACCTATTATTATATTGCAAGAGATTTTATTTTATTTTATAACCGTCGTTGAATAGCTGATCCAGTTTTGAGTTAACCACGACTAATTGTTCAACTCCGTGGCTTTGTAATTTTGACAAGGGAACTCCTGGATCACGTATAGGGATACATTTATTATTTTTAAATTTTTCCATTTTCACTGCAATTTCAAATAATTTGTATGTTTTTAAGTACCAGATAAATTTGGAAATTTTTTTAAAAGCGATAGCTTAGGAATCCCATCACAGCTTCGTCGATTGTAGAACTATCTGAAAACATCAAGGCCTGATTATAGCACGGCCAGAAGGGCACTTGCCGAGGATCCCACATCATAAGGGCCCTTAAATGTATTTGCATGAAACTTCAAATTAATTTTTATTTTTTTACTTATTTTATTAAAAGTGTTGGTTTATTCAATTTATAATTTATTCAAGTTCTTTCTATTTTTTAAAAAAGAATTTAATTTAGAACCGGCGTTGAACAGCCAGACGGCAAAGGGATTCTAATCCACGATCTGTCTATCACTGCGAGCATTTTACACCAGCATTGTGGTCGGTGAGAGTTCATAGCAACTATCAAACACTTGGGTTCGAACCTGGGTCGCCTGATTAGAGGCGAGCTCTCTATCCCCAGAGCCACCACGGTTCATTGCAAGAGATTTTTATTTTATTTCATAACCGTTATTGAACAGCCTACTCAATTTTGCTTTTATGACAACTAATGCAAAACTCCGCAGCCTTGTAATTTTGAACCCAATCCAGAAGACAAGGGAAATCCTGGATCAAGTATTGGGAGAAATTTGCTTTTGTAAGATATGATAATATTTACTAAATAGGAATATAAAATGATTTCGCGCTTCAAAATGGTATTGTAATAGTAATGCTTTTTTTTTTCAGTGGTAAGGTCAAGTACACGGACTCTGTGGTGAAAATAATTTCCCTTTTTTTTAACAAAATTTCTGCAACTGTGGGTTTATGGGAGTCTACGAAAATGTGAACTTGTTCTCATTATTGGATGTCACTTAATCTATCGATTGTCTCCAAATAAAGATAGGGTAAATTTTTTTCGCGTTTATGAATAAATCTTAACAACGAGCAAAAAGTTTTTTTAAAAAAAGCACAAATATCGGTTTAATAAAAAAGAACTTCACTCAGTGACAAAACATAAAATGACAGAAGAAAATGGTAGATAAACAAGTTGTTAACCAATAGGGGAAGAAGAACAAACTTGAGAAAGAAAATCCAATAAAATTACCAGAAAAATCATTAATTAAAATATTAGAAGTTTAGAAGTATGGAATAGAATAGCCAGAAGTCAAGGTCAATAGCTAAGAATTTTATGTCGATGATTTTAGCAGAAGGAAACTCAAACCTATGATAGAAATTCCAACAATGTAGGGCGATGGAGCAGCTCTCAACATCCTGATTTTTGAAAGTATCTTCCATGAAAAGTCGAAATTTAAGGATACGTTTGGTTTGTTCAACATACAGAGGACTACACTAACAAAAAAATTGATAAATACCACATCTGTTAAGGTCAGCAATAGTGTCTTTTGAGGTTATGTCCATTTTTGTGATGTTATTTGTATCTTATTCACGTTGCTTAGCTTGATTAATTGAGTGTTTGATCAGCTCCAAAATAAAATATGTAAGTACGCATAACCTTTGTCTTTTTTTAATATTTAGATTTTATTAAAAAGCACTTTTAATTTATAGGATTAAGTCAACTATACCCTACTTTCATTCACTTAACGCTTGCCCTCGACTCAGAGTGCTTTAGTAAAATACATGTAAAAGTTGTTTTTCTGCAAATGTTATCTTTCCGCAGGGAAAACAAAAAACTCGAAATTCTTAGAAGCTTTTGGAAGCCTTAAAAGAACATTAAAGAATACATACAGTAATAATGAATTCCATGCAAATTCATTCTTGAAATTCCATATTCCGAAATAATCATGTATTTTAGTCATAAATTTGGGAATTTCGTTATTACAAATATTTCAAATAAGCCATTATTTAAACTTTCCTCTCGAGACTTGGCTGCAAAAATGCGCCAGACAAACATGTAAAATGAATTAATATTTTGATGATTTATAAGAAAATCACATTATAATTCTGCATTTCTAAAATATGCTGATCAATTTTTCTGATATTTTTAACAGAAGACCGTTCCTTTCATTTAGTCTATATTATAAGAGTTCCTTTTTAATCTGACTGATCAGAAAGAATAAAGCTGGAAATTAAAAATTTTTTAAATAGATTTTTAATTTGATTATAATTGTCCATTTTTTAAAAATGTTATTTTTTAATAAAGAATAATGATAATTTCACATATTACTTCCGAATTTTTCATGGAAAACAAAAAGTAAATGATATCTTTACATTTACGTGAAAGTCACGATAAAAAATTTAAAATTCTGTTATTTTGTGTGTATTTCTTAGTAACTCTTAGTTTCTAGATTGACTACTATCCCCTTTGGTTGATTTCTTAAATGCACGCTTTGAAATTATTTAATTTAGCCGTAATTCATAAAAAGATTCCTCGCGTGTTTCTTCTTAATATCAAACTAATTTTCACCCAATCACCATTGGTAAGGCGCGCTCATTATGCGTACTAATATCATTATGCGCACTAATCATTATGCGTACTAATAACTAATAACTTCATTCATAGCAAAATTTTCACATTTTTCGATTTTTTTTTTAAATTTTAAAATTTTAAAAATGTAGTGCAACTGGGGACGAATTGCAGTGATTCCTTTAAAATATTTTAACAAAAATTAATAATAATCCTTTATAATGTAGAGCAATGTCAAAGAGTTAGAACGAAAAAACTCCTATTGCATTCTAAAGTCAAAAAGAAAAGTTTAAAGTAAACTTTCAAATAGCATATCCCGAATACTTTTTTAAAATTTAAATGACCCTCTCTTGTTGCATCTCTAGGATTTTTTGATTATGAAAAAAGATTGAATCAGTGAAGAATTTTTTGAAGAATATTGTACGCTTATATTTAGTTTTTTATTAAAAACTGCAGTTCTTGTGATAGCTGGGATTCCTCTCTCATCCCTTAATAATAAGTAAGCTAACATAAGAAAAATGAGATAATATTATAAACTAATGTATATTGGTTATTATTAATTAAAACTCATAAAATATCATGACTCACATTTTTGTAAGAATTTCATATTATCTTTTAAATCAGTTCTAATGGAAAAACTTAGTATATCACAATTCAAAGAGAGATTTTTTGGAGAAAAAAATTGTGACTTACCAAAAAAGATCTTATTTTCATCTTATTTAACCCTTTGACTACTAATTTTAAAAAATGATTTTTTGTCCCGTTTATTATTCAAAAGGACAAATTAGGTCACAAATAAGGCAAATTTAGTATTTGGGATTTTTCTGACAAGTGGTTATCAATTTAGAGGCTGGGACATATATGTCCCGGCCTTACTTAATGGTGAGATACATGTGTCCCACCTGTAGTGATCGACTTACTACAAGCAAATCTATCATTCCGGAAAAATTTATTATATGGACTTTTTTTTTGCATGGTATGATNTCAAAAGGACAAAATAGGTCACAAATAAGGCAAATTTAGTATTTGGGATTTTTCTAACAAGCGGTTATCAATTTAGAGACTGGGACATATATGTCCCGGCCGTACTTAATGGTGGGATGCATGTGTCCCACCTGTAGTGATCGACTTACTACAAGCACATCTATCATTCCGGAAAAATTATGTGAACTTTTTTTTACATAGTATGATACAGGGTGAAGCAATCTTTGCATAATCCGACATTACACGTTGGGTAACTCATATTTGTTTTTTGTTTTTTTTCTATGTTCATTTGAGAAAATATGAATAAAATATGAATGGACATAACAATTCCAATGAAGAATACGAGTGGCATATATCTGTCCCAATGAAGAATACAAATGGGATATATCTGTCCCAATGAAGAATACTAATGGGATATATCTGTCCCAATGAAGAAAACTAATGGGATATATCTGTCCCAATGAAGAATACTAATGGGATATATCTGTCCCAGCGCAAAATCACAATGCTATTTTATGCAAGAAACTCTTTAGCGCCATCTAGGTAGGGCCATCTAGGGGATATTTGACACATGAAACACGTATACTTGGTTCCACTCTACGACTGGGACATATTACAATGAATTTCAAAGTGAGTTTCTGAGTAAATACTAATGACTAAAGACAAATAGTAAATACTAATACTAAAGACAATAGTAAATACTAATACTAAAGACAAATGAGTCCCGTTAGTAGCCAAAGGGTTAACTTTACAATATAAATTTGCTTAAAAAATACTAGAAATTTTGCAAATCTCAGAGAAAGTTCTAAGTGACAGTTGTGTAATTTCGAAGTTGAAAAGATTCTAAGCAATCTGGCATCAAACTCTAAGGGGAGTAACTATATAAAACCCGTCTTTTGGTAGTTATTTTAAATGCTCAAAAGAGCTATTCAAAAGAGTTAATAATAGCTACTATAGATTTTGCCAAGTGAAAACTTGTGCAGGAGAATAAAAGGAAATGCATAACTTTATTTTGTAATTTCGCCGTATAAATTTTAAAGTCAATTTACTAAAATTTCACTTAGACTCTTCATCCATCCCCTTAGTTTCAATTATTAAGAACTGTTTTTATTTCTTTTGTTATATAAGAAGGAATAAGTTAAAACGAATAAAGGCAAACTCATCCATAACAATAATAATAGGTAAAGACGAATAAGAATAATCAATCCTCTGCAGTTAGTAATTACTCTATCAAATTCCAAGCCATGAATTCCATAAATGTTTTTAGGACTTTAAGTCATTTCTGTCTTAATAAAGAAAATTTTTAAACCCCGTTAGCAAAATAAAATTTTTCTTTCTTTCGAAACAAAGGATAATGAAGTGGGTAAACAAGAAATTAAAAAAACTCTTAATTGTACCTAATTATTTCTGCCACGAAATATTAAAAATATCTTAATAGCTATTTAAACGTAAAAAAAATTTGACATTTTCTTCTTATTTTCCCTGATATGTTCTTCTTATCACACCAAAGATTTCTTAGTAAAAAGACTGTATTTGCTTTGAAAAATAAAAGATAATTTGAGGAATAAATTATGACTATCAAATAATTCAATTGATACTCAGTTATGAAGAATGTATCCTAGAAACAATATATACCTGGTGAGGCTAAAATTATTTGTCGGCATAGGCTAAAATTGTATGTCGAGTTTGCAACTATATGGAATTTCAGTTTGGGTTATTATATAAGTAACTAAGACTAAAAAAGTTATAAGTTTAGCAAAGCTTTCTTTTCCTTAAAAAATTTTAATAGTTAATTGTTAGTAATTAGCAGATTGCTAAAGTCAGAAAAAATGCTTAATTATAGGAATAAATTGCGTAGAACTATATTTAAGCAAAGAAATAAATTTAAAAACAATGATTTATATTTATCTTAATATAGATAATTGGTTTCAGTTTAAAAGAATGAGATTTTACTAATAACTGTATAGAATGATTTACTAGAATAACTATATAGAATAATACATATTTATACGGTAGTTGTCATATAACAATTTTTTTAATTTCTTCTTTTATTCTGTTTGAATGATAAAGATTATAATATTGTGTTATGATCCATAAAAGAACTGTTGAAATCAAGTAAGTGAGGGTTATTTCTGTGCTTCAAAATCTAGCCAAACATGGACTTTTATATCATAAAAAGGTTTACAATATGTCTAATATCCTGACTTTAAAATACTTTTTAAGGAATAATTTATCGGTCATTATCTCTCACTTTTTGCTTTATGGGAATTTTGATATAGTATCATAAATAAATATCTATATTTAACGATATATCGCGAGTTTGCGATTTTAATTAATTTATATTATTTTTCACATTCATTAATATTTTTGTCATCTCAATGAAATATATGAAAACCAACCACAATAGTGTATTCGATAATTATGTTATTAATAATACTTGCGATATTATCGTATTCTATGTTTTTAATTGTCTATTGCTGATAATTGTGGCCTCTATATTATTCATTAACAATAAATTTATTCTTCTATAATATTATAATATTCTATTTCTGTAATGCAAGATTTTCACCTTAGTGAGAATGCTTTTTAAAAATACTATTATAGCAATATTTAAAAATATCGTTGTTTCACAATGTATTGATATATCACGATAGATTGAAACGTCAGGGAAATAAATTTAAAGTAGGCCGTAACATTTAAAATAATTTAAATTCTAAAATGAATGCAATAGTCGAAAGTAGCACGTAAAAGTTGTTTTACGGCAACCTATATCTTCACGCAGGGAAAATAAGATGCTTTTAGATAGGGTAAAAAAGTTCTTTCACTGTAAAAGTGGACTTAAAAATATTTGCCCGAGCTTCTAAGTTGTGCTAATTTTAAAATATAATTTTTTCTTTAAATATGAGACAAATGTAGTTTAAATGTTCTCCCTCTCAGAAAAATATATTTTATTTTATTTTAACAGTTAAATACAATTTTTATTTGTTAAAAAGCCTTTGTAAAAAATTAAGTGGTTTCATATCCGTTAAATGCGTAAACTGTATAGCGGAAATAATGATTTGATAATGCGTATATTCCCAAAACACCCCTAGTTTAAGGTTAATTTAAAACAATCAAGCTTTCAAATAGTTGTTGAGAAAATTATTTTAATTTAATTTTAATTTTTATTTTTAAATCTTGATAAAAAATAAAATATGATTTGAGCTGATATTTAGGTCTGTATAGTTTTAAAAAGTTATATTTACATCCGATAAGGAATTAAGGAAAGTACAATTTTATTTCTATCAAATACCATAATTGTGAAGAAAAAATAGGGATTTGATAATATATTTCAAATATATATAACAAACTTTATTTAAAACTACCAAGTCTGCAAAAAATTATTGATCAAAAATTATAGAAAAATTACTGCTGTTGTTTTAATTTTTATAAATGAATATTTGATTAAAAAAAATAATGAACGCTTTGAACGCATATTTAATTTTAGTGGTAGATTTAGTTTGTATCGTTTAAAAATTCTGTTCATACCCAAAAAGTTATGGAAGGTTACCATTGAAAGAATCTAATCCATACGTTAAAATAGATCTCATACAATTAAGCATCAAAACTAGTTTTAAAAGTAATTGTTACTATGTTTTGCTACTTTATGTAACAATTGTATATTTATAATTAAATGGAAAGTGATAGTTTTTGCATAATCAGAAATACGTTCAACAATGTTTGATAATTTTTAATATTAATTTAGGCTAATAAAGTTCAAAACGATAATTACCCTGAGTGTTTGATATAATTTTCTTCACTATACTATCGAACAAAAAAAAAAGAACAATTTTTAAAAAACATTTATTTATATACACTATTTAAAAATAATTCTCGTTGGTCAAAAAAATCATGTAATATGATTTTTAATACACAAAGAAGATGTAAAAAACTTTGATTGCAATCTTCGTAAAGTTAATGAAAGTTATAATGAAATTTTTCTGTACCCTTTATGTAAAAACATTTAAAAGAAACTTAGGAGCTCCATTCCTAGCTCGCCACGCTATCCAATCCTAGCAACTCTAATACTGTTATTAATACGTCTCTGATTATGATTATTCTGATTATGATATTCTGATTATTATATTGTAAAATGATAGCTGCTATTATATTTTATTATACAGTATTTTATGAGAAAGATATCTAGTAATGTTTTAAAACTATTAAACAATAAATAAGAAGCAGAAACATTTTCTAATAAAGTATGTTTTTTAATAAATTTTATAAAAATCTTTGTTCAATCAGCGCATGCAGTTAAGAAGATGAATAATCAATAATAATTTCCAATAGTAAAGGAATATTAAGAATAAACTTTTTACAAAATTTTTAAAAATTTATTCGGCGAAAAATATTCGAAGACTCTCTTATTGCGACCAAAATTTAATTAAGAATTTTAAAAGAAGTTCGTGAATAAAGTTTAAACTTTATTATAAATAAGACAGGGAACTAAATATTTTAAACAAAATTTATGTTAATACAATTAAAATTTTTGGATATTTAACTCAATAAATTTTTAATTGAATATAAAAAATTCACCAACAATCGAAAATGATTATGTAAAAATAACAGGTAAGGCCCAACGGGAGGTTCAACCCTTTCTTATTACCTAAGTTATTACTTTTTTTTATCGTAAAATCGCTAAAAAGTTGCGCCTTTAAATATAAAGTAAGTATATAAATACAGTAAGTGTTAAATTGTCGTATGTTCAATATATATATATCTATNTATATATATACATGCAATTATAAATGACTAGAATTATCTCTGTTCTCTGTTACTACTGAAATCTCATGCTTTAGAAATAAAATTTTAAGCGTGAAAAGATAAGCTTTAATAGATTTTATAAAATGATCTGCTAATTATATACTATAAATAATTAACTGTTTAACTTCAAAATCTTAACAAAGTTAAATCAGAATTAAAACCAAATGATAAATTTTGAATAAGTAATAAGCAAAAAAATAATCTATATAAATAATATTGTGATAAATAATAAATTTAAAATAACTAAGTGAAACTTGATATTTTGATATTTTCAATGATATTTTTAATAAAATCGATGATATTTTTCATAAAATCGATGATATTTTTCATAAATGATATTTTTCATAGTATCGAAAAAATTTTCAATAATATTTGGTCATGATGAATAAATTTTAAGAACATAATTTGCTTTTAGAAGAATAGCATAGTTCTTCTTACAATAACAGATTTCTTTAATAGGTATTTAATTTCTCTTCAATTTAATTATATTGTTTATTATTACAACTGATCATATCATTAACTTTAAATCATCAAGTTAAATAACTTATAGCGAAAAATATTCAATAAATAGATAAACTTAAAAATATCTCTATTGCTTTCGAAAATAAAAAGAAATTTTTTTAAAAATAATAAAAGTATTAAGGAATAAAAAAAAACCTTCTTCCACTGCTTTAATTTCAGGGCCATCTTCTCTCGATTCTGCCAATATACTTCGTAAATGCATGTCAGTTTTTATATCTACTTCTAAATGTCAACACGATTGTTTGTTTGTTTTTTAACTCATACACCCAATCATGCCGTACATATTCCCTAGAAGAACCTATTAGTTCAAAACAATTGTGAATAGTGTTTTAATGTTTCTTCACATATTCCGATTAAGATAAGGAATATTCCATCGAACCATTGAATTGACTGGTTTTTCCCCATTGCGCTTGCTCAGCTAAAGTACGTAGAGGCGGTTGCTATAGCAACAGCCGACCAATGGGAAATTATTTCTTTTTCCCATTTGTGGGTGAGTGTACGCTTTTAGCCATGACTTACTAAATACCCGTGGTGAGAAATCTGTGGAAGCAGATACTCTCTCTACGTGTGAAGAAAGAAGTTTTATGAAGAATGACTACCAAACGTCATTTTTACCTGCATTTCGTTCAATTCCCAAAGGTTAAAGTGTTTTGAAGAGATTTTCCCCGGGAAAACTGGTTATTAATCATATTTCCTTCCCAAATATCTCAGCATATTATTATAATGATTTTTACATCGTAAGTTCTTATAATATAAATATAAAAAACATTAACATCTGATGGCGACCAATTTCCTGTGATTATAATGATTTTTAATTTTAGGGTAAATAGAATTTTTTAAGATGGAAAATAGATATGTGGTTTAAATAAGCCCCGAAACCTGACTTGAGAAACCTAAAATGTGTAATTAAGATACTCCTTTAAGGATCTTTTACGGAACGAAAAGTATTTACGTTCTTCCATGTTAACAAAAGAAGAGTTAAATACATAATATAAAGTAATNTTGAAAATTACTACTTTATAACACTTTTCAGGGCTCAAATTTAACGATGGTCTGGGACTACTAATGTCTGATTTGGACCATCTCGAAATAATATTCCGTGTATAATATTCCGCGAATAATATTACATATTCTTTGTATTTCTTCGTCTAATTTTACTTTAATCACTTTTATTTTACTTTTAACACGACGCTCAACTAATGGTAAACATGTGACATTTAACCAGTTTATTAAAACACAAAACAGTCGAAACCCGCAATAGTGAACTGTCTGCCGACCTAACAATAAGTCCACTATAAATGATGGTTCACTATATCCAAAATCTTTGGAAAAATGGTTTTTAGTATATTGCAGTAGTAATGTTGCAAAAAGTGGTTGCAATAGCACAGACTTTGTTTTAAAAATTATTAGCTAACAAAAAATTTAGAGTCCCTCTGCCATAAAACTTCATTACGGTGAATTTCTCCCTATTTTTAATCAGAATTATAAATAACATTCAAAATATTCTCTTTATAACGAAGTGGTTGTCCCCTATAGTGAATTTTTCGGCCGTTTATCGTTGTCTTCATTTCTGGAACCTTTTTAAATGCTTATGTTTTTTATTTCCGACGTTTTTTAAAAGAAAGTTAATTTAAAAGTTGAAATTTCTGTGCGCCCGATTCACTCTACCATTCGCCTGTTTTTATAACCACTCGCATTATTTATTCCAGCGAATTATAACTAATTTTGAACACTATTTTACTATGCGTATTATTTTTCATTTTTAACTGTAACTGCTCATTTTTAACATTAGCTGGAATTATTGTAAAAATAAGTTGATTTTAAAAGTTGGAATTTCTTTGCGATCGATTCGCTCTACCATTCGCACTACTTATTCCTGCGAAATAATTCATTTTAACTACTCTTTTATGATGTGTATTACTTCACTTTTAATTGAAAGTCAATTTTGTGACATTTATTGAAACAACTGCAAAAACGAAATTTAAATCTTCTATAAATGAACAGTTAATTTTTTAGCTGTTAATAATAACCGTATGAAATGACATTAGTTAAATAACATTTCGAACGAGCCCCACTAAAAGGCATTCACTACAACAAAGCGTTCACTACATCCCGAGTTTATTATAGCGGGGTTAGACTGCAATAAAATTTCGATTTATGCAAAGCTTCATTTGCATTTTTTAATTAGTTAACAACAATTTAAAAGTTTTATTTAACATTTTTATTTATTTAATATTTAAGTTGTAAGCTTATAGGGTTTAGAAAAAGAGCCAGTGAAATTGTCTACGGACTAGTAAAATCAATAATTTCTGTGAGTCATAATGGACTAGTATCACACAAATGTTGCTCAGAATTAAGGCCCGGATTTTGATGACATTTGCATTTTTGGACATTTTTGTCCCTTAGAGCATTTTTTTAGATTTATAGGGCATTTGTTTTTAAATTTTGGGACGTATTTTGCATTTTAATGCATTTTTTAAGTTACTGTTAATTTTTTCCAATTTTTATTATTTTTTGGGGCATTTTTATTTCATGAAATGCAAGATTTGTCTTATAATTTGTCTTGATTCAGAAGATGCTGCATCAATTAAGATAGCGCAAAACGTGTTGACCTTTGATAAAATCGAAGGAAACTTATCATTTATCAAATCTAACTTTGCTATTGTATCCTCGACAATTACAAGCTTGGAGAAACAAGAATTGGAACTTTGCGATGCAATAAATCATATTGACGTAGTGAGTCAAGTGTTGCAAAAAGCAAAAGGAAAAATAGCACAGAGTGTAGCAGCTAAATTGAACAAAGTTTTGGAAAAGAACAGTGGTTTTCCAAACAATGAAGAAAATCTCTAGGATATTAACAGGTGAAGCAACATCTTTTCAAATTGAAGAAGAATTGTCAGTAAATGAGACCGTCTTTTTCAAGTACGCACCAATAACATCAGTAGACGTTGAAAGAAGCTTCTCCATTTACAAAAATTTACTTCCAGGCAAGAGACGCTCGTTTACATTTCAAAATATCAAAAATCATTTACTAATCCAATGTAATTCTGATATTTAGTAATATTATGAGATGGAAGTTGTTATATTCATTAAAGTTTCGATACAAAATTAAAATGTTTTGGAGTCAATACATTTTCCATTTTTTTTTTTGTTGTTATTTTAGGATATAAAACATATTTTTCAAACTTTAATGAACGTAGAACAAGTATTGCATTGCTTTATATTTTTTATAATGACTCATAATAATTTTGAAGAGTAAAACATTGTTTTAGTTCAATATTTTTACTTTATTCAAGTCATGTCATAAGGCATTTTGAGGGCAATTTTTGCATTTTTAGAGCATTTTTAAGGGCATTTTTTGCACTTTTTGAGGGCATTTTTTTGCACTTTTTAAGGGCATTAGTTTATATTTTTCAGGTCATCAAAATCCGGGCTCTACTCATAATAAATGCTTGTATACACCTAAATCAATTTGAGTCATTAATACTAAATAATTTGTATGCATAAATATTGCATGTAAAACATTTACAGACAGTTGAAATGTTTACAAATATTCAGCTTTGCTAAATTTCGTAATATTATCATCAAACTAATATTGTCAGGAGTATAAAGCTAATGCAATAAGAATGATATTTATCTGTAAGTATCTTTTAATCTTGAATTTTGATTAATTCTTAGTTTTCACCCTTATTCCAAATTTGGTGATACCAATTTGTTCAAACCTCACACTTTGTGACCTTTTGAACCTATTGGGTTATTGTTATCCCACGATAGCGTGCCACTTTCCTTAATGATCACGTACCCATTAATTTAATTACCTTTGATTCTATTTTTCGAACTTAACTTGTTATTTATGACATTCAATAATTTGCCTGTTTTTTCACACAATGACTATATCCAAATACAAGTACATATATATAGTTGAAATGTTGAAATAAATTTTTCAATATTAAGTAAATTTACTTTAATTCGCACGATAATATAATAGTTTTTTTTTCAATGTAACAGTATGCACTAATTTATTTTTCAAATTTAAATAGTGATCTGATCATCATGACAATAATATATGTCCACGGATATGATATACTCATCTCTACACACAACAGAGAGTCTTTAAACTTTTCAAAGTTAATTCAGCGCAAATGTTATGAAAGACTATGTCTGCACTTTTCTTTTTAGTTCATAAAATTGTCCTTCGAGAAGAGATTTGTGAAGTCTGAAAATTTGTATTTGGCGAAATTAACAGTTTTTTATGCTCTTGTTTATGCTCAGACGTGATATATTACCCTAGATAAAATTGAGGCCTTCTCAGCAGTCTAAGAAATAAGTTTTGTAGCACGCAAATAGAAAGTTGAGTTCTATGAGAGTGATTAATATTATTAAATTGATTATTTAAATTTTTATAACAATGGTTTTTATGATGGCAAAAAATAAATGTCAATAAAAACTTAATATTTATTCATTGTCTTTTCATCTTTTTCATAAAATATATTAAGGTTTAAATATGGGAAGAAAATAGCCATTTTTTTAAGTGATACAAAGGATAATTAAGGTAGAGACAAACGTGCGTTTTCCTAAAAAGGAAAAAAGAAATTATACAGACGAAGTTTTCTTTTTACAATTTTAATTAAAATAGCTGGATTAAATATTTGCTTTGAAAATTACTACTATATAGATTTACAAGAGGTTAAAAAAAATGTTAAACGCATCATAAATAAACAAGATGACTGGCTTGTCAATAATGATCCTGATTCAGATACGATGACGAAGTGAAAATGTTGTCTCCTGATGTAGTAGACATATTGGGGAGCTAGTATGACATATGAGTACAGAAATCGCTACAGTGCCTGCATTTACTAGAAGTAATAATTATCTAGAAAAACAGACAAAGGTGTAATTTTTAAAATGGTTTCACATTTTAACAAAAATTGATTTTTTTTTGTTTTTAAAAAACCAAACAAACCAAAAAACCTAAAAAATTAAATGATACAAAGAACACTTAATTTTTTCTAATTTAATTGTGTCACAAATTAGCATTTTCTTTATTAACTTAACATCAGCTTCGATTCATTTAGATTCCTAAAATCTATGGAAGCGAAAGATTTAACACAGCGTTCTCTTAAGCAGCCTAGTTATCATATTAATGAAAATTTGAGAATCGTGTAACATGTTTCATATTCTAGTTTTGGAATACATTATAGAATATTATACACATTATTATTAAAAATTTAATTAGGATTGTACAATGACTTAACTATTTGAATTGAATTATTTTCGAATTTAAAATTGGTAAACATCTTTCGATTTAATATCAAAATACTTTGGTCGTAAACGAAATGTAACTACTACAACTGCAAAAAAAGTTTTCGACTTTATTCAGGTAATTATCTTACTATGGTTCATTATAAGTTTTGTTTTATATTCAGTCAAAAATTTTATCATGTGCTTATATTTCTTATTAATTTTCTACATTTATGTATAACTCTGCTAAGAAGGGGATAACGTGAGGTAAGGATATTCTCAAATAACCTCCAAATGAATCTAGCTTAAATTAAGAAACAAGTTCCTAACCTTATAAATTGATTAGTGCTTTTTAGTGGTTGAATTAATTAACGTTCCCATCTCCGACATGATGTGTGATATACCAAAAAAATTATACCAAAAAATTACTATTGTGGTGTGTGCACACAAATACTGAGAATACTGAGAACGTTAGTGTTGAAAATATGTGCACAATAGTGTTAGACCCAGAACATGCAATAAGTGTGCTCTTAGAAGTTATGTCAGTACTTTTTGCACCAAATGCCAGATTATATGTAGCAAATAAAACCATAAAAAAGAAAATTTTGTCTAAAAATGCAAAATTGCTATAAAAAAACAATTTTCTTAAAATCTTAAAATCTTCTAAGTAATTTTAATCCATTAAAGTATCCCCTTAATCGATTTGAAAGGAGAGCATCCCAGCAGCTCGGATTATTTCTGGAACGGGAAATGGCTTTTAATGAATTTCAAGAAATGACGTCATTCACAGCTGTTGAGAAATGAGCCAGGACAAGAGTAGCCAATCAATATGTATCAAAATATGCTATTTAATTTCAAACTCTTTTGTAAAAAACCTGGAGAAAAGTTAAGAATAGGATAATGGTTGGAAATGCACTTTGCGAATGAGTTGTACAGAGTTGAGAAGTTTTTCATGCCGAAATAGCGTTTTTCCTATCATAGTCACGCTTTTCCTTTCATTTAGAGAAGAAATTAGCATTAAATGTCGAATAAACTCGATTATCATGGTACGTACTGGTACGTAAATTATATGTGACAAAAAGACAACGAACCGTGACCTATGAAGATTTAGATTAAACCATGGTTTTCTGATTTAATCAACAATGAATTCCCAAAATGCATAAATAACGTGCTTTAATACCAAAATGTAAGTGCATTCTCTTCTTGTTGTACAGTACTTTTCCTATCCTATTAAGAAACTTATATCCTATATAAGGATTTATTATCTCCCTGAACAGTTATTATTCCTATATTATTAATCCTTAAATTATTTCCTATTTAAGAAATTTTAAAAAAGAATTTTTTTTTAATAAAATTTCGAATAAACTCGATTATACGTATAATAATTTTTCAAAACTCGATTATTGTATAATATTTTTTCCCTGCCATTTAGGACATTTATTGAAGAAATTTACTTAAATTGTGAATAAACTCAATTATACGTGACGAAAAGACAAAGAAAACCGAGACCTATAAAAATTTTGATTAAACCATGATTTTGTGGTTTAATCAGCAATGAATTGCCAAAATTTATGAATAACATGATAAAACACTAAAATGTATATCTAGTATATATTCTTCCTTTTGTATTAAAAAATATTTATTAATGTCATATAATAATTTTACTACTCTTATTTTTTTAGAAGCTTTAATCAGATTATATATAAATTCGATTATGCGGGTTATTCATTTGCTCGAAACGAGGCATTTCTCGACCATACCGGTTAATTAGCAATCTATGTACTATAAAAACTACAATGAATTCTACAATTTCTAAAATACAAACTCTAATCTTATATTTAACAAACAACTTTTGTCAAACTACTTATTCTGAACATTCACATAAATAAATGTAAACTTTTTTTCTGATAATATAATCAGCATTCTTTTATTCGAAAGCTGTAAATAGAAAACCGCACATGAACTCTAAGTGACTACAAGTATAAACTGCTTAAAACTTATTAAATTTACTGTTAAAAAAATATGGTCTGCGGAGATTTGAATAGAAAAGGAGAATAATGTTTTTTGAAGGGAATTTTTCAGAAATCTGAATTTGTTATTATTTAAATAAACAAAAACTGTAAAGTCAATAAAAGAAAAATTCTACGAATAACAGAAATTACATTACATTTAAATTTTTAAATAAATCAGTAGAAAATTGAAAAATTAATCATGCAAACGATTAAAAAAATATTGTTTTCAATGAATTTCATTTTCAAGTTGTTAAAAAGAAATGTCTTCTAATATACTAAAATATCTGAAACTGCATATAAAGAATCCATGGTGAGAATTCTTAGTTACGCCCGCTAATCATAATAAATGTTTATATTATACTAAAAAAAAATCAAGAATTTAGATTTAATTTCTCTTTGTCTGTTCGCAATCCCGTATTACAAATTTTTATTTTATTTCTATACGTTCTCTCTAGGAAATATCCAATACAGAATTCTATAAAATACAGAGTGGTTTTGCACTGAGAAAAAAAAATTAAGTATAATTACTGTATTGTATGATGGTAATGGTAAAAAACATCATAATTCTGATAATTAAACCAAAATCTATGATATTTATAAGCTATTCATTTGGTAATTTTTTTTATTCATACGGTAATGGTTTTCAGGAAACTTTGGTTTTCAAAATTGTAGATCTTATTAACACAGATTTTCAACAAAAAAAAACCAAAGAGCAAATTTAACCAAATAAACGGTTTTTATTCCCTCCTCTTAAAAAATATGATAAAATCATGAAATTTTGTCATAATTACTAAATTTTATCACATATCATAATACTATATTTTATGGTTAATTTAACCAAAATCCTAACCAAAGCGCTTAGGTTAAAAATTGCCAAGGTTTTTGATGTTCCCATAGAGACAGAAACACAGTAAATTTATCCATAATATAGTAGTTTTGACCATACTTTTTTTCTCAGTCTGAAATAGAGTACTGGCTTTTCATTGAAGTGTAGGAGTAGGTTTAAAACCTTAGTCAGTTATTTGATTAATAAACTATTTTCATGTTGCCAAAAAAACAAGTTCAATCCTGGGATTTTATGTTTTTTAGTTTTTCAAATAGTTTTTTTTCCCCAAAGTTTAAATTAATTCGGGGATACAATTTGTACTCTATATTGAGGAAAGAGAAAATATCTTTTCAAATACGAAAAGTATTGTTCCATGAAAAAGAATACATTTATTTTCAGAATGTTCTTTTTCTTCCAATGTAAGTTTTTGTATCGTTTTCCTTTTCAGCTAAAGTACTTTCTCGTAACATTAGCATTCTAATTTCCTTGCAAATGTGTGAATCCAAACGAAAATAGACGCTGAAATTGTTTCAACTTGTAATCAATTTGTTTGCTAATGCTATTGATTAGAGGGTCTTATTGAGACTTCCACGACAATTTTGCCGCAAAAAGGATTCGAAGAGTGCGGCTTCACTTCCTAATTAACACATTAATAGAAATAATTAAACGTAAGAAAATCGTTGAATCTTGTTGTTCTTGAGACAATTACTTTTAGCTAACCAGATTCCAAAACTCATTTTAGAAATTCAAATGAGGGATTCTCGATTTCTTTTGCAACGAAATGAAATGTATTCGATTATTTACTTTTTCAGGAAAATTGGATGTTACTTTAGAAACATTTAATGATTTTATCACATTTATTCATTTCTGCTTAAGGATTTTTATTTTCAGAGAAAATCCTTAAATGAAGTATTTATCCATTGAACATTTGTTTTAAGGTAAATAGGTATGCTTTTTAACATATATATTATTTGCTTATATATATATATACATGCATATATATATATATATATANTTTTCCGTACATATTTTTTACTTAATGTGTTCCAATTTCGTTTAAAATTTTTTGAGTGCTCCTCACACTGTTGTATTGATATATTTTGCTTTGGCTATATTAATACAATATTAGAAAGCACTCCTTTTGCGGATATAATCGTGTGAGCTGATGAAGAGATTATATCTTTTCTTAGTTTTGTTTTCCAAATTTTAAATAATTTTTTTTTTAAGGTATTAAAAATTATGATCTTTTAAATTCTTTTAAAATATTATTGCTAATAATTTTTTTCTCTTGTCATTATTTTGTATTTTTTCCCATATTTTCTCAATTTTTTAGCTTATATATATATATATATATAGGTCATTTAAAAAAGCACGAATTTTTTTCATGAATTTTCTCATCAAAATTGTTAATGTAGTAATAAATATTAAATTTATTGCCTGATAAATAACACTGGGGACAAATACTTGAACTTGCCTAATTCGGATGTGGAGATTTTAAATCTTAAATCAGTTTTGTTCGAGCTACAGATATTTTAAAATGACATTTTTAGTCTATTTTTTGTCGAAATCTGCAAGTTCAAAATTCTTATATGAAATAAAGATGGCATAAATGTTGAGGCAAACTTCTGGGGGCGGTAAGACACATCAGTAGGATTAAAACTCCATAGAAACCCATGCCCCGAAAAGTTGACATACGCAGCTAGGTGCGCGTCCCTATTATGACTTGTTCAGAAGCACGAAGAAACAGTTTAATACACAGTAGCGTATGACGACATTTTCAGGAAGGGGTTCCTATGCAATTTTAATCCTAATTATATGCTCTAACTCTCCTAGAAATTTTTCACAATATTTCTACGACCCCTTTTTAATATATAACGTTTTTAAACTAGTACATTTCGACAAAAAAATAGATTAAAGAAAACTGTAACTTGAAGAGAGAAAAAACTAATTGCAGATTTGAAATCAGAGATGCGAAATTATCTAACATCTGTAAAAAATTCTCATGGAACAGAAAAAAAATTGTCCGCCAGTGTATTCATTGAACAATAAAAGATAACAATAAAAATACTGAAATACTGGAAACTCAACTGGCTAACTAACTGGCATGTATTGAAAATACTGGAAACTCAAAACAAAAATTTACATTAGATTTTAGCTCTCGATACTTACCATTTTAAAATGTGTTTCTATAAACCCAAATTATGCTAGTTAACTAGTATTATAAAAATAAATAAATTGGAATTATGAGCTATATTCCAGATTATCATTTAATAAAGTAAGGAGACTTTATATAAAGGTCAGTAAATAAGAAAAAGTAGAAATTGTGTAGAAGAATTATATATAATAGATTATGATAGAAGTATCTGTAGTTCTAAAAAAGCTTATGTTATCTTCAAAATTACGTTGTATGAAGTTGGTATTACCGTCTTAATCCGTCATAATAAAACTTCAAAATTCCCTCAAAAGAAAATTTTAAATAAATATTAACCGAAAAAAGAATTTTTCCACCAACAAATAAATTTTCCGCAAGTAAAAATCCCTTAATTAAAATTCAATAGCAAACAAGAGTAGGCGATCAAATTAATGAAGTCCTTCAATAATGTGGTTTTTATCGATTCGAATTAATTGAATACTTGCTGGTATAAGCATTGTATTAAATGTTGATTTGTAATTTCAAGCAAATATGCATTAAAGTTGCTAACGAATAAGTTTGTCAAAAAAACTCTAATTAAATTCCGAATTTAAACTAACTTCTTAATCAAAATCCCCAAAGCATTGTTCAATTATTCAGACGGATGCAAACCTCAAACAACGTAAATATCAGGAAGTGAAATTTATATGTAGAGCGTAAACTAAGGGGGTACACATTTGTAAACGAAAGATAAGTAGAAAGCGATAACGTTGATAGTTCGGTTAGAAAAACTTTAATCCGAAGTTGGCATTACTTGTAATACTGTTTTTCTCCTGTCCGCTTACATCTTGACTTCGGGTTATTTTTAATGGAAATTTATCAAGTTTTTTTTTTATAAAGGAAATTTTTTTGTATGATAGTTTTAAGTTTTTGAGGTTGACGGATCCTTCAAACTCTTTAAAAAATCATTAGAGATGATTTATAATATACCAAAAGAAGCTTGCCTGAATGATTTACTATAAGAAAATAAAAGCAGTTTAAAAATATGTACGCGATTTTTTTTAATATGATAAAAGAAAAAATATATAAATATGCATTTGAACGAATAAGGATAGTGTTTAAAAAGAAGCATTAAATTCTGATACATCGATTTTATGCATTGGAATAAATTTTTCCTTATTTAAGATTTTAATAATTCAATTTCTTCTTGTTTTCAAAACAAAACGTTCCATCTTAGAATACTTAACTTTTAAATCCATTATTTTCCTTGCGTTTTAGCTCACATGTAATTATTTTGTAAAAAAAAGAAAGGAATAAGAAAAAAGTGCTAGATGCTGCACGAAAGTGAAAAAAGAATGGTTGAAAAGTTTCGAAACACTGAAAAGAAGGAAGATTATCGAGATGAAACTTCAAAACTTTCTACGTCTGAAATTGAGCGAAAAGAAAAATCAAATAGTTTCTTTTTTCCAGTTGGCATCATCTGTTGTTTCTCATCCTTTTATCATCCACTCCCTCGCTGGAGCATTGATTTCCTTTATAGGAATAAAATGTTCTTTTATTTTTTTAAATTCTATTTTGCTGAATTTAATAATTTAAAATGTCTGGGCTTGAAATCACATCAAAACATCATTTTGAGTTTATTCAACTATTAAATATTTTGAATTAAGTTCAGGAAAATAAAACATAATAATTTTTTCCCATTATTTAGTCTGCAAAACTTGAATGCTAGACTCTTAGGCGCTGTAAATACATTTAATCAACCATAAATGAACAATAAAATTCTTGAAGGAAAAAAATCTTAAAAATGAAAAAAAAAAACATGTTTTCCAGAGTGAAATAATAATGATTCTTATTGTTTTTATTTTTCGATTGCAAATTCATTGTTTGCAAAAATTAATGTTAAAGAATGAGCTCACGTTAAAAAGTTTTATTGTTTTATTATCTATTTTTAAATTCAATGCGATTTCTTTTTGAAGTAAAAGCTCATTATAGCGGAAATACACAGTAGCAGGAAAAGTACTATTACATCGAATTCTCGTTACAGGCAAATTTAAGTTTTTACAGCTCAAACTGTAACAAAAATACTTAAATATAAAAAAACACTGATATTATAAGGTGTATCTATTAATTTCCAGAACTGTAATTACCAGAAATCCAGTAAATTAATTAAATAAAATATTTCGAAATAACATCCACCTGATGTTATTCATTTATATTATTCCTTTGAAGTAAAATCTTCAGAAAAAACATTTAAATGAAAATAGAGTACTTTGTGCTATGTATAAATAAAGCAAAATGTGAATAAAACACAAATAAAGGTACAGAAAGGGACATTTTATAGTTTAAGTTCTATAAAGAAGAATCTTCTGAACACAAGTATCTTCTTGTGTTCAGACATTAAGCACGATTCTTATTTATAGAGCCGAAACAAAATTATATGCATCATTTTTAAAATTTTTCTTAAATTAAATATTCGACTTTCTACTTAGAAAAATTTCAGTTGTAATAGAAATGTTTATTGTCTAAAAAATTTGCAACATCAGTACATTTTTTGATTAGGAACATAAAGTTAAAAAATGAAACATCAACTTGAGTTCCCTTTTGTTACCAATGTTCAAAAGTACTTAAATAAAAAGATAAGTTACCTGAAAGATCAAACAAACAATTTACTCTCCAGTCAAAATTACAGTGCCAATTACTAATTTTTTTTATTAAATTAAATGAAGAAATAAATCTCAAAAAAGGGTTGGTAACTGAGTGGGAAAAGGCAACAGAAGGTACAGCTGACAGAAGCGTTAAATTTTAAATGCTCTTGCATCGCAAATTACTGAATTTTACAAATATTAATATCGACCTATATTTCTTTTAATAAACTTAATGTATAATAAAATACTAAATTAAAAGTCAATACAAGGAAATAACAGAGGTGAAACTGTAAATCAATTTACTTACACAGGTTCAATTGAAAAAAAAAAATTTTCTATAAAACTAAAATTCTTAATTTGATCTTATCGCTTATTAAAAGAACACTCGAAAGAGTATATTTAAAACACTTATGCCAGTAACAGAGGGGAAAGTAAATAATCTATACTTGATTTATCTTATTGGAATGCAACAAATGTAATAATGACAATCTTATCTAAAAATAGAACATCCAGAAAGCCATGGGACTCATTTTTGCCCACTCAGCAGAAATAATTTAATACAATAATTATACTAACAAAGCGGAAAACAATCCTGGGACAACATCAAAATGTTTAATTTTTTTTCTCAAAATTAAATTTCAAACTGTATATTAGTTGTGCTGTGGTATGTATGACACAGTTTTTGTTACTCGATAAGTTAAAATCATTTTCAATTAACAGGGGATTTAATTACCGTTAAATAAGAGGGGAGGGAAACTGACATGGAAGTTTTACTGTATCTAATGTATTAAGAAGGTATTGCACAAACGTTATTTTTAAAATAGAAATTTTATGTACATACATTTACTAAACGCGTACAGTAAACTATGAACTAAAAGAGAAATGTATATACACGATAGTGTATATACATTTTCTAAAAGCATATAGTAAACTACTTTGGATGCTTAAAAATGTTATTTCGACTTTTATTTCAGTAATAAAAATTACATATAATCATGGGATATCATAAGTGCAAGTTGACCTATGTCTTTTTATGTGTCTTGCTTTATTCCCAATATTTAAAGTCCTTTTCTTAATGCTCTTCAAATCTGAAGTTTTTAATGTCTGTAATATCCTTATACTTTATCCTTGCAGCAAAATGTTCATTTTTGGAAACAAAGCTCATGCGTAAGATTTAACTGAAGAGTATAGTGAATGATTCCTAACAATCTCTAAAACAAGAAAAACAAATTGCTAAATGAACAATGTTTGTGGAAGTCAAAGTTATTTAGGAAACCCAAAGATCAGAGTTAGAGAACACTCAGAGTGAGAATTTTTAAAAAATTTTCTGAAACTTTTACATCCAAGTATAAAAGGACATTAAGGAAGGTTACTTTGAAACATATATAAATGGGTATGCCGCGGATAACCAACCCGCAGCATTTGCGTCGCAGTGTGACAAGGCGAAGTATTAACAATATAACTCAAAATTATTTAAAAATCAAAACATTGGAGACAGTAACCTTTATCAGGAACACTGTCAAAAATTTATTTAAATTTAAAATGACCCAAATTACACTGAGTCGTAAAAATTATATATTAGTATTAACCAACATCCCAACTTAATTAACTTAATTACATTGCACTAACAACTTCCCAAAATTACACGATTTGGCTTTCTGACTATGTTGTAGGTTGCATGTCCGTGAACAAATGTTTTTGTTATGATCATAATAAATTCAAAATATCATTCAATTTTAACTGACGTGCATCAACAAAAGCCCGCAAAAAAGTAAGAATTCAAAAAGCGCACTAAGTTCAGACTATTTAATAATTATTTGGAATTAAATGTTTCAAAACACTATTGAAGAAGGCAGAGTTAAAAATTTAAAAAATTGTTTGATTGCAGGTAGAAACTTAAAGGTGTTTATATTAATCACCACAAGATTGGTATAATACACATGGTATAACATGGTATGGACACATGGGTATAATCCTCTCTGTTTCAAGCAAACCTCAAAAGCAAACAGCATTTTAATGCTTTAAATCCTTTCTTTTTCCTATAATGATTGGATAGAGATTGATAGAGTGCTTCTTTTTTTCCCTCGCTTAAATATTAATTTATGAACTCTAATATGATTATAATTTTTTAATCCATTCTTGACAAGGGTTCCAAAATATTTATCAAAGATGCTGATTATGGAATATCCTGCTTGTAAATCCTGCATTTTCCCAATCATATTTTTATCTTGCATTTGCAATTAAAAACTTAATCAAGGAATTGAAAACTTGTTTCGGGAAATAAATAAATTTCAAACGTCTTTAAGATACTTTTTGAGTGCATATCATTATTTTCAATAATATAATATTTATTAAAATTGTAATTGAAATAATGTACATTGAAATAATGAACATTGATAATTGTGTTGATTAACAACGAAATTAAAATATATTGACTCGTAATCTCTGAATTAACATAATGAGCAATCTTACTGTTTTCCCCACATGACACATTCAAATAATTAAAATTTTAATTAAAAACATTTTGTAAGTATGTATCTTCCGCAGGAATAACTTTGTACCGAATGTAAATTCATAAAAATAGTTTTCTTCATGTTTGTAAATAAAACACCTATTAATAATTCTAATTTCTAGTTATAACTGAAGTGAAATTTATAAAAATATTTTCAACGCAGCATTTTTTAATTTTTTTTCTCAAATAAATATCTAGCATAGAAAAAATGAAATGTGCCATAATTACATCTTTCGAAAGTTTTCTGACATTACGATAATTCTCCCTATTTTTGGCTCAATTTTTAACAATTTGAGTTAATAAATGATCGTAATTGTAATACGTTAAAAAGGTGTCCATGATAAAAGTTAGCATTTGTCTGTAGTCTCTTTACAAAGATATGCAGCAGAATTTCACGAAAACCGGGTACTAGCATAATGAAATTATAGGAATTTTATCTGGGAAAGAAAATTAGCTACAGCTTGGCCTCCTAGATCACCAGACTTGAATCTTAGTGACTTTAAGTTATAGGGACTCTTCAAAAACTTTTATTAAAGATAACACTTAACTTAACAGAACTTAAAGATAACAAAGCATTCCATGTGCGTAACATTCCCAACACACGTGATTTGAACGACTGAAAACGCGATTTTATGCTCCTAGATAGTTGCAAACAATAGAGGCCATCATTTTGAGCATCTTTTTCAAGCAGAAGATGCTAAATGTTTGGAAAAATATTGATTGTTATTTGTGTATGGTGTCTATACAGCTATGATACGCCACCTTATGGTGGTTTTTGAAACTTATTTTGACTCGAAAAACTTATCTTCATTGCATTATGTATTTATCCAAATTTCATAATTTTTCATAAATTATAAATTTCAACGATATTTAAATCATAAAAACAGTTTTGAATATGTCTGAGAAAAATGTTAAAAGATTCTTACTTTAATATTATAAGGGTACTTACATGAGTGTTAATTAGTGATTCCAACCACGTGACTAGTGTTTTATTATAAATACTCTCTGTGACAAAAAACATCATGTTTACTTAACTAAATTCTAAACAATCTACAGATTTCTTACTTTCATGCAATGAAAAATAAACAATTTATATCATTCAAATTTCAATTCCATTTCTTAAATAATTTACAAAATAATTTTAAAACATCAATATTTGTTGATCTATTCGAAATTAAAGGAAGAAAAAGATCATATTATGAAAGGACGAGGCATTAAACTACGCAAGTCTAAAAGGTGCGCATCCTTTATTTTCTAGGGAAAAAAACAATTAAGAAATTAGTTTGTAAGTAATTTATTATTAATAAAATTTAATTATTTATCATTAGTTTTTCTTACTTGAACATATTTTTTCTTCTTCTCAAAACAATACTAAACTTTTTTGGTGCAAGGAGAAGAGATCAAAGGGAATGATCAAATGCCTCCTCCCTCCATATTACATCAATGAATTGAAAATGACAATAAAAAAATATTAATCAAATTATTTTGATCATAACTTTTGTAAAAATATTAGCAGCAACCTTAATTAACAGTTATTAACAGTAATTTTACAGTTATTTTATCTTTTAGTGTTTAAACTTTACGAATTAATATTTTAATAATATTTGTCACTTTTTACGTATTTGTATTTCAAATATAAGATTTTTTTATAATTAAAACACATAAAAGGTATAGACTATACATTTTTTCAAAGTGTATACGAGCATTAATCATGCTTATACCCGCAAAGTAGAGGGATAAATTTGATCCCATATGGTCGTAATATAAAGATCAACCCTAACATAAAAATACACAAAAAAGCATACAAATGGCTTTAAACCTATGAAAACTCTAAACATTTTACACATTTAAAACATTTCACGAATTTCATGGATGATAAATCTCACCTTTTATATGGATCTGATCAACAGGACCTGGTGGAGGCATGATCTTTCACGAATGCGCTACAAACTGTTGAAAATATCTTACGTAACACTCATACCATATGGGCGAAATGGCTTACGTACAAAGAGAAAAATGGTCAGATCGGACCTTTTCTCTCTTGTTTATCACTTCTGGAAGATCCAATGGCTCTTCAATTGATTTCTTATACGCGATTTATTACGTTTCTTGTTAATAATAGCCAGTCCAAAGTTGCTTGTTTCTTTCGCTGACTCACTCACGCTAAAAAAACAGGGTATATGCCCGGTTGATGTAGAAGTGGCCTTCTGAGCAGCCCTTGGGGCGTAGGGTCGATCATTGTGTGCCTCGTTTCTATGGTTACGGGCGGCCGGCTCCAATCTGACTCCTTGGTGTCTGATGTACACACCTTTTACTACGCCCAAATAAATCTTTCGCGGAAGAACGCAAGAGATGGTAATTACTTCTGGTTTTGAGTAAGAGATGATGTGTTTCTTCAATCTTGTCGATTCAGAAAAATAAGGCTATTATTTTGATAGTAGTAAATATGAAACATTTAGGAGTTTGTTTACCAAATCAGTTATCGAAAGTGAAGTCGATAATTTATAATTGTATTGAACAATAAAAAACAACGAGACTTAAAAAAAAGACATACAGGGTAGCAAAAAAATATAGGGATCATTTTTGAATGTTTATATTTCCAAAATTTATTACATAAATTCAGCGATGCTTGTCAATATGTCGACCTCCGGCATAATAGATTTGTCTATAACTCTTCGGCAATGATTTTAAAGCCCGCAAAATGATTTCCTGGGGGATTTTCTTCACCTCTTCTCCAATAGCTCTTTGAAGGCCTCTCAATGTAGAAATTCTTCGCTTATTCAGTTTGTTTTTCAGATGTCCCCATAGGAAATAGTCGCATGGTGCAGCATCAGGACTGTTTGGAATCCATTATTCTGGTCTCAGGAATTGCACTTGCTGATCTGTTAGGAATTTCTGGGTGACCTTAGATGCATACGATGGGGCAGAGTCCTGATGGAACACAGCATCACCATTAGGGTACAATCTGCAGTAATCATCCTTAAGAAAGGGCTTTAATATCTTCTGTATATAATACTCAGAATTTATTTTGGCCCCAGGTTTCACAACCCGAGGTTTGGTCACACCATGGGCAGATATGCCCATCCAAACCATTACGCCTTTGGGATGAGGCACCGTGGTTGATGGTGTCAAGTCTCGCCTGTTCTGCCCGCGACTAAGATATTGAACTTAAGATTCAGCATTGGTATCAGATAGATAGATCCAAGCTTCATCAGTTGTAATGAACTTTCGCCATCTGTCCTTACGGAGAAGCTTGTAGAGGGGCCATGAACGTTGCCTCCTAATCTGCACCAATCTCTCCCTTAAATGATGACATTTAGGCTTTTTATAGCATTTTTTTCCCAACTTTTGTTTTAGTTGATAGCTCACAACTTGCTGACTCACGTTAAGAGCTTTAGCCATGCTTTCCTGTGTTGGTGCATCCGGTTTTGATGTCATGTTATCAAGCTTCTGCAAATCTGATTTCTTCAATATGCCTGGCCGTCCACTTCTTTTTGGTTTTGCATTATTTTTCATCGATCCGAGTTTCGAATTCTTTATGTGACTGATATGGCTGAGTGAAATCGCAATACCTTTCCTTTTAAAATGGGTTTGTATAATCCTGTGGCTCCAGCGAAGTTCTAAAAATGCTTGTACTTGACCAATTAGCTTTTTGTCAAATTTCTTCAAAGGCATTTTTGTGATTTTATGAAATACCATTGCAATTGAAAGTCTAATAGCAGAGCTTTAGATCAGTAAGCTATATATGTAAAAAAGTTTTAAAACTTTAGTGGTAGATAGCCACAAAAGTGATCCCTATACTTTTTTGTTACCCTGTAGATAATGATTTCATGTCTAATTATAATTTTTAATTATTGTAAGAAGAATTAACATTATAAGTAAATCATAATAATATTTGTGAGCGCAAAGTATTTTAATTTATACTGACTTTTAAGTGTTATTTGAATAGAAAGAAACTTTAGGAAATTGTTTCCTTAAAATTCATTTTATAAGTTAGTAAATTTTTTAAATATCATTAAATTCTCATCATATATATAATTTCCTACATTTATTTGTTATAAAAGCAGTTACTGTTGTCATGAGGGTTAGATGATTGAATCACAATTTAAATTGAGTTTAAAGGCCAGAGTTTCTTTTTTAATTAAGAAACTTTATTTTATACCAATTTTACTTCCTAATTTTAAAATTTTAGGAATACCTGTAACACAAAAAACTTGATTTGAATTTAATTCATGAAATTAAAAATAAAAGTTCGGTAGAAAATTCTCATATAAATAAAAAATTTAGCTAATTGTTACAAAAAAAATGCAGTTATATATTTAAACAAAAAGGTTCAGAATAAATATCCTTAATTATTAAAACATAAGTCAACCTTATGTACATAATTTATATATAAACATAATTAGTTTTCATAAAATAATTACTTATCATAAATAATCAATTTAAAATATTTTTTAAAGAAATAAGCGTATTATATAATTAAATCTTATATTTAGATTTCAGATATGACTCTCAAATGCATTCACGTGATAATATGTGATTGAATGAAAACAAAAGAGCATCTTGGAAATAGTTTACAGTGTTCAAAGCCTTAACATAAAAAACAACACGTAATAGTATTCCACACAAAATGGCTCTTTTTTTTAAAAGAATGTTGTAAAAAAATTAGAAATTTATTTAATATTTCATCATTTCATCTGTATATTTAAAGTATATCTCTCGATCCCCTAAAAATACATCTGACTGTTAGTATGAGAAAATAAATTATTTTTGGATGCATAATTAAATCAATTAAAAATGATGACCTATCTGAGCATTCTCATCGAATAGATCCACTAAATGTGGAGTATGATCAGGTTTTCCCACATGAAAATCCATATTTTTTACTTTGTCCTCATCAAAATAATAAAATCATTTAATATTAATTTAAATACATAGATTTGCACTTTCTGTAACATTATTTTCTGTTAATTTATAATCTAAATAAGATTTAAAACTTAAACAAAAGATATTACAGTTGTCTGATTTATAAGAAAGTAACAATATTTTCACACCCAGTTGATTGAGGAAAAGGCAGAAGGAACGGGAAAAAAATGTGATTTTTTTTCACTGCGTGAAGCATACGATTGCAGAAAAACAACTTTTACATGTAATCCTTATTTCCTTGACGCTGATGGGAGACACCGGTGGCTTTTTATCCAAGCAAAAATATATTTAGGTATTTTTAATTATAAAAATATATCTTATTTCTTTTAATTATGAAAAACAACCTAATAAATTTGTTAGATTATCAGAATTATATTTGTACAAGCACATAAAATCCAAAAAATGACAATATTTTTTCATTCATATTAAAAATTTATCAATACGTAAAACTTGTGTAAGTTGACCACTTGTGGTGCATTGTTTTAGTGGTCAACTTAGACAAGTGGTCAACTTATAGAGGGGGTGGGTCATTGTTTACTTTTTCGTTTCCTGTATCATGTTGCTATACATTAAATTTTTTTTTTACTTGACTTAAAAATTTTATTCAGAAAATATGTAAATGAATATCTTAAGAAATGTGTTTAAACCTGAATGAACTTAAATTTGATACATATAATTCTAATATTTAGCGAATTTTTTTTTAAAAAATTATTTCGTTAGTTATGCATGTGAAATGTTTAATAAATATAATTTCTTAAAATATCAGAACACGAAAACATGTAATTTTAAAACTTTAACAAAATAAAATTATTTGAACACTTTAAAAGTTATTTACTACACTTAAAGATCAAAGACCATAAATAAAGGATCAAAGCATATTTCAGATGCTCACTATTGCACTGGACTACTCACTATATTCAAATGCCACTATTGCAACTGGAAGAGCAACTTTTCAACTAACACACCTGTTTTCAATGAGCGGATGAAAGAAATGGTCAAAAGCTGACCCCTTACAGTTTCCCCNTGGACTACTCACTATATTCAAATGCTCACTATTGCAACTGGAAGAGCAACTTTTCAACTAACACACCTGTTTTCAATGAGCGGATGAAAGAAATGGTCAAAAGCTGACCCCTTACAGTTTCCCCTGATGGTCAACACACAAAAGGCTTTAGATTAGCTTTTTACACTATTTCACCAAACAAGTGAAATTTTAACACACATTGCCAAAATGATAGAAAATTTTCTGAATTTTTTTCTCCTGGTCAACTTATGAGGGTTATAGAATAGAATTTCATAATACTCCTAGACAAAATTGACTTATTTCAGTGGTCAATATACAAGATAGACAGGTGGTCAAGTTAGAAAGGTTTTGCTTTTTCATATTATATAGGAAAAATTCCGTTCTTGATAATTGAGGTCAACTTAAGCAGGTGCCCAACTTACAAGGGTGGTCAACTTGACAGGTTTCTTGATTTGGTATTTCAACTGTTTCTCTCAGATCTAAATAACTGCAATATAAATGAAAATTTGAAAAATTATTGTTTGGAAGTGAGCCGTGCTTCGAAGATTTTACCTTTAATGCTGAAAAGAGACACAACTGTTTCATGCTGTATTTCATAACCATAAATTATTAAAATGCTAAATATAATATTTTTAGCTTATTTTGATCGAAATTATTACAAAGTAATGGAAAAAGTATGAAAAATAAGTTTAATTAAAATTTTGCGTCAAGGGGATACGAAATCGGAAAATAATTTCTCGAAGATTTCGGCTAAAATAGTAAATTTTAAATGATCGATTAAATGAGCCCCATCCTTTAGGGCCCTCATTGAATCTTAATCCATTGTCTAATATATTTTAGTACTATTCTTTTTAAACTTTCAGACTTAAAATTATTAAAGGACTTAAAATGATTACTAGTTTAAAACTAAAGAGCTCGCACATTTGGGAAATCTATATTAATAAATAAATAAAAAGTTTTCATCCCAAAATACAACCTGTACTTTGCTTTTAAAAGTGTCAACGCAAACCAAAATTTATTGCAATTACATTTTTTTTGTCTATTGTGCGAAAAATTTGATCAGCAATAAATTGATTAAAAACAAGGAGTATTTAGTTTTATAAAATTTTAAAAAAATTCTACAAATGTAGACACTTGAGTTTAATATTTTTAATGGTGTCTTCCACTCATACTACTTCAAATTGTTTAAGATTATTCGACCTTTTCATTTTCTTTTTTCTATTTAGATATACACACACACACATATATATATATATATATACATGTAACATAAAAAGCTTCTNGACATTATGGATTAAATATGTTGACACCTATAATAACAAATGTATTTTTGGGTTTACAGGAGATTATGCATTTTAAAAGGAATATATCCTGTGGAACCACCTAATAAAAGAAAAGCCAATAAGAAAAGCTCAACCAACAAAACATATTACTTCTTGAAAGACATTCAATTTCTGTCTCACGAACCATTAATCAATAAGTTTCGTGATTTCAGGGTAAATATTTATTACGCTTATATTGCTTTGTCTTTATTTATTTTATTTAATTTTTATCGTACGCAATATTAACTAAATTTTTGTCCCTTACCTATTGCTTTAAAAATGAACCTAAAAGGAATAAAATATTTTTTCCTTATTCTATTATTAAAATAATTATGGCTGAAGTTATTTATTTTCTTCCAAGATATCATTTTTTGTTTATGAATCTTCAGCAACATTAGAGCCAACATTTTGCTAGCATTTTACATTATGCTTTATTATGTTAAATAATGCATTAACTCTTTGTTCTTTATTTCCAGTTTTATTAAAAAAAAAAAAAAAAAGGTTAGGACAAAAGATTTTTTTTTTATTATAGTCTAATCTTACTGTTAACTCTATGCTCAGTTTGTGTTACAATCTATTTTGTTTTCTGCTCAGAAAAAGAAATATGTGCAGATTTGTTTTTTAATGTATAGAAAGATTTAAACATACCTTTAACAACATACCTTTTCAATAACACCAGAAAACTGATTTTTTGTGCAGATAAACAAGCTAATTCTATACTTACTCAGTTCAGGGTCAATAAAAGATTGATGCGTGTGGTGTTCTAAAAAGTTTATATTAAATATATATATATATATGTATGTATGTATATATATCGCTTGTTTTATTAGATTTTGATTTTTTTCACTCAAAACGAAGAAATTAATGTTCAGCCAATTAAGAAAATATCCTCAAACAAATCTTTTTTCATCTGATAATGTGTTCAAGAATTGTTTAGTTTTCTATTAACTAAAACTGCGCCATAAAAATCTGTTTTTCTCTGCGTCTTCTTGTTTAATTTTTCAAACTAAAGAATTATAATTGCATTAGACACACTTTCATGAGTAGTATCGTTTTCCAAACTTTTATTAACAGAAAAAAATAATTCACATTGAAGCATTCATAAAATATTTTTAAAAAAATATTTAAGATTAAACAATTAATTTTATCATCTTTCATATCCGAGTAGTTTTTATTCCTTGAATATTGTTTTAACATTTTATAAACACTTGACAGAGAATAATGTAGCCAATTATATATTGCCATTATTTAATCTGAGAACACAAAATGTTATTTATTTTCAATTATGACATAAATGGCTTATTTTATTACTAAGTCCAAACAGAAAACAAAAAAGATTTTTTTTTAATAACTGTCTGCATTAAATTCAATTAAGTCATAAGCTCCACGGTAATGATAAAATAATTAACAATTTAAAAAAAATACATAATTTAACTGAAATACTGATTTTTTGTTAACATTGTGATGAGAAATTAATAATGATAAATTATTAATTAAAGCTTATAAGCTTCTAGAAAGATTATTAATGAAATAATACAAATCCTGATAAAAACTTGACATAAAAATATTATCGGTCTGTAATTCGGGCACATTATTAATTTTTTTCCTGCTAAATAATTTGTTAACAAAATCGCTTAATGATGCACAAATTCATCAATATTTTTGAAAATAATCTTTTATTTTAGCATATTTACCAAAAAAAAAAATTCTACAAATTCTTAGGTAGACATTTTCGCTCACATTTGCAACGATGAACATAATTAATTGCTTACTGGAAAAAACTACAATAGATATATTAAAAAAAAAAAACTCAGGTAACAATTTTTTATAAAAATGCTAATTGGTAAAATGCTTCGATGCCAGTAACAAATTTACATTTTTTGCTTATTACTTACCATTTCGTCTTCATTAGCATACATAAAAATTTAAACGGGGTTCAACTTTAATGCATAAAAAGTATTTACACACTCAACGCCATTTATTCTTTTCTGTAAAAAAGGAATTTTAAACCAAAAATCAATACTGGGGAAGTAAGGACATAACTTATTTTTCTCTTCTCGGAGAAAATTAAGATATTTTTTGTTTATTTATTCTATATTTTTCGGTTTTGTTTAAACTAAATGCAATGAACCTTACTTTTCATTTAACATATTCGATGTTTGATTTAGCATTCATTAAAGTCCTTTATTTATGTTATAAGAATATAATATTTTCTGTTCGGATTAAAAACTCTTCTAATTGATGGACTAATTTTTGTTAGTAACTTTAATCAGAGCTCTATTTACCACAGCATCCATATACGCCACCTAGGGGTATCAACTTGTGGCAATGAGTCTCAGAGCAGTTTTCTGTACTTTTAGTAGTAAAATTAAGCCTTAATGGAACAAGGCCGACATATGGTATTTTTACTTACTGGGCTCGAGGCCGAGAATGCCGTGGTAAAAATCATTTTATTACTTATATCACAGATTTTGTTATCAAATTTAAAATTACATTTTAATTATAATTAATTACATTAAATCAGTGATTCTCAACCTTTTTTTGTGGCGGCACACTTTTAACGATTTCGAAATTTGACGGCACACAATGAGAAAAATTAGTTTAAATGTTGTTTACTTAACTATAATACACTGTGTTAAATAGTTTGTGATAATAATTTTGAATGTGAAATAAAATTATATGTACTACAACAGCACGTTTATTTAGGGATTAATTATTTCTTTCGACTAATTTTTCATTAGTTAGCAACAATTATTTTATTTTTTTGCCAGTTATCAATTGTCAGCTTGTTTTCTACAGCTATTAACTGTTAGTTTTTTTACATTATTCATTATTTTTTGTGATTTCTTGTTAATTAGTTTTTTTTGCTTATTATTAATTGTCAGCTTATTTTTTTTTGTTAGTTATCCTTTGTTAATTTGTTTTTATAACTATTAATTGCATAGCTTACTTTAATGATTAGCTTTTATTTCCGTTTGAAAGTTGATATTTAGCTTGCTTTAGCCTTTGTTAATTATTAATTTTAATAGTCATTAAATTTCCAACATTTTTAAAAATTGTGTGTCAAAGACAATTTAACCACTTCCTTCTTATTTTAACTTATTTTAAGATTATCAGAGGCAAGACAATCGCCGACAAAGATGTTCACGCTGTTAAAGCGTGGTAAAATTATAAAAAGTATACATATATGTATAATATTATATACACTTTTCTTTCATTTAAACTTTACTCGTAATAAAAAAAAAGCATTATAATTTTAATTTATCATTTCTAATATTTGGCGGCACATTTTAGGAATTCGGCGGCACATAAAAGTGCCGCGACACAGTGGTTGAGAATCACTGCATTATATTATATTTAATTAAAATTATAAAGCAATAAATTTCTGAAATGACATTGTGAAGAACTGACGTTTGACCCTTCAATGGCTGCTTGAACCTGTACCTGCTTCAGATCAATGAGAACCAATCTGTCTGGGTAGTAAAGGCGGCAAGTGCGCAATGCTGACCACATCGTTACAGTCATTCCATTGGTTATGAAATTATAAAGCTTTAACCCCCTGGCCCACAGTAGGCTGTTGCGGGAAGTCTTTACTTTAAGTAATACATTTTCACTAAAATATAAATATTTTCGTTTTTATTCTTCACATAAAAATAACAGTTTCTCTTCGAATGGAAAATAAGTTGGACCTGATAGAATGCTTCCATTCCGTTAAGAACTAAAAAAACAAATTGAGGTATACAGAGTGTTCTGCAATGTCCTCCCTTAATGTATGCAGTTAGAATCCTTATCAAATATGAAAGCGTAGTAAATTAAAAGAAAATTAAGAGAAAAAAACTCAATCAAAATCTCTTAAATCACATGTAAAGAAAGTGTGATAAAAAGGATCAAAACCAGTTTGACTACCAGAAGAAACTTATAGATGTTTTTAATAACCACCTTTCAACATTTTTCTGTTTCTTAAACCTATGAAACATGTTTTGATGTTTCCAGTATAGCCTTTTTAGTAATAACTTGTAAGATTTTGGTAGAGTTTTAGTTGTGTGTACTTTCACTTCCTTTTTGACAAGGATTCGAAAAATATACGTCATGGGCGAAGGTACAGATCAATCGATCTATCAATACAGCTTCAACTCATTTAATTGTATAAAGGTCCACAACTAATTAAAGTTCACAAAAGTATCAGTGAAATTTATTTTTAACTATTGTTTATAACTTATTTATAAATTCATTACTTTAATTTATTTTTAAACTTTATTAATAAAAAATTTAACAGAAGAACTTGTACATTAACATGCAACTTTAACATCCATAGATGTAAAAATATAAGGCTCGTTTAAAAATTAAGAAAAAGAAATGAGCAAAAAATAAAGCATTATGTCGGTAAATTTTTAAATCTGGACACAGTTCGGAATCTTAAAATACGTGTTTAAGAAAATGAGCATGGCTCGAAATGCATGTTTTACGAAAATGGACACAGCGTTTGATTCCGTTTTCCAAACTTCTTTTATGAGTAGTGTCTTTTTTTTAAAGAATAAACTAATGAATTAATGAAAATAAACATGATTGACAAATTAAGATAGACACTTTTATTCAGTTTAGACTTTAAAAAAAGCTCTTGTAAACGAGTAATTTCATTCTTAATTTTTAAAAAAAAAACTTTTCTGCTGTGTTTGTGTTCTAAAAAAATCTGCGTTCTTTGTTATTTCATTTATTTGTTTATTTATCTATTTAGTGTAAACGCGTTTGCTTCAATTGTTCAGAAACGCTAATTAACTTTCATCTATCAGAAAGACTAATTTAAGTGGTCACATCAATTTATGCCCAATGTCATATGATTAATGTCTTCTACTAGGCATCAAATATTTATATCTAGTCACATTCACAGTCAGAAGGAAGAAACAAAAAATTCTGAAAATCGTTGCACATAATTAGGTTTTTACGCCCACATTATCTGATGACGACTCATGAAATGTTGTGACGTAAGTTGAAAAATCGATTTTGCTTTTTGTCAACAATTGAATGAATTTTCATCTAGATTTAGAGCACGGCGGATTAACGAAATTCCCGTAAACAGTGGTGATCTATGATTTTAATTTAAAGTCTTTACGTTGTGAAGAATATTCTAAGATGAGCAAACAAAATTAAATCATAAGAACGAAATTCTATCTTTGAGTCTACTGTTCATTATGTTGTATTTATAAAAACTTATCATTGAAGAATATATATATATAT
>NC_092206.1:49874826-50095571 GCF_043381705.1 Parasteatoda tepidariorum
TACATCAATCAATCATTTAATTTTAAAAAGTTGAATAATTTTAAAGTGTTCTGTAATTACACCCTCAACATTCAAAGGATAACGCTACAACAACAATAAAACGCTACACGAAAGAACAACGCGTTTTCATTTCGAACAATATTTCAAATATAGTTTTCAAATTCAGCACAAAATATTGTTGGGATATTAATTAAACTTCATCAATTGTGGTCCCGCAGTGGACTGATCGTTTAGACACGGTTCCCAGCAGATCCCCGAAGTCAAGTATCACTGACTGCGGTCAGTGTGCGGGTGGGTGACCACTTGGATCAGCCTGCGTAGGGACCGAGGGTGAGCGGTATTGGCCCTCGTTAAACTGTGCTACCGTAAAGTGCTCGACTTCGCGCGCAGGTCGTCGGGCTACCGAAGCAGGGGTGTCATCCCCTCTGCAGAGGATCAAAATTGTGATGGCATGTCTTCGGATCATCCTCAAGGATGTTTCCCAGACCGTCGCCAATAGCCCATTTGTGCAGCTCTAGTGCGACTTAAATGAACTACAACAACATCAATTGTGAAAAGAGTTATTGAAACCTTGAACACGATTGGATCAATTGGGAACGCTAAATACACCGGCCATCCAGTACACGCGTGTTTCAATATGTGTATACAACAGCATGTGGTTTCAACAAGTGCGACACGCCATATAGCCCATGAATCAATCCAGTTACTGTATGAGACATTTGCTGATCGTGTATTCTCTTGTTTTGGTGATCAGAAATGGCCCTCTAGATCATGTAATTTAACCCCTTTGAATATCTTTCTACTAGTTTATTTGGAGTAAAAGGCCCATGCAAACAATTCCACGACCATCCATGCATTGAAGGACGATATTCAGCACTCCATCAACGGAATTTAGTCGCATTTATGCAAAATGGTAACCGAAAATTTCGATAAAAGAGCAAAGCCATGCAGCTCATTTGCCCAATGTTCTATTACATAACCCTCTTCAATGTACTTTAGATTTCAATTTAAAAAATCTCTAATTGGAAAAAAAATAGTGTTATTCATTTAATTCAAATCTTGCGTAAATTTCGGGACAACTTTTATTTTTAAATCCTTCCAAAACGGCACCAAAAAGTATGTCCAATAGGAATTGCAAATTAATATACAAGCAGGACAAAAAGAACAATGGAATTAAATATATCAAAACCTGTTTGATCACGTAAGGAAACAAAAGGGTTGGAAGACGAAATAGGAACAATTTCAAGTTCCAACTGGATTATGATGCTTCTGTACCAGCCGTTATAACAAGTGGTTTGTCATATTTCGATTGCATTTTGATTCTTTTACGCATAATTGTTAGTTTTCGTCCTCCAATGGTTTTTTTTTTTTTTTTTTTTTTTTTTTTTGACGAGAATTTTAAAAATAATTATTAAAGACAGTAATTAGGGGCCGTTCAAAAAGTACGTACACAAAAATGGAGAAATTTCAAACCCCTCCCCCCCCTTCGTACATTACCGTACATAAGGTCTTACTCCCCCCCCTTTAGAGTACGTACATTTTATTAGTCTACCCCCCTTTTTCATAAAAATTAAAATAATTATGTTTTAAATAAAATTAAATATTTACTTAAGGAGTGTGTAGGATAAAGTCAAATTTAAATTTGGTGTATGTTTATAAAGTACGTACTTTGTATAATACCTCCCCCCCTCCCCATCGTACAAAACCGTACATAATAGCAAATCCCCCCCCCCCCCCCTTCGGGATGTACGTACTTTTTGAACGGCCCCTTACGGAAGATCTGATGTATAGATAAACAGCAATTAGTTAATATATTTCTTTGAAGAATTTAAATTTAATAAAAATAAAAAGTTAAGAAACATTAAATATACTTCTTTTTATTAACTGGTATATAAGTTCAAAATTTTCAAAGTTTTTTTAATTAGTGAAAACAAATTTTAAAAAAAATCTAATCCATCACATGATTTTCAGTTTTATGGCTGACGATTTTTTTTAATGCATTAACAACCACATAACGGTTTAACACGAACTATTACCATTTACTTGAAATTTCTTTGCCTGATCATAGACATTTCGGCACAAATGAAAAAGGTGATGACCCTGTGATCTATTTATGACATAATTATGATTATATTTATGGCAATTTCATATAATAAAAAATTAACACAATGTCACGTTAAAGGGATAACATTTCATCTATATGTTGAGCAATCAAGGATTAAATCGTTTGATTCTATCACTATTGCGAAGCAAAATAGATTTTTTTTAAAATTTCTTATTTTTAAACAGTTGATGTTGCTAAAGTATATACAGGGTTATTCATAATTCCCTCCTGGGTTTCGAAGCGTTATAGTAAAAAAATGGCAAAAAAGAACATATGAAATTATTCTGAAAGTATTCAAGTTTTAATTTAAGCTTTCAACCCGCTTGACAAACAAATATTTAATTTTAAATGAAGCACCTCCACAATGCAATTTTTGCAGAGTCTCTTACAGTAAAACATTTTCTGACCCAGTGTATGAAATTTAAATCTAAAAGACGACAGTACTTTAACTGTGACTTTCCAACTTTATCATTTTTACTTGGAGACACACCTCATCCAAATTTAATACTGTACATCAAACATATCGGATTTTACAATTTGATTTAGTTCTAGATATAACCTAGTTGACAAATTTTAAATTAGTTGTTTTAATTTTGAACAAGTTGCTCATTTCAGCCTAATTGTTCTGATTTTAACAAAGTTACAGTAATTTTTACCTAGGTTTGAGCGCGGTATAGCCAAACCATGGCTCTTGCGCCAAAAATTTACATCAATCAATCATTTAATTTAAGCAGTTGCCGGTAGATGGCAGTAACATGTACCACTGAAGCCAGTTGTAGTAAAGAAAAAAGGCGTTTACAGGCGGAGGGAATTATGAATAACCCTGTATAATCATAACGTAAATTTAGAGTTGAGATGGATCTTTTAGTAAATAGTATATATGTGCATACATACTTTTTCTTTAACTATATAAGTCCAGGAAAAACGTTTTATGTGTATAAAACTGTTCGTACTATTTGAAAGAACAGGATTTAAGTTTTTAGATATGGGTGACATTTTTACTCATACAAAATTTCATTCTTCCAAAATTAGAGAGGGAAAGCTCGTACATTTTTGGAAAACACAATAATTTTTAAACCATTTTTTCGATAAATATCCCTATCATTTAATTGTTCGTTAATAATAGGGTAAATTAAGTCTATGCTATAGCGAGTGTGCGTACATAAAATATAAAATAAGTTGTTAATCGTGATATAAATGAAGTTCTACGTTTAGTTAAAATTTAAAATAAAATCAGCAAATAAATTTTATTTGGATGCATCATAGAATTAATAGTTTTGGGCAAGGGAGGGAAATGTCATTCTTAGGAAAAAAAACTTTTTTTTTAATAATAAGATTCATTTACCAAAATTCCAACATTTAATAGCTTAATTTAAAAATAAAAATAGCATAATTTTTTTTCTCCAGAGATACTTAAAACTTAGTTTTAGGGGATAAGGGTGTAGGTATAACGCCACCTCCTGAGAAATGTAACTTTTTTCTTCATTACTAGGATCTATATAGGTTACATTTAATTGCTTAAAAATAAAAATATTATTTTTAAAGAGTTTAACACTTATGAGTTCAGAGGCGAGATGAGGTTATGTACTGAGGTTACTCAAGTAATATTAAATATTTGTTTCATCCCTAGGATTTAGAAAAATTATATTTTAGCGGGAACGGGTGAGAAACGCTCTCTCAGGAAGTGAGTGGGGAGTTTTCCATTGCTAGACCACTCACGAGTCAAGTTTCAAAACTTTATAATTTTTTTTCTCCATTATTTATCAAATTTGAGTGGACTGAAAAACCGTTCCTTTATATGATAAAATATCACCCTCAAATTATTATATAAAAAAAAAAGACGTGGAAAAGTTTATTATCATTTTTCTATGTTAATAATAAAATCACATTAAAAGGACATTTCATTCACTACAGTTGATTCGGAAAAGCTCATTGTTGGCAACGTTCTGTGGATCGACAGCATTAAAATGTGCCAATCCATTTACGTTACTCAGCAAATGAGCTCTGTTAGAGTTGGGTTTGCTTGTTACTATTTTGCATAGGTGTCGAAGTGATGCAGTCAACTGCAATGCCCAACTTTTTTTAAAAAATGCAAATCAAATGCTACCTAAAACATTTAATTTGATTTTTTTAAAAAAATAAAAATTCTAAATAATTAAATCTATATAAATTTTAAATAATTGTGAATGATCATCCACAAGAAGAGAAGAGCTAACATTCTGCCTCAAAACCATCTTCAATGTTAGAAGGAAAAAAAAGGATGGGCAAAATATTTTGACGTTATCCTTAGGAAGTTCATCGGGAAAGCTAAAGCATTGAGTGAAATTTTTAAAGGTAAAGCGTTTCTAAAGGTAAATAAGCATGGCAAAAGGCTATTGGATCACAATTGATCAAACATGGCAAAAAGCTCCTGTATACATTCACGATCATACCCGAGCTTCACCTACAAGATCTCCCAACTTTTACTGGACAAACTCAGGACTAGCTAAAACTAACTTTTAAGAATTATCAAAAAAAGTGGTTTATCTGTAATGTGGATATAAGGAAGGAAGGGCTAGTGGGAACATTTTTTTACAAATACGTCAAAAAACTCTTTTTTAATATTATTTTTAACTCATGTAGTAACTTTTAAGAATAGTTTGGACACATACCCGCATTCTGGTTTATATCTGAAATTACAATGTTGTTTAGTTTTTCCACAATATTTTTTTCAAAAAAGTTTTTTTTTCACACTACATGGGGATAATATGGACTAATTTGATAACTTATTAAGTAATCATTTATTATACTCAGAAAGGTATATCTAAAGCTAAAAAGAAATTAATTTCAATCTCATCCTTATCGGATAAATAAATATTGAAATATCTGATTAAAATACTAATATCTGATTAAAATACTAATTTCTAATTATCATCCTGCTACATTTTGAACGTAAACCAGTACATATGAAAACCGTTTTTTGAATTATGTGAAAGCACAGAACCAAATTTATGTTGAATCAATTTTAATAACAATAGTTTTTATTTCAATAACAATTTTCCAAAATAGGCAACACTGGAACAATGTTTACAAGTCTCAAAAAAGAATATGGGTGGTGCAATGTTCTATTTGAGTTGTTCTATTAATGTACGGCAAAAAAAAAAAATATATATATATATATACATATATAAAAATTTGTTTTCTTCTTTTAACAAATGTGATAAAACATGTTTAAGTCTCACAAACTTTTAAAAATTGGTTAATATAAAGATTTCAAGCTAGTTTTCTTACTTGAGTTTGAAATAACTATTTGGAAAGGTATATCACTCTACAAAATCATTCTTATTTAGAAAATTAATAACATCAGATTTGTTTCATTTGTAACTAATTCATATTTCTTATAATGGAAGTTTTACGGGACATTGTAGACATGTCCACGCTAGCCCTACCTAGTGTCTACACTAGTCACACTTAAACTTATGTAATGTCTAATCCTGGTTAATTAAAACTATACAGAGCAAAATTTAATATCAAAATAGGTTTAAAAAAAACTATATAATTTATAACATATCTCTTTGTTGTTTTATTCTCTTCCATGAAGTTTGAGTACAAGTTAATCCAATCAGTATATCAAAAGTTATCCAGGGTGATTCAGTTTGGAGTTAAGGTATTTTAATTTTTATATTTGTGAAATTCATTATAACTAAATTATTACGAGTTTTTGAAATATCTTAAAATTGAGATATTTCAAAAAGTGGAAGTTAAACAATTTGTGCTGCAAAGGGTTTATATAAAGGTTATTTGCTTTTAAAGATAACTCTTGAAGATTTTGGTATTATTTATTCTTGGACAGTAATATAGCTTTTCCTCAGTGCTGAATCTCAAAAGCTGATTTTTTTAAAAACAAGATAAACATTCTTTATTGATTCATAACATTAAGCATAGAGATTTTAAACTTTTCGTGGCAGGGAGCTACTTACTACTTTGTTAGATAATTTACTGTAGTCACAAAAATTTATAAGCAGGAAGGAGACAACAGTTAATTTGAGTGTAGGTTGTTAAGTTGTGATTGAATTTGTTACATGTTGATATTTTGTTTAAAATTTAAATAAAATTAGGGTTAAATCAATTAAGTTTATCCATTTCTGTTATTTTCCGAAACAAAATATGATTATATTGAGAAGCATATTTACAATTTCCAAAGGGAAAAAATATACATTTCACTCTTAATGTGAAACTCTACATTGTTTTTACTTAACTACAAGCAACAAAGTTTTCTAAGTATCATCCATTTCAGTAAAAATTTAAAAATCTTAATTATACTTATGTAGTTCAGCAACTGGATGATACATATGTTCATTTGATATCCATATTTAGTTTTTTCTCAGAATTGAAAAAAAAAAAAAAAACTCATTTTGAAATTGCATTATTCTACATTTAGTACAAAAATATTTGCTAAGCATCTACTGTTACAAAATCTAATTTTAAGTAAAATATTACATTTGAAATCAGAGTTGCAATTTCTACTGGAAGAAAGTAGAAGAACTGGAAGAAACGCAAGAAATTGAACAAAATGGAAGAAACTAAAAATGACCAACTAGAATAGTTTCACCATAAACATTAAATGAAAATTTAATGTAGTGCAAAAAAATGATTTTTATTTATTATTTTTTATGTTTAATTACTTTCAAAAATAACTATTTTCATATTTATTGCAGTTCAATATAGAATTTTAATATCTCTATAACTTATTAAAGTTAACTAATTTAAATTTGGATATGCACTATTCTAATTTTTCTTAATTAAATATTTGTATGTTTACATCTAGATAAATTATGCGCACTTTTATACTATTTTCAGTCTACGGAATATTCTGTTAAAAGATAGAATTATCGAAAACAAATAAATGTTACATATTAAAATATTAATTAAAAAAATTTTAGTTTAAAAATTATTACTTAGTGAAATTTTGTCCAGTTGATCTAACTTTAAATTGCAAGTTTAATTAGTAATTATCAACTTTAAAAATTAAAAAATTTGATTTTGAAAGAATATACAAACATTAAAGTAAGAAGAAAATATGCATTATAGAAAAGTATTTAATACAGTAATAATAATATACAATTTCTGATGACAAATTCAGAAAACAAAACAATAAGATCCATAAGTTGTAATATAATTTTATGCAGGTGCATAGGCTTTTACAAGACGGTCAAATTCCTGTTCCTAAAATAAAAATTATTATATGAAAAATGCATTACATAATATATTTCAAATATAACTTCAAAATATCAAACACAAAACAATTAATTCACACACACACACAAATTGATATGCCTTACACCCCATTGCTATACTGTCAATTTGCGATAGCTCGATATAGAATAATCCGCATATTCCTATAACTTGAATTTTTCATCAGCCCCCACCCTTTTATACGCAATTCCATGTTGATTTTTTTTAAAATAACCATAGATTTTTTTCTGATAACTCGATTTTTTTTATCAAGATGAAGTTAAAAATTTATACTCTTCCTTTTTAAATTCTTTCACAATAGACTCACAGAATGTTTTAAACAACATCTGCCGAGTTATTGAATACAAAAAGGTAACTTGCTTTCTTTTCTGTGTAATTATTAATTGAAAATTTTAATTACAAGTTATTTTTTAAGTTATACTTCCATTTTTAAGCTTTTTTGTTACTGAGGTTCATAAATCGGAATACTTATTAGTTGTTCAAAAGTACAATTAAATAGTTAAAAAAATGGATATAATTGATCAAAAAATGGAAAACAAAATTTGCACTGAATAACTTTTGATATAATAATCGGTTTTTAGTTGGAACAAAAATCTTTGTAGCATTTTTCTATCAAAAATTAAAAACGGGTCCTTTTCACTTTTATTGAGTATCCAGTTTTTACTTCCTTAAAGTCTATTAAAGTCTTACTTTGGGTTTTGTGAAAACAAATTTTGACTTAAGTTTGTCTCTAAAGTCATAGAGACATCTATTAGTTATTGCAGTTTGATATTCTACACAGATCTTCAAATTGATTCAGTTTCCAAAGTTTAGTTATTAATTCTGAAAAAAAGATATATTCATAGTTTCACTTATTGCAAGCATTAATTTAAGTTTTATCCTCATTTATATTATTACGCAAAAAAAAAAATTTTTTTTTTTACAAAAAAGGAAAAAATCTGATTTTTGTACGAAAATTTTTTGTTTTCAATGATGAGAGTTACTGTAAAACTTTAAAAAAATCTGGTTAGCAAAGAACTTGAATAAAGAAATAATAATGATGAAAGCAAAACAACTTAGAATTAGAAATAAAAAAAGGGGTATTTTCATTTTTCCTTTTCTATGAAAGAAATTTTTTTGCTTTTGTAATTATACAAAATTCTAAAAGATTCTTTGATAAGTTTCCCCAAAAATATAAATGGAAAAAATAGAAATTCAAAAAAATATATTTGAAAAGCACAATTCTAACATACAAATTAAGAGAAGAGAAATTAACAAACACAAATATAATTAGAAGTAGAATAAAAATAGTATTTTATTAAAACTTTTAAACTAACCTTAGTTTTATAATCCTTAATATATGGATGAAGAGCATGAGAATCCTTCAGTTGATTTAAATATCGAACACTAACCTATAAAAAAAAGTATATTGAAGTATATAAATAGTGAGGACAAACAATTTATTTTCTTCACAAAGATAACATACATATTGAAATTAAGCAATGAAAAGTCAGGGGTCTGTCTAGGTTTTTCTGAGAGGTACCTATTTTGTGAAAATTTAGACATAATTTGTGAAAAATGAAAAATTATATTTAAAAAACCATATGGATTTATCATTTCTTAAGGAATACAAAAATAAAATTTTAAGAAAAAGTATTTTGTGAAACTACCGTTTTTCCTAAAATTAAATTTGTGAAACTACCTTTTTTCCTAAAGTTGAATTTGTGAAGGTACCGCTAAACGGTAGTAAATTCGGTCTGGACAGACCCCTGAAAGTGATAATTAGATAATCAATATTGATGTCATTATCAGTTACATTCTCTCTTAAAAGTAAAATGCATTTTTATGGCATTAAGTCTAAACTAACATTTCTGTCAACCTTAAGATATTTTTGCACATGAAAAGCAAAAAGAATACTCTCACATAATACAAAACACTTTCATATAAAATTTAAAAAAATTATAATTAACCCCTTGACGATCGGTTAATTTTCAAGTAAACGGTAATATCACGGGAACGAGAAATAGAGGGCGAAACCTCACCTCGTCATTTTTACGGGAGCCAGAAGGAAGAGGTTAAGAAAAGAAAAATTACTAGGTTAATTATATTTCCAATGGAGGATTTCAGCCAACCATTTTGATTACGTATTAAAATGAAACTGCAAACCAAAATATCTGATAAAAAAACAACAACATATATTTGGATTAGATGCTTTACTCATCCAAAGAATAGTCATTCTTAAATCCAAAACCTTCAAATAAAATTAAACAAACTACAATTAAAACAAGAAACTGCTATTAGATTCTTATCAGGAGGGTTTAAAAAAGTCTATCGAATTTCAGGCTAAAATATAACTGCAAATCAAAGCAACTGTTTCAAATAAAATTGGGATTCAAAATACTTTTGAGTGCTTCATTCAAGTTTGGATCTTCATGTGCCATCCTCATCAATTGGCAGAGCTTTTCAGTAAATGAATTAATAAGTCAGAGCTAACAGTTGATAAAGTGTTATAAAACCAGCATTGAAATTCAGTGCATAAATGTACTTTTTTTAATGGACTGCTTCAAAACCTTTTAGAACCAAATTTAATTTTGTTAGCCTTCATTTTAGTGATAGAAAATGTTTCGCATAGCAATTTTTTTGCTTCAAACTTTTTGCACAGTCTCTAGAGTTCTGTACAAAAATAATGTTAAAGCTTTTGGGTAATTAGATTTATTGTTGGATTAATTGTAGTCTTTCATATAACTGCCCTCAAACTATTACAGTAAAAATTGCTCCTATGATGATCCTTCAAAGAAAAACAAAACAGAAATCCTCTCTCAACTGTATTTATTTTTGATAAGTCATTCAAACCTGTGAAAAGATTTGGACACCTTTGCAGGTCATACTTTTGCCTTGGACCTTTGGCAGGAGAATCTATTTCACTGCATATTGAAAGAAAAGATAGAAAGGAGCATTTTTTCTGGAACAGAAGCGATTCTTTTGCTCTTTAGAGTCCTTATAATAGTGATTGTAATACACTCTATAACAGAAAATCGACGCAGTAAGAAGCAATCATCCGATTACAGTGCCGAGCCAGATTACAGTGGTCCATGGCTCGATCAGGTTGGAATGATGCCGGTTGGAGACGTGTAGTCTTTAGCAACTAATCCCGCTTCCAACTGTGTCCTGACGATCATCGAAGACGAGTTTGGAGACGCACAGGTTAGAGGGGGGATCCTGCCTTCACTATTGCACACCACACCGGCCCTCAACAAGGCATTATGATCTGGGGTGCCATTTCCTTTGACAGTCGGACCCCTTTGGTCGTCATTAGAGGTACACTTACTGCACAGTGGTACGTCGACGACATCCTAAGACCTGCTTTGCTATCGTGCCTTTTGCAGCGCCCTGGGCTGGTTTTTCAGCAGGACAATGCCAGACCACATATGGCACATGTTGCTATGAACTGTCTGCAAGCTTGTCAAACTCTTCCTTGGCCTGCGAGATCACCAAATATCTCTCCCATCGAGCATGTCTGGGATATGATGGGAAGGCGATTGCATCTGGCACGGAATGTTGATGACCTCGTTCGACAATTGGATCGAATTTGGCAGGAAATACCGCAAGAGACCATCCGGGAGCTTTATCGGTCTATGCCACGCCGTGTGGCAGCTTGTATCCAGGCTAGAGGCGGGTCAACACCTTATTGAACTTGTTACTGTAACTCTGCAATAAATTATTCAATTGTTCTGAAATTTTAATCATTTACTATTCTGTACATTGTCTTCCTATCCACCAATTTTCGTTTCAATCGGACAACTCCTTCTTGGGGTGTCGATTTTTTTGTTATAGAGTGTATTTTGAGTCAATGCTATCATTATGTTCTTATTATGGCAATCAAAATTGTAAGTTCATTATAAGTTATTATTTAAAGCTGACAATGTTGCAGTACTTAAAAAGGAAAAAAGCTTAATGAAGCAATAAAAAAATACGGGCCATAAATTTAAAAAATGACAAAGAATGAAGCTAGTGAACAATATTTGATTTAACGAAAAGGTGTAACAGCAACAGTCTTTGGTAAAGTAAATATTTGATCCTGAAGTTAAGCAATTTTTTTTTTTCGAGAGTGTATATGTAATTCAAACTTTGGATAGTTTGAATTTTTTCTCTGGCCCATTTGGAAGCTGTTAACTGGATTAAAAATTTTTGTTTATGCACTTAATTTTGAAAATATGACTAAAAGCATTGAACTTAACTTTCTTATATTGAACGAACAACAATAACAGATACCAAATTTTGGAAGAAACTAATGATAAAATCATTTAAAACACGCATTAGATACTAAACAAGAGCAGTAGCAGTTTCTGAATTCAATGATAAAAATGTACAGAGTTCAATTATTTTAAAGTGAGATAATATAAAATAATGTGATTTTAATATTTCTAGAGCAACAACAAATGAAGAAGTTGTGAATAAATCTAAACAGAGTTTAAGATGCAAAAATAAGCTTTTATAAATTGAACAAAAATTTTAAAATTATAAACTAACCTCTGTATTTTTCCCAATATGCTGAGTTAAAACAATCATGTTGATCAAAGTCTCAGGACAATTTGAATCCTAAAATGAAATGGAAGATAAGAAATGAAAAACAGAAAATTAGAACAAAAATTTTTAGAAGTATAGTGATGTTTTTTTAAACCTTATCTAAAGCTTCTTGCAGTAGGGGCTCAGCTTCATCATATTTTCCTAAAGCTATCAAAGCAGCTGCTTGGCCATTTAATAGCATAGGACTTGAAGAATATTTGTCACTTAATTCTTGGAAAATGTAGTAGGCATCTTGAACTTTTTCTCCATTCTTTAACACACAATAAATAAAAAAAATTATAATTAAAAATAAAATGAAATTATAGATTAATAAATAATAGTAAAATAGATTAATATTAAAATTTTAAGAATATTTATACCATCATATTTAGCTTTTTAACATAAGAGACTGGATCACCTTCATTAGCAGACAAAGTTTTAAAAGAAAATATTTAAAGAAAATTAAATCATTTAGTGTAATTCTTTACTGATCTGATTATAGTTTTACTTTTATAAAACACATAAAAAGTATCTTGAAAAAAAATATGTACATAATTTCTGAAGTTTTTTCAATTTGAGTTTGAAAATAATTTATAAGCATGCTACTAGAAAAATTCTTACTATTTTAAGACAAAGAAATCAAACAAAAGTTCAATTTTTTATTTATTTTAAATCGACAATTATAATTTAAAAAAAAAAAACAGCCACCAGAAAATATGGCTTCCAAATTTTCCCCCCAGAGATTTCATAAGTAGAATGTAAACAGATCAGGTGTAATAAGTAATCAATCATATGTGGACTATTTAAAAATTTAAAACAATATTTATTACAACAAAATATTGATTTATAATTACATATAATTGCTATTTTTTTATATAAATTGTAAATTAAATAAAACATACTTTTGTTAAATACACCCAAGCTTGACAGAGTTGAGTTAGAGTGCAATCTTCATCAATTTCTTTCATGGAGTTAAGTTCTTTTCTGTTTTTATAAAAATAGCATATTAAAATATTTTTAAAAAAAATGCTAAAGCAAACTTGAAAATGAGATGTAGGTTACATAAAATTTTTATATAAAAAAAAAAAACATTTTTTTCATATTTTTTCTCTTTATGATTTGTAATACTTACATAGCTAAGTCGACCCTGTTTATCTTCAAATAAGTTTGTATAGCCAATGCACAACTGCAAAAAGACAAACAAAAAAACATATTGTTACAAATTTATACTAAAACAGGCATAGATTACAATATAATTGTATTTACAAAGTGATAAAAACAACTTTAGTAATTTTAAACATTACCAAACATTAATAAAAAAATATACTTAATTACTTAATTTGCTAGTCTTAGTCATAAAAATAAATAAACTATCAACTCATAAAAGCATATAAAACGTTGTACATAATTTATTTATTTTTTGTTGCTGTAGGTAAAAGTGAAACTTACACAAAGGTTAAATAATATTCTTTTAAAGGCATAAAAAATTAAAACAGAAAATAATTTTTTGAAAAATAATAAAACATGATAAAGCAAACTATAAACTAAACTTTACAGTTTGTGCTAAATAATCCAGCCAAATGCAATTAGAATCTTTCAAGTTAATTGGATGCTTAAAACCAATGAAAAAGTTTAACAATACAACTTAAAATAATTATAAATTTTTAGCTTTTTATAAAGCTATGTAAGTCAAAGAAGAATATTTTAGTATATTATATTGTAGCAATCCAAATGTATTCTTATAAAACACAGAATTCGCACATTAAAAATAAAGTGCAAATCTTAAAAAGAAAAATCTATAAAGTGTAAATCTTAAAAAGATCGAAAATAATTTTGACACATTCATAATTGAAAGAGTAACAACATTGGTAACAACATCACTAAAGGTAAAGATTAAAAAATTATAAACTTTGTTATTTCATTTATTAACAGTTATCATATAGATGGTAAAATAATGTTCAGTATGTTAATTTGTGAAAAACCAACAAATTAAGAAATTTTTCTTTCTCTTCTTTTTTTTTTAAATTTATCTTACATTTCAGATAAAAAAAATTTAATTTGAAATTAAAATGTCTCAGATAAATGCAAGCACATAAAGAATATTAATAATTAATTAAAGCAATCCTTTTAAAATCGTGAAAAAATCCTTCAATACTAAATTTTTCATACAAAATTGCCAAAATTTCAATGAATACATAAATTACTATGATTTTATTTAGGTGGTTTATGTAAAAAAAATCCATTAATAAATATCAAAAGAACTATTTCAAAAAACACAAACAATATATGTAAAGAAATTAATAACTTAAATACAATTTAAATTTAAAAAAATGTACGTAAATCTACCAGCAAATTTAGCAGGATTGAAAAAGAAATAAATGACATGTTTGATTACACATACATCATATGAAATTTAGTTATATTTCTGTGTAATAGCATACTGCTATTCTTGAAAACACTATTTTCCCTGTGGCAGAATTTTTTTTAGGCTTTCTGCAACATATCTCTCTAATACTAGTATTTTTCTGCAAGATACTTCAAAATAACTAATTTAAGATAACAGAATCATTAAATTAAATAAAATAAAGGATCAAATCAAATAATTTTTTCAATTGAATATTCAATATTTTTTTTACTTTTAATATTATGGACGATATTCTTACATTTCGTAGGAAGATAACACACTAATTATTTCCTTTTTTGGCATTTCGTAAATACATCTAAAAACTAAACTAAACTCAGCGGCGCGACGGCCCATAGAGGGCCAAGGCCTACTGTGCCCATCTCAGTTTTCTTGACCTTGGGTTCTGGGGTGCAGGAGCAGATGTTCCGGTCAGGTGGTCAGCCGAACACGGAACCCCCAGTGTTTAGTTCCCAAGCATGCTTGGTACTCATTTATCGACCCACGGAAGGGATGAAAGGCTGAGTGAAAATTGCCCGGCCCGAGGATCGAACCAGGGACCTGTGGCACGACAGAGCGAAGCGCTACCGCTCAGCCACCGGGCGTCTTCGAAATTCATCATCACATTCAAAAATGGTGAAATCTGAAGTAATAACTACCGGAAAAAGAGATCGATGCCAAGCTCACATGAATCGGCCTCTTCAAAAAGGGGTTACTAAATTAGTGTTTTCATTTTGAGATTCAGTTGCTGTAATAAATAATATTGTATTAAAAATATCAGATTTTAAAAGCTACGTGGAAATCAGTAGTAATAAGTGGATGAAAATACAGAACGAAAATTTCTACAGAAAGAAACCTAATTTTTTGCCTTCATTATTCTCAAATTAGAATAGAAAAATCACAAGGATATTTTTTTTTTTACTCTAATGCGAGAGAAATACATCTTTTGAATATAATTCTGAAGCCCCGTGGCAGAAACACGGCGACACAGCGACATTGTCGCAGAAAGCGACTGAGTTCTTGCAGAAAGATTTTTTTTATTTGGGAAATAAAAATTTTTNATTTTAGTAAAAAAAGTACAGTTATTATTTCCCAAAGGAAAAGTCTTTCTGCAACAATGTTGCCACCGGGACTATAAAACATTATTCATACCAGATATAGTTATGCATCATAGCATAGTATTAATACAACAGAGAAAATTCTTGACTGAAGAAAATAGGGTACAAAAAATATCAATAGATGCATAAATCAAGATGCCATTTACTGCACCAGCAAAAATACAAAATAACTTTCAACTTAAAAAAAGGCAATTTTCTTTTATATGTATACACTACCAAAGTACAGTTTATTATAAAGAAAAACACCTTCTCATTACAGGCTTCTTTTATTATTTCACACAAGGTCTATTTTATCTTCATCCCACAAAAATTCCTTAGCATAAAACAGTTATGTTATTAGCCAAAATTTAATTCATTTCAATATATCATCTGTTTTTAAGAATGAATTTTACCTAAATACTTTTTAAAGTATAAATTCGACTTTACAAAAGTTTATATATACAGAAGAACTCCAATTATCCGAACTCCAACTATTCGAATCGCCGATTATCCGAATCGCTTTCAGAATTCCTATGGAACTATTGTAAAAAGATAAGTTTCTCTTTCTTTTTTAATATGAATAAAATAAAATGTTAGTAAAGCCAAGGAAAGATTTATGCAGAGAAAGTTTACAGGATAGGACAAAAATAAATAAAAGGAATAACAAAGGAGGAGGAATCCAGTGACAAAAGAGCACATGGGAGACCGTATGAATAAGGATGTTAGTTGTGGAATGTAATCTTAGGAATGTTGTTTGTAGATAAAGAAATGTGAACGCTGGACCCCCTGGTCAGCTTGCTTGTGCCAATTGGCGCTTGTCAGTTCACCCAGTGGATTGGGGGGGGGGAGAAATCAAGGAAGCAATTAAAATGAGACTTTTTGCAGGTGTGAGAGGGCGATTGTTGGGAAAGTCAAAATTCCTGAGGGGTTGAAGGAAAAATCGATGTTGAACGCAAAACACGCGGATAGTCGGCTTTTTATTGGATGTGGTCCTTCACCAGGTGGGCGGTACAGCCTATTCAACACTGTTTGTTTTGAGTCAGTTTGGTCTGTTATTGCGACTGTGTTGGTATACTCGCACGTTATATGTTGCTTTATTTTTAAGTTCACTGCGGCATTTAGTATGGCTTCTAAACGAAAACGTGTTGTGTTATCCTTAGCGGATAAGCTAAAAATCATGTCAGATAAAGGAGTTACGAGCAAACAGTTGGCTGAGATATATGGTGCTGGACAAGCTACAATCTGTGAAATTGAAAAGAGCAAATCTACTCTAATAAATTTTGTGTCAGTTCTTGAAAATGAGGATGGATGTTCTTCGAGAAAATCAATGAAGGCCGCCACAAACAAAGATTTGGAAAGTGCCGTTTTTATGTGGTTTTTACAGCAACGTTCTTTAGGGAACCCAATTTCAGGTCCCATTCTTTGTGGAAAAGCTAAGATCTTAGCTGAAAAGCTGGGTTATTTATCTTTCAAAGCAAGTAATGGCTGGCTAAGGAATTTTAAGTCTAGGCACTGTATTCATGAACTAGATTTAAGTGGTGAAAAGTTATCTGCAGACTCCAAAGCTGCTCAAGAGTTTATAGAAAAATTTAAATTTATAGCAGCCTCTTACGATTCCGACTTCTTATACAACACCGATGAGACTGGTCTAATATGGAAAGCTTAACCACCACTTTAGCCTCTAAAAGAGAGTGCCGTGCGCCAGGGCATAAAGCTAGTAAAGACCGCGTTACTGTGCTTAACTGCGCGAACTCTACTGGGAGCCATAAAATACCCCTTCTGTTAATAGGGAAGTCAAAACGCCCAAGAGCATTTAAAAATGTCAAAAAACTTCCCCTATTTTATAAAAACCAATGCAAAGCTTGGATGACTGCAGCACTGTTTACAGAGTGGCATGATGAAATTTTCATTCTAGAAGTGAAAAAACGCCAAAAATCTCTTGGAAAAGAAGGAAGTCCTGTGCTTTTGATCGTTGATAATGCACCAACTCAACCCACAGAAGAATTGTTGGAAAGAGGAAATGGCCAATTTAAAACAATCTTTTTGCCACCAAGCGTAACAAGCTTGTTGCAACCAATGGACCAATCTGTTATTGAACCAATGAAGCATCTTTACCGAAGACAACTTTTAAGGAAGCTTTTAGTAGAGGGAAAAGATGAAGAAGGTGTGTTGGATAACCACAAAAAGATAAATTTGAAAGATTGCATGTACATGGTTGCGGAAGCTTGGAATTTGGTTAAAGATGTCTCATTAAGATGTGCATGGAACAAGTTAAAAGGCGTATCAACTAAAGAAGAGAAGGAAAAGGAGAAGGGGAAAAGAAGTTAATGAAGAAAAAAAAGGGAAGAGACAGAAGATGTGGATGCCGTATCTCTTGAGGAATTCAGAAACATATTTTTGAAGATTCCTGTATATTCAGATGTCAGAGCTGAAGATATAGGAGAGTGGATGACGCATGATTAATCAGACTGTGGATTTCAAATTTTGAATGATGATGAACTTATTGAAAGTGTGATGGAGGAAAGTGTCAGTGAAGAAGATGACCCTAATGCTGAAATTGAGGAAGACACAGGGCCGTCAGCTAGTAAAGCATTTGCTGGCCTTGAAACTGCATTGAAGTGGATGGAGCACCAACCCAAGTGTGACCATATGCAACTTCTCACTGTCAAACGGATGCGCGACTTAGCTGCCCGAAAACAGATGAAGACAGTTAAACAGCTTACTTTAACTGAGATGTTTAGCATGTAATAACTTTCATTTACTGCAAGGTATGTACACATTATTCATAAAAAGATCTCTTTCCTTAAAAACAGTTCTTTTCCCTCATTTCCACTATACATACAGTAATTATCTAAAATAAGCATTTTTTTTTTTTTTTAAATCTAATTATCCGAATGGGGTCCGGTCCCAATTGATTCCGATAATTGGAGTTTTACTGTGTGTATATGTATATATATATTCAAGAAATATAGAACCAATTGCTTTGTTTTCTTACCATTCAAGATTATCACTTTTGTGAAGCAAACGAAGAACAGCATCATAATTCTGAAAAAAGGGAAGAAACATAAAAACCAATTACAATATTAAAGAAATATAAACACAGAACAGAGAAAACATTTTTCTCCCAAGAAGATAAAATTGAAATTTTATGTACAACTTATTGATTATCTATCCAATTTCTCAAAATATCAAATCTAAAAAAGGTTTGTTCAATCCTACAGAAAAACCTGACACCAGCTATTGTTCTTATTTATATATATATATATATTAACATATAAATTCTGGATTTTCTTTGTTACTAGCACAGTGTTCATATCCCTTTTGTATATTACTATGACGCAGCTTAAATTATTCTGCAAACAAATGTCTCCCCTTCCTAAAAATATACAATTTATTCATTATTATTAAAAAAAAAAGTTTCATTAAATAATTGGTTTATATTCTTTTTTCCTATAACTTCATAGATAAAAAGAGCCTAAACTTAATGAATAATATAAATAAAGTATTTAAAATTAAAAATTATGCCAGTAAATTAGAAATAAGTTTATTCACATAAAATCATTCCTCCTCAATAAGTTTTTGATTTGATTCAATCTTGAAAATATAAGAGCTTATAAATCTTGTTTTTTAAATTATTTACAGTAATGAAAAAAAAATTATGTTTAATTAAGGGTGCCATATTTGAAGGAATAGTGAATTCATGTCATAATATTCTATCCATGAGATGAAACTTTAAACATCTGTTCTTATAATGGACGAGTTGATGAAATAAAGATACTAGCAAGTTAATGAGAGTTACATTAAAAGATTTTAAAAATAATAATGTTAAACAAAATATTACCTCTTCTAAGTAATAAACTAGTCCACCAACAAGAGGTAAAAATTTATCTTCTGGGTTGATACTTTGAAGTTTTTTTTCCAACTTGTCAACAACACTTTTTCTAGATAGTTGTTTAAAAAAAATTTATAACATTTTAAAATACTAAATGAAAACTATATTTAAAAAATATACATAAAAGGAAAAAAAATTGCTTTTTTTTAATCAGTTCACTTCCAAAAATTTATTACTAAACCATCTAAGCACTTAAATGAAATTTCTTGACATTTAACCTAGTTGCTTTCCCTAATTGTTAAATTTTGCAGATTTTTCATTTTAAATATAAAACTTTGTATTTTTGAATAACTTAAAACGCAACCAAAAAATAAAATCCTGGATAAGGCATCAGGAAAAACTAGTTGTTGTGAGAAATGTTTTCAGCGAAAGTTGCCAATATTTGTGATGACAGGAGAAGAACGGTTAGTCTGATATTAAGAGAACTGTAATCAGGCTGGTTTGGAATTATTGAGCAACACTCATGAAAGAAACAAAGTTTTGGATAAAATGCAGCTTAAATTAAAGATAATTACATTCATATATGCTTTGCTTCAATACTGGCGTGAATCAGCTTGTATGGAAAATATAGTATAATTTGTCAGCACTGGGCAATTAGGATTGAAAACTGGGTGCTAAAATTTATCCAGGTCTGGCAAGTGAAAATTTGTACAAGTAGTTGCTAAACTAAGAAGGTCAATTTTTAAATTTTTTTTTCTTGACCAACAAATTAGAATTTATAACAAATAGAATATTTGAAGTTTCCCAACATTTTTTAACAAAAAAAGAAATATATATAAATATAGGATCACATGGTTTACTTTTTATCTGCATCTCCACTCATGTAAGAAGCCAACAGTTGAATACATTGCAATTCTTGCTGACTGGAAGGCATTATGTCATTTATCACTACTCCATATTTATGTTGTGCAATATAGGCTCTGTACATAAAGATATCTTTTTCAAGCTGATGAGCTGGGTTGTTAAACTAAAAGATATCAGAATTTGTTGAATGGTATTTTTAAAAATAAAATTTTTCGCAAATTATTTGATAAGAAAAATATAATAAAATTTCAAAATAATTGAAAATTAAAAATAAAAAATATTTTTTTGATCAGTAAAGGGTTGTGTCCCCTGTTTACTTTGCAGACCAGGTACTATGAAAGTTCCATCCAAGAAATTCTCAAAAAAACATAAAATAATTCTTACATTAAAAAGGCAACAAAATTTCATGTAACCATGTTAAAAAGAAACATTTTTGATTCTTAAAATGCAATGATAATCAGTAATCACAAATGAACATTATTCTATTTCATTAATGAAAACATTATCTTACAATTATATCGGATAGCTCTTAGGAAAAATTTAATAATTTTTAAAAAGCAAAAGAATTAACCTCTCAGAATTAAATTTCAAAATTTTCACCTCTGGTTCTTTCCCGAAAAAGAAAGTCTGGTTATGCATTTTTTTTTTTTTTTTTACATAAAATTCTCTGTTTTAACAACAAAATTTCACAACCTATCTCTACTGTTCTGATTATCAAGTTTTAAAATATTTTGATGAAATAATCTATACCTCTGGAAAGCAAAACATAGTTTTAATGTTATTTCCTTAAACGGAACTAGGACCAGTGTTGGTTCATTACCTATAAATTAAATGGTCTGTTCTAATTTTATTCATGAAATTAGCTATGACAATTTGACTAAGAACATAAAAAGCAAAATTGCCATTACACTGACCATCCTCTTTTGTACAATACATTCAAAATTGTAGCTACATGTTTTAATTTTGTTAAAAAACATATACCCTGTTCAACGAGAACTGATAGCATAGTAAAGTAAACTAAACATAATACAGAAAAAATTGTAGACTCAGACAAAAAGTTGCAGAAGTAGGCAATGTGGATAGGCATATTTTCGTTTCCACACCTGTTCATGCAAACTACTTTCCCCAAGTGCCAAAATTTTTTAACTGGCAAAATTTAATATATATATGTGTGTGTGTATTGTGGCTTGCTCATGGGTGACTACAAGTTATACCTTACCAGTTGGTCCCCTTCTACTAATTTTTTTTAATAATTACTTTTGTATGTCATGGCCCGGTTGTATTTAATCCTTTATTTTTGTTAGCACTGACATAGAAATTTTTCCTCGACGATAAACAGCAAACCTCTATCATGTTTATTTTTGCTATCAATCTAATATCAAATATGTATAAAAAATAAATTTCTTTTTAAAGTTACATATCAGCAACAGTAACTAAAGGGTCACTAATTAGTTACATAACTGGAGTATTAATTATAAGTTAACCATAATTAACACAACAGTACAATAACCATCACTAACCTTTGTTTTTTGAGCTTCGTTAATGCAATTTTGATAATTTCCAATAAAGAAGGAATTTTTAATTTCAAAGAGAGCATCAGGTGTTGTTTGATTAGACATTTTGGCAATCAAAATCAACAGAACAAATAGTTAAATAAATTACTTGCTGCAAGCAAATTAAATTATCTTATTAGCGGTACTCTAAACAAATATCAAAACTGTTTTTGGTTTTGTATTTACGGATGAGTGTTGCCAGGTTTTTAATAACACGTTGCATTAGTACTGTGAAATCAATGCCATTTCATTTAGATAAACTCTTACAAAATTCTAAAATAATGATTTTTTATGATTATTTACTGAAAAATGAATGAAAATGTTAAATTAGGTTGCTGAACTTGTTTTAAATTGGTCCATTCTTATTTTTAGTTGTGACAGAAATAAAATGTTGCGCAATGAAGTTTTTAAAAAATAAATGGCAACTTCATGAAAATTCGTCAGCTCTCATGCTTAGATAATTTTTTATTTGTAAATAATAAGTTTTGTTTCATGATTAATCGTACAATTTACGGACCATTCACTCGCTTGCATCTATATTATCACCCAGTTTTAAAAACAAAAAAATCACACTCATCTGAAGTGTTAACATGTTACATAAGACAAAAAAAATATCCACAATGGACATCATATTTTGTAAAGTATCGAAATGTAATCAACGATCATTTTAGCCTTTCGCATTTTAATTGGGATGTGGATGGTATAAATTATCATATACTTAGAACAGGGTGTTATCCGTATATTAAATACCACTGTACTAAAAGGCCTTATCACAATTTAGAATTGGAAAACAAGTTTTTTTTGTTATTAAAAGTGTTAAATTTAGGTGGGTATTCATTTTTCTTTTGAACTGTAAACGTATGTATGACATAGACAAAATGTTAAGGGCGTTGACAATAATGTGGATGGGCAAGGATTTGTTCTCCCACTATTCTTTTTATATCCCGTGTTTTGAAAATATATATATATATATATATATATATATGCTCCAAATTTACCGAGAAAAAATAACTGTAATATTTCCGTAACGTGATCTTCGGCAAAATTATCGGAGAGATTTACGTATCATGATCTGTGGCAGAATCAAGTCTTGGAAACTTCCGGGCAGTGACCCGCAAGAAACAAAAATAAAACATCACAGAAAGGGAACAATTCGAAAGGTATAACTCGTAGCCATCCCCGGGCAAACATCTACATGTTGTTGTTTTTTTTTAAAATTCGTAAGTTTAAAATCTATTTGTCACCTTGGCGATTGTAGTTGGCACGACAGATCACGATACGGAAATATCCCCTTATCAAATCATGGCAAAGGGGATATTTCCATATCAGAATCTGTCGTGCCAATTACAATCGAATCTCTGAAATCTCACCAGCCGAATAGATTTTTAACTTGCAATTTTTTATTTATTTAGGATGCTTACGTTTACCCAGGAGTGGCTACAAGTTATATCATTCGAGTTGGTCCCTTTCTATGACATTTTTATTAAAAATCTCTCCCGGGGGGTGGACTTCCCGGAAGTATTCTTCCTTGCATCACGATCAAAACTCCCCTTGGCAAATTGCAAGCAGTGCCCTACAAGAAACTAATAATATAAAACATTACAAAAGGGGTCCAACTCAAAGGGACATAACTTGTAACCTCAGACAAACCTCTACATATTATTTTTTTTAAAAAGTTTGCAATCTTAAACAACAGATAGCGATACGGAAATCTCTCCACAAACTCTATTAATTGATATTTTAAAATATTTTTAATTTAGTTAAATCCCTTTAAGATTTACCCAGTAAAAACCTCTTCCACAGATCCTTTTGCTTTGAGTATATATATATATTTACTAATTGTTATACTGCTGTTTATGTATACTAGTTACATAAATGTCCACGAAATAATGTGAGATGTTATACTAGAGTACCGAATTGAGATAACATCCTTTTGCTGCTAAAGTTAGAAAAGCTTGTTTCATATATGGGCAGTGAAGTGAGAATCAGGTAATCACAGTCCTCAAAGAGTATAACATTTTCATAGGTATTTCTGAACTTAAATGCTCCAGAGATAAACTGAGAGCTAACACTTGAGAATAATAATTTTAGAATAATAAATTATAGACTGGCTGCTGTTGAATCTTGATCCATTGTTCCTGCATTTTTCTTCTCCCGAATATATCAAAATGTTTTAACAGTTCTGTAACAAATGCTATTCTTATCTCAGTAATAGTACTTATTAGATCCCATTTTTAAACTTGCAAATTCCTGTGTCTTGCATTCAAAAATTATACTGATTATAAATATTTAAGTTATTTTGTTTTGGGACATAATACAGTAACCATAGGTTCTACTCTTCAGTCTTGAAAAAGTCAGTTGACTAAATTCCATCAATCTCTCTCTCCCGATTGTTTTTTAAATTAAATTTCCTTAAAAATGGGAGAAATATTTTCTTTTAAAAATAAAATAATAAATTTAAATGAATGGATTTTTTTTTTTTTATATTTATTGCAAAATAATAAAGTCACTCCACATTGAAAGAATAGGATTGATTGAACTTCAACATTTGCTTGTGAGAACAAGATTTATTACAGTTTGGGACATTGTCTCAAAGTATGCGTTTGATGTTTATTCATCGATTCAGGAAAATGTTAAAACTAGTTGTGTTGTAAGTTCCTGAAACCTTTGCTGAAACTCAAAAAGTGATACTGATGAAAACGGTGAAACCACAACCATAGGCAACATTTTCAGAAGGCTTCAAAACAATTAACTTTCTGTGTACTTACAAAAAATTGGAGTAACAATAGTTCAAGGTTTCACTATGGATGAAATTACTGTAAAGAAAAATTGGATTTGTAAAACTGATATTCTAAAATTATTTGAGAATTTTTAATGTGTAATATTTATCGCTACATTACTATTATTATTTAAGCTCAAAAATGAATAGTTTTAAATGGTGTTCTTTAATGCATTTCTTTTTTATGTTGTTTTTTAGTGTATTTTATCAGAATTGAATTTTAATATCTTTTATGTGAAATCTTTTGGCAAAAGTTTTTTTCTCCTATTTTACTCAATTTAATTAAATCAGTTTTCGATCATTAAATCAGTATCAAATAACTTGGCGATTTGAGTATCCTCTATTGTTGCTCCAATTGTAATAAGTTTGTCCTTATGATTTTAAGTCCGAAACTAGTTTTATTACTAAAACTCAATCCAACTTATCCCTGTTTCATTCTTGCAAATGGTTTGGGCCTGTCGGTGAGCTTATTATTTACTCGATTGGATATTTCTTGTATATTGAAAGCTTTTGGACTATTTCATTTCACTTTAATAATCACTATGTTTTCATGTATGGATAAAATGTAACTTTTTTAATACCTTAGTTATAAAATACTTATTTTTGAGGACATTGGCAGCCTGCTTGCATTTTAAAAAACTGCTGCTTCATAGTTGCATAATTTATTGGATCTGATATATATAACATTTTTCTGGTATTTTAAGGTGAAACATAATTTCTATACAATAAAAGACATTTAATTTTCCTCCATTTCTATTAATTTTTACAGCTGTGTTTGATCTATGTAAAATATTTCTTTATCTCATTCTAGGTTTGCCCACATTAGCTTATGGAATAGGAGCATCCATGTTGATTAAACATGAAGAAATAGTTTCTACTTCTTTAGGTGATGTAAAAATATTTTTTTTAATTGAAGAAAAAGCATCCATGTATTGATATATTATATTAATAAACAATTATTATATTCTTTATAACACAATATACAACAATCATAAACTTTTCTAAGTAGACTGCACAAATGTTTTTGCTCTGTCCAAGTGTGAAAAATTAAAAGTTAAATTAAAACTCGATAATTTTTTGTTTAATTTTGATCACATTTCTGTTTTTCTATATGTGTGCTTTTGTTTTTCTTATGTTACAAAATGTCCTTATTTCAGTAACTTAACAAATAGGGGTAACTATTTTTAAATGGTTTTATAACACTAAAAATTTTGAAAACTAGAATTAGAACTTAATGTAATTATAATAAATAATTTTTCTTCCAAGTTATTGTCACAATAAACTTTTTTTCATATTGAAACAATAACTTTATTTCATATTGAAACAATAACTTTATTTCATAAATTAATTTTGCTTTAATGTTTATATTTAATTTTGTGTAATATTTTTGGAAGGTGAACCAGAAATTTTAGAAAGCTTTATCTTTTCTTCAGAATATTTAAAAGAAGCATTGGAGTGAGTAGTTAAATTTATTTAAAAAATTAACGTATTTAAGAAAACAATGGATCTTTAAATATTTTTTTAATTATTCAAAAAGAAAGTTCTTTTTAATATTTTTATTGTATATATCATGGCGGGTAGCGTTTTTAAGAAATGCTTAAAGGTGCTTATTTTCGATTTCTAAAAGTCCTTAAATGTGCTTTTTTCATGGGGTGTTTTTAAAAAGTGCCTAATCTTCCCTTTTTTTTTCTTTCCCATGTTGATTTTTGCCATGAATTATGCAAAAATGTGCTTTTTAAATTGCTCTATTCAACGTTTTCACAATTCATTCAATCACAATCCATTCCAGCGTACTGTTGGTCAACAGCATATGAAAGCACTAATCATTTTACATGTTTGATGACTTCCGAGTCCGCATGTGCACCTACTGAGCTGAGTTTGGTGAGATTCTAGCACTGTCGTGTGCAAATCTGCTGCATTTTGCAAGATATTCTCTATTTCAGGTTTCATTTTCCACCCTCTGAAATCAAACCAAAAAATCTCTATCTCTTTATAGTGGCTAATATAATCAAGAAGAGTTCTTTGTCAGAAACTACAACTGGAGCTAGTTATTTTATCATGTAAAATCTTTGAAAATTATTTTGCATTTTGTTAATGTATATAGTGCTTAAAAAGTACTTAAAAGGTGCTTATTTTTTGTTGAAAGAATTTGCTACGCACCCTGTATAAAGATGCCTTAAACAGTTTATAAAAAGATATTGAAAAATTTATTAAGACATTAACACAAGTATTCAATTAGTAAATGCCACATAATTAAAAAATATTTCTTGCATAACAATTATTTTATATAATTTTAACATTTATTATTTTTTAAGTCAAAAAAAGGTTTAGAACAATTGTTACATAAAATGATAGGAAATTACTTTCTAAAGATCAAAATTACCTAAAAAATAATTTTGAAATCATTTTGTAACATTAAACATTTATGTAAAAAACTTAGATGAATAGATTGTTGCTATACTTTACAAACTTGTTTATTTTAAAGTTAAGGCTTCTTTATAATTTAAAAAAGAGAGAGAGAGACTGGATTCTTATCAGTTTTCAAGAAATTTAATGACTTTCTAAGCAAAACACAATTATTACTAGTTCTGTAATGAAACTATTTAAAACACATTTCGGTCTAACTTTAATTTATTTATCAAAAAGTTAACCAAATATTTCTTAACTCATTGAACTTCACAAACATAACAAACATAGAAGATAACAATAGTTTCTGAATTATGATGATGAGGAGACTTGTACAAAATAGTGCAATTAAATAAGTAGAGGTATCACTCGAGTCCATTTTCTTGAATGCTACAAAGGAAGGGGGAAAAAATCAATAAACCAAGAAAAATGTATTTAGTTTACTAAAAACATTTTAAACAATAAATAAACAAAATAATCTATTATAATTGCACAAGACAGATAAGAATCACTAGTCATTCATTATAAGAAGACAGAATAAATACTTAGGTAGGTCTTATAAACAGAGATATGAAGAGATTTGCCCCTCCCCCCACATATTACTACTTGCATAATTATGACACTTAAGGGTTAGGTTGGGTTGACTATATTACTGTTTCAAAACAAAACCTTCCATAATAAATGCATATACATGAAAATGTTTTTTCCCCCTGAGGACTGTCATATTTTAAAAAAATATGTTTATAAAAAAAATATTAAATACATATTTAATAAAGGAAGAAAACATCACCTCTCCAACTATTACTGATTTTCCATATGCAGAAAATATTTTTCCTAGTGGTTTCCCAAAGGCAATGTCTTTATATTTTAATTAGTGGAATTAAAAGAATTTTGTTCAGTACACAAGTAATTTAAACATATATATATATACTGATCCTGTGCCAAGCATTCGGCGAAACAAATTGTATTTTGACGAAAGTATTAACAAACAATTTTTTCTACCACGAAGAAAATACACATTCCCCTTGATCATGAAAATTACGTCAAAATAAATTTTTATGAACAAATCCTGTATTTATTTTTTATTCAGTTAGAGTAATTTCTGTTAGATACGTTTCATAACCAATTAGAATTATATTAAGTTCAAGCAGTGAAAAATGTAAATTTTAATTAAAGTATCATTCTCTTTATTTTTGAATTAATTATAATAACTAAACAGATTTAATTTTCTGCAAATATGCTACAAAGTTTATTGATTAAAAAAAATGCTTAGAAGACTAATCTTTCCATAAAAACTACCATATTTGCAGCCAACATAAAATATGGGCACCTTTATGGTATGGTATATATAATACTGGTGTGCTCAAATTTTACGTAGATAAATCTACAATGCAAAGAACAAGTTCTTTCAAAATGCATCATTTCAAGTCTCAGCATTTATATTTATAACATTCAATTCTAAATGGAAATCAACCACTTTAGAAAATTAAATCTATTGTAATATAAGACACAAACCTCCTTTCTATCAATGATTGTGCTCTCTGTAACTGATTCAAAGCACCAGTTACTGTAATGGTTCGCTTTTTCGATCCTTCTGGACCCTCTTCAATCTTAATTATTGCTGCTGAATCTTTTCTTATTCTTCGTATTCGTTGTCCACCTTTTCCAATTACAGCTCCTGCAACCTTTTTTAAAAATGTGTAAAATTTTTTTTTTGACAAACACAAACTTTCTGATCATATTAAAAAATAAATTACTGAAACTGAACTTACTTCATTAGATACTGTCATTGTTACTGAATATGTTCCATCACTGTTAGGTATGGGAACATTAAACATTTCTCCAGTATTCTAAGTATAAAATGCAGTAAGTATTGTGATTCTCATTAAGATATTATAACAAATACCAAAACTTTAAAGACACTCAAAATATTTTGAATATTTAAACTTAAGGGGAAAACTTTTGCGACCTAATATGGGGAAAAAATTCGTGTGGCGGATCTTTTAGTAAATAAAGTTCATTTATATTCCTATCAGTTGAATCCCAAGTTTTCATTGTAACCATACTTAACTCTAATAAAAGTATGAAAAGAATCTGAAAATATCATTGACTAAAAAAATATCAATTTAACAGGTAAAAAATTGATTTTTTAATGAGAAATGCTTGACTCAACAAGTTAAGACACTTAGAGAATAAAATAGAAATTTTAAATTGGGTGTTTATTTCCTTAAATATCAATGGAAACTAACATTACATTAATAGAAAAAAGAATGAAAGTTAACTTTTGTAGTTGAGCAAGATATGAAAACGAGACATTACAGTTTCTAAGATTAATTGTAGTCATGAAAATAAGGTTATAGGAGGACCCGAAGGAAAGTAAAGGTTTGACTAGTTTTTAAGTTTTTTCCCTCCAGAATTATGTTGAATTTATCTCACATCTCAAGTTTTCTTTTTTCTACTTCTTAACATACAACACAATTATTGTATAACAGTTCATTAATTTAAATATTCACAATTTGAGTGTCCTTAAAATCTTTACACACTTATTTTCTAAAATACAGTGACCCCATTGTTTTACTTCCTATTTTTAACTCAACCACAGTATTAAGTTCAAAAGTTAATATTTCTTAGGCATCTTTCATCCATAATTAACCTGCTAACTGCATATTAATTTTCACGACAACTGGATAGAGAAACAATAAAAAATTTATGCAGTTAAAATCAAAGAAAAAGCTTAAAATATTTCTAAAAATCACTTATAGAAATATTCCAGATATGTAAATTTTTAAAGATCAGTACTTATTAACTACCATTTTGCCTTAATATATTAAAGAAGTAGCAGATATATTTTAAAAACTTACTTTTAATTCTTAGGTATTTTCTTAGTATGCACATTTGAGTAAAGAATGTTATTCTCTATAAGTGTATGAATAGTTTTTATTAAGTTGTCACTACAAATTTCTTAAAATAGTGTTTTTAATGCTTGAATAATAAAAGCAAAACATTCAGACTTCATAGAGTTAACATGAATATTACTATGTAAAAGAATATTACACTGCAAATTGCAACATTATCTATTTGTGATTGACAACAAAAAAAATCACTCAAAAAATTTATTACGTTAAATTATCAAACCTATACTTGTAGACAATTTCACACAGTTAATCTAACACCAGAAATTTTGAATAAAGGAGAAACTAACAAAATCCAGTATAAGTGGCAGCTATATCTATATTATTTTAATATTCAATTTAGTTACAAGTTTAAAAGAATATATATAGTGAGTTAAACAAAGTTTTCATAACTTTGATTGCTGAGCTATTTGGAAAGCCAAGTATTTGAATTTGTGTTGTACAGTACAGAACCCGTTATCCGGAAATCTGAAAACCAAAAAACCGGAACGAAACATAGAAGATAACAATAGTTTCTGAATTATGATGATGAGGATTCCTGAAACCTTTGCTGAAACNTTTCAGGATTTTTCTTTCTTTTTTGAAAGATGTTAACTTACCATCATTATGGAAATCATCATTAGTGTATTAATTCATTGTTTTATCTTCTTTTTAAGATTATTTCCAAATATTATTGTTTGTTTTTTTTTAGTTGAGTTTGACAATAAAAAAACGGCTTTTTGTAGCGATTCAGAAAACCGGAAAAATCAGTTATCCGGAATAGCGACGGTCCCGATCGTTCCGGATAATCGGTTCCCTACTGTATTTAAAAAGCCAAGGCTAAATATAATGCTGCACAAAAAGAAATTCAAAATTGGGATTTTTATAAATTTCGCACATTTTTTTTTATCAGTTTAAATTTTATTTTAGCATTGATAGTATTAGAAAAGAAAATAATCGTTAAGACATTTTCCCAAAAATCTTTCTTGAAGCACTTACATTATTTTTTCAATTGCATGGCAATATAAGAGCTGAAATGGACCCATCAGATGCGATCAAGTAATTGAAGTATATTATGAATGTAGTTATCCCTACAATTTAGTTATATGAATAATATTCGTTTAATTGGTCACTTTTCCTTTTTTTTTAAAATCAATTTTGTAAAATCTTTTATGACAGTCAGAATTTTTCTTTCTTAATTAAAATGCAAAGTTCTAAATAAGGTCATTTGTTTTCCAAATAATATATGGGAAGATAGTTATTAAGTATGCTTCTTAGATTTCTGCTAAGTCAAATTTTACAGCATGTTAATGAATTAAAATAATTTACAATATTTATAGCTAAAAATTTTGTAATAAAGGGTAAAAAAAAAATTTACATTCTTTAACATAACTTCAATTTATTTTTTTATTTATTATAAATATGAAGACAAGAATTATAATAAACAATTAAAAGGTGAATTTTTGAACATTGATTACTAACATAGATTGTGCATAGATATTTGTCTCATTATCAACTTAATGATAAATCAAGAGAGACTGTCAGGTTTGTACTGCCTTATGTCTTAGTTTTTAATTTGAAAACATTGCAAAATGAAAACAAGTATCAGTCTCACCACTACACCCTAATAAAGTACATAGGTATAATACTATATTTAGTAGGCTAGTAATTGAGTGTTCCCCCACCCAAAAATAAAATTTTAAAACTCTTTACAATAAATTATAAGCATTTTAAACAAGCATATGATGAATGTTTCGTAAATGATGAAATGAATTTTATTCTTGTATTTCCTTGATATTGATTTGATGCCAGCACAAAATTTGGAAGGAAAAAAAAAGACTTTTGTGCTTAGTTGAAAAATTTTTACCATCCAGTAGAAAACAAGCCCTTTTGTCCCTTTTTTTTTTTTAATTTTAAACAAAGGATAATGCACAAAAAAATTTTTATCACAAAATTTAACGTTGTTCAGAGGGAGAACTACACTTAAATTTAAACATGTCCTGCACATATTAAACACAAAAATATAATTTTTGAGAATAAATCTTATCAGTACAGTTCCTTAGAATTAATATATCTGAAAATTTTATCACCTACAACTCATTACCCTTTCCCTATAAAGAAAGATTAATTTCATTTGTATTGAAATTAGTTGAATTCTATAAGTTATTTCTATATATATAAATAAATACAGAGGTCTACAAATAATATTAAAGGCGCTTTAAATAAAATTTGGTAGTGTTTGGTCTATTCTCCATTTCACAGCACACTAACTCCTAGAAATTTATCAGACCCCTGTTAGTAAATATATATATATAGGATTTTATTGATTTTATTTTAGCAAGCATATTTATAGTATACTAAATCCTTAGTAAGTATTTTTTAACAAACAAAAATTTATATATATATATACCTATATTTATTAAATCAACTCTTCCCTGTCAACCTCTATTTCTTTGCACTTCTAAAAGTTTGAGATAAGGCAATATTTCAAGGAGAGAAATGTTAATGTAAATCTTCACAACACTATATTTTCAAGTCACACTTGAAACTAATTAAATTTAAGGAACCGAATTATACAATTTTTTTGTTTTGTTTCTTTAAATATATTTGCTGTTTGAAGACAGATTGCAACTGCTTGCGTGAAGATTCTTATCCCATAGCCAAAAAGTTTATGATACTTTAAGTACATTAGGTTTGTTACTAATTTAACATTTATTCTAGTCTACATTTTATCGAGAGAAAAAATTAACCATGAAATGCAAGCTTACTTACAGGGTTGCCACTCAAATCTGGAAAAAAAATCCCTGTGATTTCCCTGTACATATTATACACAATATACTAAGGGGAAACAACAATTACTGTGCTCTTGTGTGAGCTATATTAGGCTAACTATATTTATTAGTTTAATTGCTGGAAAAACAGCTGAACATACTTAAATAATGCTATAGTAAATAAAATAGTTTAGTTTTAGCTAAAATATCATGGTTAAATATCCCATAGATTACGTTGTGAGTGGTCGCGATTTTTTAAAAAACAAAAATAAGAAACAAATTCCCTGTAATTTCCCAGTTTGTAAAGAAAAAATCAAAATTCCCTGCATTTTGCCTGTTATTTTAGGCGATTTTTAAATTCCCTGTATTTTCCAGATTCTCCCTGTGGAGTGGCAACCCTGACTTAATATATTTTATTATGACAAAATTGCTCAATTAAAAAAAAAAAATTGTTTTTGTAGTGACAAATAAAATTGTAATAAATATGGAATAAAAATGTTGAACTTATAATTTATTTCAAAACCAAATGTACATGAAATATGGTACCCATGGAGTCATAAGAAAGAAACAATATAAATTCATTTGAACTAAATCACAAGACTAAAAATTTAGCGTGATGTTAACAATCATGTCTTCTATACGAATGAAGACTGATATACAAAGTGAAGATGTTTCAATCCAATCGCCACAATATAAGATTCATTATAATACAAGTTTAGAGGGCTGACGTCAAAGAAATTGTCTTAAAATATGATATTATACACTGTAAAACACACAGTCGACATCATTGTAGACTAAATCTTTTCAAAGGAGATTAGATATTTGACATCTCATATAATTCTACCATCTACTTCTGGAATCTGGGGTTGGGGTTGCGGTTCCACTGCAAAGAAATTAACAAGATAAAATCAAATACAAGGGAATCCTGATTAACCGGATTGAAAATAGCAAAAAACTGAAAACTCAAATTTAATGATCTATGACTGCTAAAATAATAAACAAAATTAAAAGCGAAAAAACAAAATCTTTTAAATTTATAGTTTCTTATATCTCCTAAAGACGACTGTGCACAGAGAAAAGTTTAAGAAATATTTATAAAATTAAACTGATCAAAACTTGTGATTTTCATGGGTCTTTAACTCGTATGAAACTGTACGAGAAAGACAGTGGAATAAACAAGTTTTAAATTCTAAAATTTATAATTTGTTTCGGATACAAAATTCGTTTAAGATATTAAATTACAGATCATAAATTTTACAGAAACAATTTTTAATGTTATTTTAAAAAACTTCCAAATTAACTAAAATGATAAAGCTCAAGATATTAAATTTTAAAAAAAAAAACCCTAAAAGATTTAAACTAAAACTTCATTTAATGAAAATTCAATAGTAAAACAAATTATAAAATACCACCAATGTATACTAACATTGTACTTGCTCTAAACGCATTTTAGTAATTTGTTTACTTCCTGTTCAGACTGAATGGGTCCATATAAGCAATAAAAACAGAAACATAATGAAAGAGAATTAACAACCAATAAAAATTAAAAGAAATTAAGAACCTAACTAACTGCAAATGGAATTTTAAAAAAAACTCATTTCCATAAAATGAATGGGAAAAACATTAAGATCATCATTTAATGGATATTTTAAGTGAGAAACCATTAGAAGATTCAGCTCTTTACCATACAATCAACACTTCATTGGGGGAAAAATATAACATAACTAAATTAAAATCTGAGGAAGACGTCCTGTATGGCATTTTCTTCAAAATTATGATACTAATTATTTTCTTCGTTTGCTAAATAAGATGATGATAGGTAGAGATTCATAATATTGACTTTTTATAGCTATCCACCAATTGCTTTAAGCAACATTATATTTATTGTTAAAAAAATGAATATTTGCAAAATAATTTTTAAAGATAAACTAGAAACAGTAAATTTTAATTATAATTTTTCCCTTAAATTTTAAATAGAATTTTTCATTTAGATGAAACTTGGCACAAAACTTAATTGACCTGTGTTGCTCCTGATCAGTATTGAAATGCGATTGAATGAACTTAATATATGTACGTAAAATTTATTCATTGAAATAAATTATTTCTGTAATCTATTTATTACCATTTAACTCAAACTTTTATTTTAATCTGACGCAAAAGTTGAGAAAATAAATACTATTTGTGACTTTTTTAAATCATCTAATTTTATTCATTAGGTATACATTTATAAATAAATAATTTGATACAATATTCCGTTAAACACCGATCCTGATTACACAAATTTTTTCACTAATCAACTAATTCACACACACACACAAAAAAAAAAAATTAACAAACACTCTTAATTGTAGCTTTAACAAAAAAGTTCTGTGTAGTAATTTCAAACAAAAAAGATTTCCTGCGCGTTTCAAGTAGTTAAAAAATACTACAAAAAATCATACACCACATAACATAAGTAAAGCTATACATTTTTATGAGGTTATGTGCAAATGAAGCTAACACAACTGAAGCAAAGACTTAACTCTGGTCAATCTAACAGTAACAAATTAACACTTTTAAATAAGCATAACGAAAACTAACTAAGATTAAGTAAATCAAAGAAATTTAAATATTTAAATCACATAACTAAAACAATAAGTGTCACCTTTTTACAAATAAAAGACTAAAAAGTTATTAAAAGTTATATTACAAATATTCCATAAAAAAAATTTCGTTCCATAAAACAAAGTCAATTAATTCATAATTTATCAATTAATAAATATAATTTATCAATTAATAAATGATCTATCTCTATCAGTGTTCTCCCTAAGCGTCTATAGAAGAGCGGCCTGCGACGCCACGCCTGCTCTTTTATCCCTATAAATGCGACGTTTTTGTAAAAATAAGCTGCCATCCCTTAAAAACAGATTTTTTATTCATATTCCATTTTTTTTAAAAAGTCATTAACTGTTTAAATAATTATTATATACTGGTAAAAATGTTAATAGTTCATAAAAATGTTTGTATTATAAATGTTCATAGGTTCTGATAAGTATTACAAATATTTACTTTGTTAGGATTATTTTCAACTGGTTAAATTTTTATAAGTTAATCTTTGGGGGGGGGGCAGAGGAAGATATATTAAATGCATATTTAAAAGCATATATTTTCCTAATTATCAGTTTAAATTAAAGAAAAACCTCTCATTGATTTCTNTTTTTTTTTTTTTTTTTTTTTTTGTGCAGAGAAACTGAAAAAAAATAAAGGCAGAGCAAGCCTTTATTTTTTTGCATACAAATTTCTCTCCTATTTAATAATGAGTAAGAACTACTCTTTCAAATATACACATAAAATAGTATAAGAGGGTAATTTAAAAAATTATGAGGCTCAAATTAAATTGCATAATATTACACATTTTTATCAATATTTATGGTGTTAAGTGAGAGCCTTTTCAAAACTCAAAATGCTCTTTTCTGTGCGGAAGCACCCTGCCCTTTTTTTAATCCTAAGAAGAACGCTATTTGATAAACAATTTGTGTGTCTATAGAATAGGTTTTCAAACAAAGATTAGCAAGTTGGCAATATAAGAAGTGAAAATTAGCAATGAAAGATTTTCAATTGCTGAGTTACTATAAGCATCTTTTTAGGTTAAAATGAAAACTACTAGGGGTAACTACAATTATAAAAAAATTATCTCATGTTCCATGAATAAATACCCTACTTGTATGAAATTGATAATTAAAACAATTTTTAAAACAAATTCATTACTAAGTATTGCAATATGCTTTCATATATTTTCAATTAATAATAATAATAACAACTTAATTTTTTAATTGATTTTGAAAATAAATTGAAATTTTTTGATATACTGTTTAATTTTCCCCAGGAGATTTTATCAACACATAAAAATAATGATAATTGCATAATGACAACTAAGTTGAAAAATAAAGCTAATTGGACCAATTATAAATAAGGTAGGAAAAATAGAGCTAACTGGACAAACCACGAATATGGTAGAAGCTAACTCAAGAGCAGGGGTTTCCAATTTACATGAGGCCGGGGGCCGCAATTAAAAACACCAGTCAAATGGCAGGCCGCAACTTTATCAAAATTTTATATAGGACTCTTTTATGTTTAAAGGAACATTAAATACAACAGCCAGATTTTTATCAAGTTGTACAAAACAAAAGTATTGAATTACAAATAATAATAAATATTTTTTTTAATGCAAAACCTGCAAAATAAATTTCTTTGCACGGTTGGTATGTTAAATTTCACAGAAACGAAGAAATTAGGGGGGTTTTTTAACGAAAGAAAAGTATTTTAAAACCCATAGATTTCCGCACGAAAATTGCCCGCAAAAAAAAAAAACGTCTAGGGCCGCCAGTTAGAAATCACTGCTTTAGAGGGTATAAAAAATTCTTAGGATTATTTTCTGTTGTAAATAGGATGCCGGACAGAAACACGTTGACGTAGATGTAAATGAATAGTGTAAGTAATTTCCTGCATCTTAAAGCCTGATTTTCATTTTTCTTTTTAGATATTGTTAACAACTTCAAACACTGTATCTAGAAAGGTCACTTTAACTCAGCTATAACCAAAATCTATAGCTATGAATTTAATTTCTTAAAAATTGCATGGCTTGAGATTGATTTATGATGAATTCAGTGGAAAAAATTGTAGCAAGTGTAAAAAAAAGTTAAAAGTTTAAAAGTATACGAGATTCAAAAAAAAAAAAAAAAAAAAAAAAAAAAAAAAAAAAAAAANAACAAATGTTATAAAAAAGATCTATTGTTCAGAAAAAAAAAACAATTTAAACATGTTAAAAACAAGTATTTTAAACTAAATATTTTAAAATAAAAAAAAACCTGGTCACCTTACTTTCAAAATAAAAAGCTTTCAACAATAACTATTAGTAACAAAACTGAGAGGGTCACTGCATCTTAAATAACAATAACTTACTTTAATTAACAATAACTTACTTTAATTAACAATAACTTACTTGGGAAGCTGTGTTGTATCCGCCCTGTTGCTTAGGCTGTCCCCGTGCAGGACCTCCCATATACCTATTAGCAGCTCCTGCAGCTCCAGGACCACCATTTCCTTGATATCCTCCCATGCCACTATTCATCATTGGATTTCGAGGACCACCCATCCCAGGTCCCATAGATTTTTCAGCTGATCCTTGAGCCATGTAACCAGACTGCCCATTAGCAGATCCCATCATACGACCACTGAAACAGCACAGAATTCATTTATGAGGAGCCAAAAATAAATCCTATCAAAATTAATATCAAGAAAAAAATTACCACTTAAATACCTTTTATGAAAACAAAGTTGAACTTTATATAAGTATTTTTCTTTTCTTTTTTAATGTCATTGCCAACTGTTTAGAATTTCAACCATTTCAAGAATGAAATAGAACTAGAGCAAAAACCATATAGAGGACATGCTTACTACCGCAGGTACGCAGCCCCTCTTACACATAACCTTTCTTGACCCACAAAATGCTCTATAGTGAATGCAGGCACTCATTGCAATAAACTTTTTTTTTTAATATTTTGTAAGACAAAAAAATCTTTCCAATCAACTAGTGATTACTGGATATTGGGGATTTTTAAAAACCATGAACTGAAATTAAATAAATACTTTTTTGGGCTATTACTTTCCAAAATAAAACTTAATTTTTAAGGATTTCTAAGGACTATGGATATAAAAAAAAGTCAAAATTATATAAAAATTAAAAAATAAATAAATAAAATTTTGAAAATTTCTGCTAATTACATGTTAAAAATAGGATTTAATCAAAAAATTTCCTGTTAGTTGCAGATTTAATAAAATTTTTCAACTAAATTATTATATATTTACAAGGACAAATATTGACATCTTCAGCAAATTTTCTGTGCTTAAATTTGCAGCATTATTTCTTTTAATGTACCCTATTTTTTAAAAAAATATGGAATGCTCAACAGTCAATCAAAATAAATAGGTTAGAAGCATTTAACTTATAATATTGCTTTTTTCTTAAAAATAATTAAGATAGATCTCATTACTTTAATTTATAATTTATTTTATAACTGAAAAAACTTACTCACCTACTACCATAGCTACTGCCACTGTCAGTAACCCAGCCACCTAAATTTCCACCGGTATTAGATCCTTGATTCCAACGGTTTCCTCCACCCTGGCTTTGATTCATCATACCACGTCCTCCCCCTCGGCCAGAATAACTGTTTCCTCCACCAAATCCACCACGGCTACGGTTGGATCCACTGTCAGGACCCCCAAAACTAAAATTATCTACTACTTCATCACGCCAGGCTGGAGGTGGTGGTCTATTAAAATTTGAACTCCTAAAAATAAAAAATATTTTAGCACATGACAGCAACAGAATACAAAATGTTAGTCTAAATTTTTTGTCCAATTTTGAGACTAATAACGCAACAGAGTACTTTAAGGTCTGTAGATGGCAACAGAAACGAAAAAAATTTGAAGAAAAAAAATCATATATAATATATATTTTACAGTGATTTTTAGGCAAAAGTCACCAATAACATTTCAAAAAACAAATCTAAAGTTAAATTTTCAAAGAGTTTCTTGAATATATTGGTATTCAAAGGTTGAAAGTTTGACAAAGACAGATAAATAATTTTGACATCCCTACTTGTGAAGTAAAGGTACTAATACAAACCTTCCTCCTCTGAAAGAACCACGCCCTCCACGTCCTTTTGAACCAGAATCTTCATAACCACCATAATCATTACAAAACATGGGATTGAAATGATGAGGATCATATTGCTTGTTAGGTCCCTTGATAGGAGCCTAAGAGAAGGAAAATCTTGTTGTACAATCAACATGAAAAGTTCAAGAGGAAAGGAAGAATAGCAAAAAATACTTACCGAGCTGATTATATGGCATATTTCTTTTACACAATTGACAACCACATTTGGATACCCTGAGATCTGCACTATTCTTTCAGTTGAATTTGGACAACAATTAGTAAAAATTTTTATCTGAGAACCAGTTTTCTACAACCAAAATAGATAAAATTAACACTATAACTACTAACTTTACATACACCTTTATTTTAGTTTTAACTACTAAAAGTTTAACATGTAGCGAGTTACATAATTTTAAACATTTTATTATACAGAAGAGCACATAAATTTTTTTACCACAGAGATAAAGTTAAGGTACATTATGTTGATTTTTTTCATTCATAATTATATTTTTTTAAGATATCCTGGAATATTAATTTGACATCAAAGAGAAATTTTGTTTAAATTTAGATAGAACTAAGAACCCCTAAGACATTTCGGCATTTTTATAGAGCTAGTTATAGATACTATTCTTTGCTAAGCAAGGTTTCAGTAATAAAAAAAAATTTTAGTCAGAATTTGCTACATCAGAACAAGTGGTGTTAGAGGTGTCATCAGGAACAAGGATGAGACACAATCCACAATTACCTATTAGGAAATTTTCAAAAAAAAATATGTACCTTTTATGCGACACCTATGCTCATTGGATTTATCACTGTTCAACTTTTTTGTAAGGGTTTGTTAAAGACTCAGCTTTACTCTCTTTGTAGCAGTAGAGCCACAGGAAAAGATCACAAACACTGTCAAAATTTTTGATAGTACAGTACAGAACCCGTTATCCGGAAATCAGAAAACCGGAATACCAAAAAACCGGAACGAAATCCGATGAATTTTCCCACCATTTTTTTAAAAAAAAAAATTTTTCCTCATAAGATTTTACAATTTTTTTTTCTTTTTTGAAAGATGTTTACCATACCATCATTTTAGAAATAATCATTACTGTATTATTTCATCGTTTTTTCTTCTTTTTAAGATTATTTCCTAATATTTTTTTTTAGTTGGGTTTATAACAATAAAAAAAAAACGGCTTTTTGTAGTGATTCAGAAAACAGGAAAAATCTGTTATCCGGAATAGCGATGGTCCCGATCGTTCCGGATAATCGGTTCCCTACTGTACTATGAAGATTTGTCTGGCAGATAATGGAGTTTTGTTTATGTAAGGATTTATATAGTATACTTTATAAGGGCTGTAAAAAAAAACATTTTTTTGTATTTAGGGCAACGTTCTTATATTGCTGTTTTATCTTTGCTAGTTACTAGCTTTGCTATTTAAGCCAGGCGATATGAAACATCTTTGTCTCTTTAGATTTCATAAAAATAGAAAGTTGAAGAAAAATGATCTAAAAAAGAAATTTGGCAGTGCATCTCTCAAATCTTCAACTTTCATATGCGGTTGTTGCAGCTTCAGAAACAATAGCGAAACCACCTTACTCCTAGCGAATGTTAGCATATTGTTTACTTTGTACATATTGTTTTCTTTTATTTGTACTATTTTTTTGCTGTAATTTTAGTTTAATCTGAGCACATTGGAAATAAATAAAAAAATCAATATAAACAAGCATGCCTTTGAAACTAAGAAATAAGATTACTTCAAGCCCATATACTTAAAGCTTTACTAAAAATTAATTGGAACAGAAAAATAATACACACAAAACATTGTTTCAAAAATGTACCTCTCTTAATTCTTTAATTCTAGATCCACCTTTGCCAATCAAGCACCCAGCATGACTTTGATGCAACAACATACGCAACTCACAATCGAATTCCATAGAACGGTTATGAGCATACTGGAAAAATTAATTTTCATTTAAAACAAAGTTTTCAAAAAATATAACGTATTAAAAATAAGTTCATGAGATAAAAAATACTCACATCTTCCAGTTTAGGCAATACATCAAGTAAAATGTCTCCTAATGTTTCAATATCAGCAACAATAGCCAATATCCTAGATTAAAACAAAAAATAGAAATTTTATGTTTGTCACAAACGTAACGAAATAACTAATATTCCAATTACTATTTTCAACAGACCTATGTTATACCTGCCAACTTTTGCCTTTCTAACAATATTTTTCCAAGAGTTATCCAATTAAGATTTGAAAAATAGATTGTTAACAGAAATATTTTTATATTTTGCCAGAACCTTCATATGATAGACACCTATGTTGCCATTCATTTATGAATCGATTCAATTTATTCAATAATAATGTTGGTTAAAGACATTCTGAATAAAATTTAAAAATTTAGGAAACAAAAGAAAAATATCACTTAAAATAAAGACAGTTTCCTGGAAAATTGACAGCTATGTTACAACTTTACAGTACAACTAAGTTTATTTACTGTTTATAATTTCTTTTGTTTTAAATTTTTTTCAGGTTAGGTGATTTCTTTAGGAAAAAACTAAAAAGAAAATGTTTAAAATTCCTAAAAGCTCTAATAATTCAAGAGAAATATCTGAAAAATACTAAATATTGAATCTTATTTTGTACTATAATGGATTACACCTTTTCCTAAATTTATTTTCCAATTTTTTTAAAAAAATATTATAAATTTGTGAATGTTTTTAAAGACATAAGTTTTTTTCCTTCTCTTTTGGGAAATCGACATCTTTTTTCCCTTGCTTTCTCTATATTTTTAACATATATATTTATATATTTTAATAAATTAAACTACAAAAAAAAAATTTATTTTTAAATAAATGTAAATAATTAAAAGTAATTAATTTTCTACAAATATGTTATTAAATTTACTGATATAAAATTTTAGTGCTTAAAACAATGTTTACATAAAAAAATAATTATATTTGCAGCTAACATGACTAAATATGGGTGCAGTCCTTCGCTAATCTACCTGCTGTGCAAGTGGCCCTTCACTGAAATAGGTTGTGCACCCCTATTTCATTCCATGTCTTTTCTAAGTAATATCAGTCACATTCTATATTTTTATTCTAAATAAAACATTTAGAAATTGCATCAATCACCGCAGAATTAGCCCATATACATCAGAGTGATTTATTATCCAAAACCCATATGGACCAGGGATGTTGGAAACAATCATCAATATGAAATTAGAAATTGGCAGTCATTATAAAGGGAAGTAGTGCAGTTATTTTGTATATCACATCTATCGTGCCACCACAAATGAACAAGAAAGTTTGCCTTTTTAATGCTACATCATTAAGTGGTCCGACATTTGATGACATCTATTATGTCAGCAAATGTCTGTTATAGTAGTTTTATATTTCATGAATTCCATAAAAAAAATATTATGTACGTGATTTTCAATTATGGCACATAGTAATAATAGCACAATAATTATGAATAAAACTAAGCTATTCATACCTATGCTAGTTACAAATTATACAGCACAATTGTATTCACTCTTCTTACAGATGAATCATTACCAATCAACAATCACTTTTAATGTTCAAAAAAATTTACATAAACACCCTTCTTGAATATACTTTGTTCTAAATCAAAGTGCCAAATAACTGAATGTTTTAAAAAATTTGAAGTCTGAACAAATGTCATAACATGCTATTTCACATGTCAAAGCTCATTTAGTCCACATTTAAAATACCACATCAATAAAGATAAAGACAAGATATTGCTTACTTGTTAAAATTAATTGTTAGAAGTATTGTTTAATTTTTCAGTTATAAATTAAAGAAATCAATATTAGAAGGGTTTTCTTTTTTAATTTGATTTTTAATGAAAGTTACTAACTTAAGATTTTTATATTCAAAACATTGTATCGACCCAATTACCAGATTCACATAAGCGTAAAAAGCAACAGTTATGAACATTTATGCCTGATAAAATTTATTTCAGTTTTACTTTCATAGTATATATATATATATCTAATATTTCATAATGTAAAATCTACTCATTAAATTTTTTTTACTCTGTTCTTAACTTTTTATATTACTTATTTTTTTTCTTCTTTAATACATTTTAAAATCAATTATAAACAAAATCTATTTCTCTACAATACTTATTAGTTTTTAGAAAAAATCTAAAATTTTCAAAAATGTTCAATAATAAATAACTTATCTTTTAAAAGTGCCTCAAATATTTATTTTTTATTTTAGTGAGCTACAAAACTTGAAGAATACTTTATAATTTGGAATTTAAATACATATGACCTGTTCAATTTGCTTTCTAATGTCAAATCATTTGATTAGTCAAAAATGTAAGAATTTATGTATCTTACATTTCAAAAAATGTTTCAATGAAAGTAATAAAAATAATTTTAGAATGTAAGAAAAAATGTTTAAATGTTAATTTTATCATGGGTTGCCTCAGGTTTTATTATCTTAGACCCATTAATGTGAAAAGTAGAAATTTTTGTGAAAATTTCTTAAAGCATCCAGTTTTAGCAATTACTACATTTTATGTTTAATATCAATATTTCAAAAAAAAAGGGGGGATAAGCAGTAATTTGATAAAGTAAAAGGTTTACATTTCTTACAATGCCTTTGTCTTTATAAATGGTTATTAGTTGGAGTAATTAGTTGCTTACAAGATAGCACATACTTACATCAAAATTTTTTTGACAAAAGTAAAGTGAACATTGTAGGAAAAAGCTCTTCTGCTAACTCTTAACCTTTCACTCGTTCTATTATTTTGTTTGATGAATTGAAATCAAAAACTATAACTATCCTAACATAAGCTTTAACATGTCATGGAATAGAAATCAAAAACTACAACTATCCTAACACAAGCTTTAACATGTCATGGAATAGAAATCAAACTGCAAAGATCCACACAAATACAAAATCTGTTCGTTAAAAATCGAGTGAGCATGATTTGCGACACTTAACTTTTTAATTTGCTTTTTTTCTGATGTTTAACCACAGGTTCAGTTCAAGCCGAAATTTATTAAGTTCCAAGAATCCACCAAGTGTGATCAATTTTATAAAGCGAAACCTTGCGAAGAAGCAGTCTTTATGAAAAGGGAGTGTTTTTACAAATTCAAATTTTGTGAAGGGGGCATTTTTTAAAATTTGAACTTTGTTAAGGGGTCACAAAATGGCCTGAATTTAAGCTGGGGTTGATTTTTTTTTTATTTTTCAACTTTTTTTCTCCTTAATTTCTTTAATTTTCAATGATTTTGGTGAGATGAAAAAAAGGAGTAAAACCAAGGATAAGATATTCTATGTTGTAACCATTCTCTTGTTAGGACCCCATGTTTTCCTGATTATAATTATTCCCCATACAGGGTTGCCAGAAAAAAAATGAACAAAATAGTTGCTTTTAGTAGCCAAAATGCATGAAAATAGTTGCCTAAATACGAACAAAAATATGACTAAAATTTCATTAAATGACTTGTCATATACCATGATTCATTTAGTCAAGTTGGTGGCCAATATAATTTTTATATAAACGTTAGTGATCTAGCACAAAATTTTTGTATCAAAAAAATTTGTATATTTGCAGAAAATTATATACTTTTAATTACTAGAACTTATTGAAAAAACACTTTCATTAAAAAAAGAACATACTTTTTTCTAAAACAAATTTCCCTTTTGTCAATAATTGACTTAGCAAATATATATATATATATAAACTGTGAAATGGTGATTACTCAAATTCGAAATTCACCCATCGTAATAAATTTGTTTTTTGTTTAGTTTTTTAAAGCTAGCAGAATTTTGTAGCAATAACTGTTGAAAAGATGATTGAGAAACAAAATAGACTTGTAATGGAATCTGTGCAAATTGAGCAAATTAAGAAAGTGATGACTGAAATTTGCAATTCAAAATTTTTATTTTTTAAACAAAAAAAAAAAAAAAAAAATGAATGTTTAGAATCTCCTGTGGGCCACAGGTTTTCAACCAAATTTATGCTAGAAAAACATTGCCGGTAGTACAGAAAAGTCTCCCAATACTCTCTTTGCCAGAAAATAGTTCTTTGGCTTTTTCTTTTTTAGCCTTCTCAGGCAGGAAAAAAAAAATTTGCCATAGTCACCTCATGCTGAAAATAGTTGCATTTTAGTCGCCTGTGGCAACCCTGCCCACATTAATAAGGACAAAAATAGGAATTCGTAAAAAAGAGAATTCCACTTAAGAAAATGAATTTAAGATTTCATAATTTCTAAAATTACTTGTATTAATTAGTACATTTGAGGCCTAACCATTGAATGACAATGATTGCATATAAGAACATGAAAATCTGATAAGTTACTCATGTATTCTGGTTTTTCTGCACACCTTTCATTGATTCCCTATAATTACAAAAAGTTATATACAAAGCAAAAATATTTTTTAATTTTTATTATCTCACACATTCTTTTCACTTTATCAACATTAGACATTTCAAATTAATGTAGCATAATAAAATAGCTTTTTTTTCAAACAAATTTTATTCCAACAAAAAAAAAAATCGATATTATGAAAAAATACCTTGAATGACAATTGAACCATAGCTTTAAGAAAACATTAGCGATATTAAAGTATATCGAAAAAATCAGATGTGTTAAAAGTAAATGTGGAAACCTGAAAATTAATCTCATAATAATGAATATATTGCTTTAAGAAATGATAAACTAAAGGAGTATGTAAAAAGATGTTTTTAACTCCAGCTTCAAATAAGGTTGCACCTTGTTTATGTTAATGCATATTTTAAAATAAATGCATTTAAATATGTATTTCATTATAAAAAAGTAAAGGCGTACAAAACAGGCCAGGTGGAACAAAAATACAATAATTTGCCTTATAATTCTTTGTTGCTTCATTTTCTTTAGAGAAATTTTTTAGCTCATAACAGTTATTTCAAATAAAAAATTAAGACATATCTTAGTTAAATTTCTCCACTGTATTTAAACTTTTAATTACCGAAAAAAATAATTATTTTAATTCAAGACAAATTATTTCTAAACTTGTTTGTATAACCTATAATTGCAAAAATGTCTTGTATTACGACTTAAACAAAAAAAAAATCTTTTTATTCTTTTAAAAGCAAGACCTTGTGCAAAGAAATTTTTTTTTTTTACAAAGCAAAGCATGAAATAACTGTCGCTAAATATCAGATTTTGAAAATCATAAAAGTATAGAAAAGTAAAAATGTAAAAGGGGCAAAGTCACAAGAGCATACCGTTCTGGGCCAGGGCAGTCGGGAACTGTAACACTTGCTGAGAACTTCAGGGGTGAGGGACCCATTTCCGCAAGGGCATTCAAAATTGTGGAGAATACAGAACATGATTAGTCATGTTCGAAATGCAGATATCCATATAAGATCAGAATTCCATATTTTTAGGTGGCAATAAATTTTCAAGTAAGATAAAATGTCATCAGCACAGGCAGGGCAAAGGGTGAACCATGTTGAGGACAGGGCATATAAGGGAAAGAAAGGTTAATTCATTAGCCCAAATAATTCACAGGAAAAACATATCTAGAATTAATCTATACAGCATAATGAGTGACAAATATTGAGGTAATTAGCAATATTTTTTATTACTAAATTTCCTAAAGAAATAAGCCCACATGGACAAACTTATGTTTTCAAATCTGTAAACTAAGCAAATATATTATATTAGTCCATCAAAAAGCTGTACAGATTTATAAAAAATATTTAATGCCCCCAAACAAAAGTTATAAAAAATTGATAAGTGAAAATCTAACAATTTGTTCATATTATACTCAACAGTTGACAATTATGGTATTATGCTAATTTTTTATAAAATTTACAAACGATTTGTACTATCTTACTTTAAAATTTCAAATATTGAGCAATAATTCAAAGTAGCTCCCAAACGGTTCAAAATAAAATAAGATCTTGAACTACCTTATCATTTATAACTGAACTTTAAAAGATATAGAAATAGTACGTACTTTTAACAAATATATATATATATATATTCTATGTATATATATATATTCTATTCTATNTAACTATTTATCATATATATATATATATATATATATATATGAATTATGCATAGAATAATTTTCTCAAAATGCTCATTTTATTTTATTTATTCAAAAATCCCTCTATCAAATTATTTAGAATTAGTAATTTTGAAGTGCCTTTTCAACTACAACTTTTTGTTAAGAACTATCGTTGGTTTAAAATAAAATATTCTATGACTATAATGCCAAAAAAAAAAATTTTTTTTTGATGGAATTTAACCAAAAGTTAGTATCCTTTATTCTTTGAAACATAGCTTCCATCATTATAAAATTTAAGTACCATTTAAATTTGGGCTATAAAAAAAAAGTATATAAACTTATGCCTCTTAAAAATTACAGATATACATTAAAACAATTATTAAAAGAAATCTGTTATTTATATCATTATTCAGTTTTATTTCCAAATTTCTACACCAAAGGCCTTTGAGTTTACATAAACTATTAAATTTTTTTAAAAAATATGAACAATAAAATTAATAAAACTTTTTACTTAAATTATTTTAAAAAAATAGTGTTTTTTCTTTAACTCTCTTGTAATAATAAATGTATATTTAAGATTTTGTTTTAAAATAACTCTTCCAAGTAATGTAAATTTTATAGTATCTACTTTTTAAAAACAAAAAAAAAATTATGGGTGTTACAAGCCACCATTGAAGTTTACAGGCCTATTATAACCATGTGATAAGTGTTTCCAGTAATATAAGATCTCAGAATGGCCCGACAAGGTAAAATTCATATAATTCACTGTGCCTGAATTTTTAAACTTTTTGAATCATAAGTCACTTCTGACAGGTACTTAATTTTTAATGTATTATTCTAACTACATTTTAATGTGAAATAGATTCCAATATTAAAGAAATAATCTGAAAAATAATAAAGTATTTAAACAGGGATTTTTCAGATAAACAAATCTTAACTATCAACTATTATGATACATTAACCAATCTAATTTTACTCACATCAGTCCTTAACCTATTTATGTTTGAACCACTTTTTCCAATAATTGCACCAGCATTCTAAAATAAAAATAAACGCTTGTTTCAATTAATAGAATTGAAAACAGTTTCTTCACATTAAGCAGAACACTAATTAAAGCAAAAATGAAAGAACATTCATTCAGGCATTTCAAATCCATTAAGAATTGAACAGTTTAGTGCAACTTGGCACACACTAAAATATTACAATGATGGCTATCTAAATTACATGTGGAGCTTTTTCATAACAAAAAGCGGGAATTTAAGAAAACTTGATATAGTAACAGTTGCACAATGGGTGAAAGAATCATGTATAAGCTTATATACATATATTTTTTGAAATTGTAACTAGTTTTTTTTCTTTCTTAATGTTACATCGGGTGTAAAGACCAACTATTCCGATAACAGGAATTGGCGAATTTTACAGAGAACCTAATCTTGATAAAGGATTTCAATTTTTCTCATTTATGTATTGTCAACCTAGTCATCAACTTAAATTCAGGTAAGCTAGAAGAAAAAATAGTATTCCTTTCAAATTGTCATTTCAATGTGTTTCTTTTTTTTTTTTTAATTTTTATATTTAAACTTTAAACATTTCATTTTCAACTACTACGAACTCCCAATAATCCGGTAGCAGATCATCAGAACTTTTTTTTTAATGAACAGCATAACATTTAAAATTCGAAATAAATAAATTCATACACATAGAACTACTTTAAGAGTTTAGAGAACAAATGCTAGTTAAAATTTATTTTCATAGTCCAGGCATTCACAATTGATCAAATTATGATTCAATATTTAAACATTGCAGCTTAAAGTGCAATGCCCAGGTAAAAGTCACCCTGTCAGATATTAAGCACTATTGGTAGAAAAGTTCATAGCCTATTGGAGAATATTAACGCTCTATGATACAAATAACTTAAAAATTTTGAATATAAATAACTAAACTAGAGGAATTAACAATTGAAGCAAGTAATAGTGTAGAAAATAAGTATTAATAAATAAATGAACAAGGAAATCTTTTGGAAAACTTTTTAAGAAAACTTTCAAATTAGGTAAATTTTAATGAAAGTTGGAAAAAAATTTTACCTTCTGAAATTATACAAGCTTTACAGTATTCAAAATAGTATAAACAATATAACTATCTGACAATTGATTAAAAACAAGAACTACGAATACACTTACTTTACTTTGTACTAAAAATCGAACGTCAACTGCACGACCACCGCTCCTAGGACGTTTAGGTGGACCTTCACTATCACCCATGTCTTGAGATGCTTCACGCTTAATTGATGTTTTGTAAGGACCTACTAAGACAAAGAATCAATTAAGAAAAGAACCAAATACTATAAAACACACTTTAAAGAAAAATTCAGTTACTCACCAATATCAGTCATCCTAATAAAAATAAAATTCTAATGGAATGGGAAAGGTAAAAAAAAAGTGACACAGTAAATCTTCACCTGAAAAAAATAATTCAAATATTAATATGTTTGGAGAATATAAAATCTATGTTAAAAGAACATTAAATCCAATCTTTAAACATTTTAATAATGATAATTAAAATGTGAAGGCATGCAAAAAAAGTGATTTATAAAGCTGACTATATATTCAGTAAATGAGATTTTTAAAAAAAATTTTAAACAGTAATCAAAATTGTTTATAAATAAGATTAATTCGACATATAAATTTAAAAGAGACATTTTTAGGTAGGTACTTCGAGGAAAGAATCTAAGATATGCTTATATTTCATTTTGTGTACCAAAAGCTTTTTTTACAAAACTAAACCTGCAAACTAAGATTGTTACGTACGAGGTAAATTAAAAAAGTGGTCTTAAGAGAAACTATAATCAAGAACTCAAATCGCCATTTTCAAAATGTCGGCACAGCTGGAAGCTACAAAATGTTCATTAATTAATTATACTGTTTATATTTTAAAGTATCTACTCATACTTACTAAAAAATATATTCAAACATTAAATAACATTAGAAAATTAAAGCATTCGGAACAGTTTGTAGTTCACTTAGGAAATCGTGAAAAAGAACACCGATAATATGCTACATCAAGAAAACATAAAAATACTTCTCATAAAAGCAAGATATTTACAAGTAGGTACTTACTTAAATCTTATCAAATAAGATATACTCAGTTTTATTTCTACTTTACAACTAAAGCCTAAAAAATTCAACAGTAAATTTTCCGGCGTTTATCTTTATAATTGTCTGTGAAATGCAAAGAATAATAAAAAAATAATTTATGATTAGATTGAACTTCGATTACGATTCCCATATCACAAAAAAAGAAAGGTCCTATTCTCACTGCATACAAAAACTTTGAAAAAAGAATTCAGTCATGTAATTCGGAACCTGATTGGTTTGACACGAAATTTAATCACGAAAAATTGGAATTAGTAAATTTCTTATATACAGTGCGAATAGCTCCTAAAATTTGGCAGTAATTTTATTGCTTCTGCGTCATCTGGCGGGGAAATAAAAAAGCTTTAAAAGAGATCTTAAAGCTTGATTCAGAGTAAGCAGATTATGTTCTTAAATATTTTTAAATACCTAGGCACCGAAAGTAAAAGTTTATTCTTTTTTAAATTTGCTCATGCACACTTCTCTAAATTATAAAATACTTTACATTTATTTTCACTTTCACTCACAACATCATTATCAATTTTATTTTAAAAATTGTTTTATTCTTTATAAAATCTTTTTCTCAAGAAAAATATTTAGCAAGTAATTCACTTCTTTCTCTTTGAACACTTTACCTTAAACTCGGTCCTTTACATCATAATATTTCCAGCTTTTTTGGGAGGAAAAAAAGGTATTTTTAGTCCTATTTAAATCTTTTAAAATTTATCATGATGCATTTCTGCATCCATGCATTTAAGTTACTAAAATTAATTATCATTAATAGTTATTGGTTATTATAAAAAATTAATTATTAATTTTAATTAGTTAAATAAACTGAATTCCAAAACCATTCATTGGTCACGTTTTTTAAACTTGTTTTAATAAAATTAACTAAGTTGTAAAATTTTTAAGCATTTGAATAAAAATAAAGTAAATAAGTCACTTTCAAGTTAAATAAATCATCTTTTAATATACATATAAAAGAGAGAGAGAGAGAGAGAAATCAGAGATGTTGTTTATGATTTTATATTATTTTTAGAAATATTAGGTATATTAGAAATATATACTATTATATCAATTTGCAATGCAATAGCTATGTATGCTTTGGTAAAAGGAAGACTGAGTTAAGTCTCAAGGGCTTTGTTGGAGGGGGTTGCAGTGGGTACATAACTCCCACAGTAATATGAAATCTTTAAAAGACACACTCAGATAAATTTCTATAAATAATCATCGATTTAAATTCATCAAGGCTAAAGCGAAAAAGAGATAAAATAAAAAGTAATTAATTCTCTTGCAAATATTTAGCAGAAATAAATAAGAATTTTTTCCTTACATATGAAATTTAGAGAGCTATTTGCGGTTGTTTATTTTAATTCTGTCCCTCTTGAAATTGGGTTGCACCATGACTAAATACATCTTAAAATCAAATCTGAGAGTTACATTTTGTAAGTCAACAAAAGAACAACTATATTTCAATATCTCTTTGAATTATTAACAGAAGAAACACATAAACTATACAAATAAATTCATTGTTATATTCAGAATTCTTTAATAAAGTGCTAAATAAAATGAGTGAAAAGAAAATAAAAATTTATAAAAGAAGAGAATGAATTTTAATGACTTGAATAAATTTCTGACCACTTTTAGGCTTCATGCTTAGTTAAGTTGAAGAATAAATCAAACTTTTAGGCAAAATTTAGCAAAGTCGCAGGATCAAAGAAATTTTAAGTTTATTTGAAGGGCACATCAGCCCTTTGATAAGTATTATATTGTATTTTCTTGTCATCGATAAAAAGCGTTTTGTCTTCCTCTTGATAAATAATAGTAATAATAATTTTAATAACATAGCTGCTTCAAACAAATAATATACTGAAAATTAGAAATGCAAATTCTTCCATACGAAACCAAAAATTTAGGAATTTAATAGTCTTCTAGAAAATCATAATATCCCTCAAATACCTATTAGTTTGTTAGCATCCCACTTAAAGTAAACACCAGCCACCAAGGCGACTCATCTCCTGTTAAAAACCTATGCTTTACATGATTACTAACCAGAGTGACCACTCAAATCAGGTTTCAAATTTCCCTGATTTTTCCAAGTAAAAATTTTAAAATTTCCAGGTCAGCTTGTTTTTTTTTTTTTTTTTCTCCCTGAATGGGTACAAGAAAAATGTCAATAGTATAAAGTGTTTTATTTAAAACGTTATTTTTTATACATCATCGTGAAAAAATAATTAGACTAAATTTATTTGAACAATTTGGCAAGATTTTGTTTTTTATTGTTTTGATACAACATTAATTTAAAAAAAAAAAGATATGTGAAGAAAACAGTATGTTTAGCTTGTTATTATATTGTATTTATTGAATAAAATAATTTTAATGCGTTACTTCAAGTAATTCTAGACCCAAGTGCCCGCGATTAACCAAAAAAAAAAAACTTCAAGTAGTTTTTGCTCAAATAAGTAGTTTTGATTACCTACCAAATGGCAAGTACAGAATGACCAAAAAAACCTTGGATAACTATTGCCAAATATATATGTATATTCAGTAAGCAAAAGAAAACCATTCCAGATGATTATACAACAACAAATTTTTATAATTACAGTGGCTCTCAAAAGTGTTTGCTCACTTATAACTTTTATTGAAATAGGGCACTATTCATTAATTAAAATGAATATTTCTGAATGGGTATTTAATAATAAGATGTATAATCTATTCTTAATAAAACTGCGTGGAATATTTAAAAACAAAGGGAAAGTTTTTTCGAGAAATCAATCAAAAAGTAACAAAAATTTTGCCTCAAAAAAATCATCAGACACTTAAATGTTTCGGATTTTCGAATTAAAATTATCGTTTATTGCTTTAATTTTTCTATTCAATTATTTTTCATTTAATAATTTGTTTATTTGCAATTTAGTATGAAACTTATGATAGCAAAATTATATTTTTAATTTTTACTAGCTAACTCCATAATATTTTCTTTTAACATTTAAAAATGGCTTGTAGTTGTAATAAAACAATAGGCAATATTTGACAGTTGATTATTTGTCATCATACCAGGTAAATCAGTATTGAATATTGCTCAATTAGTTTATTGTGTCCTATTCCACAGTGCATTATGAAATAAAATGCTTAAAAGAACGACTTCATACCAGAGATTAAAATTATAAAATTTGGGGAAAAATTCATAAATTCACAACTGAGTGTTGTAAAAGTTTTGTAAAATTTAATAAAAAAAAAAAAATATTTCACTCGAATTTCACCCTGACAAAAAAAAACTAGTTACATTTATTTAAAGACTTTTAAAAGCCATTGTAGATGCGAAAAGAAACTCTACTGAATGCTATTTTAACAAAAAATTAGAATATTTACTGCAGGAGAAAAAATCCTTTGAAAGTATACAATGACTTTTGTGAAATAAAGTTTTTGTTACTTTTTGATGATTGATTCCTTAAAAATAAACTTTTGAGTTTTTTAAATATATTCCATACAATTCAGCTAAGAATAGAATATAGTTTTTATTATTTAATATCCAAGCTGAAATATTCATTTTAATTAATAGATAATCTCATTCAAGGTCGTCTTAATAACACGCAGGGCCCCTAGGCAGAGAAATGTTTTGGGACCTACATAGGTCATACTGCTAAAAATCGAACTAAAAAACTTCACATACACAAAATAAAGCATTTTTAACATATGCAATAATTTGAACAAATTTAAATATTAAACTTAAATTAAATGAACAAATTTTGATTTAAATGTATTTAAATTTATTTTTAGTAGACACAAAAAAACTTAATTCTCATAAAAACTTTATTGGAACGTAGAAAAATAGATTACGCTTGTTTTTTTTTATGTTTCCCTGGTGATAAACTGTTCAAATTATTGTTGTTTGCATGATAATCAATCACTATTTGAAGAAAGAAAAACAAATTACACTCTTTATACAATAGAATATATTTATTTAAAAAAAATATATAAGGCAATTTTGTTTATTTTTAGTCTTTTTTTAAATACAATTTATAAAAAGTGAGATTCTTAGGGGTCCCCTGAGTGATTGGGGCCCTTGAGCACTGCCTGGTGGTGCCCATGCGTGAAGACAGTACTGGTCTTATTTCATTGAAAGTCATAAGTGTATGAACACTTTTGTGAGTCACTGTATTTACATTTCAATATAAAGCCATTTTATACTGTATTTTATCTAAACAGAGCTTCTTATAAAATTCATTGATCATATTTTCTTTAAACAAATGTCCAATAAACCAATAAGTCAAATTTTTAAATAGTAATATTGTTTTTAACATATTATTTTAAGAGATTCAGTATACAAAAATGAACGTCACTAATGCAAAATTGTCTCATTTCTTGTTGCATACTTAATGGAAAAAACACATGGTTAATAAACACATGGTTTTTTAATTTAGCGTAGCTAATTGTTTATGTTTTTACAACTAGAAACTTGCACCTGTTCCGTGTCGAACATGAAAACAAAGTATTGCTTTCCTTCTTCCTAATAAACACATATGAATGGGAAAAAAATATATTTTACGTTTATACATCATTTAATATGTTTCCCATACATGCCTTAGTCGTTGTTAGCTTTTTAGGGTAAAAGTAGAAATAGTTTTGAAAATATCATCCCTGGAATACAAGCAACATTTTTAAACTTTCGATCTTGTGAATTTCATTATTATACAATTCGAATTTTGAATCAAATATTTAACAACAAAACAGTAAATTTAAATATTAATATATAATTAGTTCTTAAAATTTTTAAAAAAAATTTAAATATGTTATAAAAGGTTCAAACGAAATCGTGAAAATTAGCAATTATGAAACAATTTGTCGACATACATTGCTGTTAGCGATTCTAAGAAAATGTGTGATTGGTTGGCTCGGCTGAGAAAAAATAATTCAAAAATTCTTTTGGATGGGAGTACAATAGAGTTAAAAAAATTGAAGAAAAAATTCCCAGCTTTTCTTTAAAATTTCCTGATTTTTATTAAAATTTTCCTGATTCTTCCAGTATAAAAAAATTCTCTGATAATTCCAGGTGGGTGTCCACCCTGCTAACCACCTTAAATTTCAGATTGAGTCAGTGCATATCTATGTTAATCTAAATTTATCAATGACGTAATGTGATTTATAAAAAACATTTTTTATAGAGATTTTTACATTTTCAAATACGAAAGGGCCTCCCTAGCAGAGCGATTTTGAGTTTTTTGCTTCTTAAAATGGAGGCATAGTACAGTGGAGGCAATATAAATTATATTTCATTTCATAGTATAAAGAAACTCAATTTGTTAATATCTTGTGTGAAAAAACTTATTTCAATTTGGGTTTTTCTAGAATATCTTTCTATTTCAGATATTTCATCTCACAATCGAGAAATAACCGTGTTTTAGAAAAATACAAATCCTTAATATAAATGAGCATTACAGAAAAAAATTTAATTTTTTGACACTAAAGTTAAAATGAGAATTTTATTGCTAATAATAGCATACAAAATAATGAGCAATGTTTGAAACAAAATGACAGATATGAGGATTTATTTAATAATGAAAAATCTTTAAACAATGAAAAAAAAATATATACAAAATCAATATTTCTTTAAAAGAAAAAAGAAAATAAATAAATGAAAAGGAATAATGGACATGATGAAACAATAATATCTTTCATAGGATGGTACTTCGATCAATATGATGATATGCTTCAAATTCTCCAATTTTTTTTCCATCTTCATCATAATTAAAGCTAAAAAAACAGGACTTGCAAAAATAAAATGGTGTTTCAGGAACACGCTGGTTATTGAAAACTATCCACCTGAAAAATGCAAATAGAAAAATTTTATCAAGCTTCAAATGTTCACACAACATGGAATTAAATCTTCAAAAATTAGGATTTAAAATCCATCTTATCTTAGCTAATTTGTCAGGAATTTTTTGGTAAAATTTTCAATTATCAGAATTCTATGTAGTCATATAAGATGTATAGTAAGTTGGTTAGTTTTAAAGTAGTATCTTCAATTTTTTTAAAAAAAATATTATTTCACTTTTTAATAAACAGAAGAAAATTGATATTATATAGATATAATAGGGACAAATAGAAATAATTAATGAGTTAGCAATTAAATCATAAATTATATAAGAAAATTATTGATTGAAGTGAAATGCATGACTAGTTTTATTTTCAAAAAATACAATATCTGATAATATTACTTTAAAAAATAATTCAAATTCAAATTTATTTTAAACAGCGTTTTAAATCGTAAATTATTTTCCTTCTTTTTAAGTAGAAAAATTTATTTACCAGGGTGGCCACTCTCCAGACCAAAAAAAATTCCCTGAGTTTTCCAGACTTTCCAGAGTAAATTTCTAAAATTCCAGATACCACAACGCAACATTAACGAGACTTCATAAATTTATTAGATACACAGTAAATAAAAAAAAATTATATATACAGCTGTGATGCATTTAAAATGTGTTGTATGAATTTCTTTTACAAATGTGGATACACTTTACAAGATCTGATGACACATTGGAATGAGGAAAAAAGTGTAAATGTTCTCTGATAAAACAGGTGTAAAAAGTTAGGCATTTCCAGCACCAAAAAATATATATTAATACACATATTTCTGCTAAAAATATAGATTATTGAAATAGCAGTCATAAAATTTACATATAAAAAAATAACTGCTGTATATTCAACCATAAAAATAAACTTAAAAATTAATAATAGTTTATAAAGATTATAAAAATAAAAATCTACATTTCAAGGAATTTTAAAAACTTTATTTTGTATAAAATAAAAAGTTGTTATATAGTTGTTATAAATTGATCAACTCCATCAAACTAAAAATTTAGAATTGAGATCGAAATTACTTGTGAAATAAATTATCAATAAATGAAAAGCCAAAAATATAATGTTTATAATGTTGTTCATTTATATTATCTGGGAAACTCATTTTAAATACAAATATAAAAAATATACCTATATATATAATAATATATTCTTTGACACTTAAGTTTAAGATGTTTTAAAAAGTGGAGTTAATCAAATTGTACAGTATAAATAGCTCAACAAGTGAATAATTGAAAACTTTTAAAAATTAATTTCTTATAGCATTTAATTGTTCATCAATTAAAGAAGTTTCTAAATAAAAATCAGCCGTAAATTTTTGTTTTTTAGCGTGCAATTCTTTTTTTAATTTTTCATTTTGCCTCCTTCCTTTTTTCTAATACTTCGATATAACGTGTGTGAGACTGTTTTCCATAGTTTATCATGGATTTCGTCACAGTTATATTGTCAGCATCACCAGCATCCATAACACCATCATGAATTTGCCTTAGAGCAACTAAACTATCTTCATGTTGATTTTCTATTAAACAATCTGAATTAATAGAAAAGCCTCTTTCTATAAAAGCACTTCCGTGTGACAATATGAGGAGAAACTTAACAAAGGAACATAAATTTTCTGGTGCATTGCAAACTTCAAATAGAGAGAAGAAAACATTATCCAGTCGTTTTTCCCTCTTCTCAAATTGCTCTATTTCTTTCTTAACTAGAGGATTCCGAATGAAAGTTTTGTAACTATCTTTCACACTGTCAGCCTTGATACCTGATATCCAATATCTAGATACCAACATTGAAAGGCAAGATGAAAGCCGTTTTTCAGCAATAGATGTATTTAAAATTACACCAGGATCAAGACAAGATAGCCCCCTTGTTAACTGGAATTTAAAAGGTGATCTTTCTGAAATCTTTTAACAGAATTTTTTATAAGCAATTGCACATTTTTTCCTAAATGAAAAGTCTTCAGAAGGTGAAGAATCTTTTATTTTCCTTATTTCAACCTTAACTTCAAAACTGAGAGCAACTTTGTTGATTGGAAGCAGATTATCTGCCAATGACAAATCTATTTTACCTAATTTTGAAGAGTTCTCCACTAAAATATCGGGTTTTATAAATTTATCAAGAAGAGATCTTAAAATTGATGTTAAATTAGAGAAAAGTAAAGGAGCTAATGGAGCATCACTCTGAAATTCTGTGAGAAATGTTTCAATAAAAGCAGCTAATGATTGGAAAAATGAGAATTTTGCAGCAAAGAAACTGTCCTTGATACACTCCGAGAGTACACTGAAATATTTTGAGCCAACATAGATTTTTTTCTCCTTCTTTGCTGCTTTCACAAATTCGAAAATATGAGGCAACATTTCTAATGCCCTCTCAGCAACTTCTACATTTTGAACCCATTGGATTGCACAAAATTTCCTTGGAAATTTTTCACATCCAGTGAAACATACGAAATCAGCTCTACGTGATGGTACATCTTTAAAAATGTAGTATAGCGTCCGTTAAAAGTCCACTACATTCCACCCTGTAGACTTTATTGCATGTTTAAATCCACAATGGATTGTATGCAGTCCACAGCTACCTATATCTAACAGCACAGGATCTTGCGGCATTTCCTCAAGTTCTTTTTTAAGATCATTACGAAATTTATGGTTGACATTAGGTCCATTCATAGATATTTGAATTATTTTATTTTTATTGATGGAAAATTGGGTAAGGGTTTCTTTGAAATTATCCAACAAATCCTTGGCTGTTGAATGACCAAAAAATACTGATGTCAAATATCGTGTCTGGACTTTATTTGTATCTTTATTCCAAAGTCGAACACTTACGTCCATTTGTTGTTTCTGAGCGATTTTATTTAGACTTTCATCAAAGCCCATAACTAAATAATCACAACTAGCTATGGTTTTTTGTAATTACTCCCTATAATCAGGCATGAAAGTGGACAAAAATAAAAAAAGCTGAACTTTTACAACGCAGATCACTGGGAGGAGGGGGGGAGGGAGTGCTCTATATGATACTGAGATTTATAAAAGCAACTTTTAACTATGCTGGGAGATTTTTATTCAATATTTAAAGTGGCAGAAGCATTTAGACAGTTAACTTTAAATTTTTCTTAAATATAATTTTAAAATTTTGACCACTAATATATTAAAAAAAATTAAGCAATTATAGGAAGGCACGACTATTAAATTACTTACTAATGAAAAATATATCACATCTTTGCAGTAACTAACTCAAGAGAAAACTTACTTCTACTTCTTTCAAGAAACTTGATATTAGATTTTAAAATCGCATGAATATGAATCGTGCTGTTGGATTTTAAAATTGCGCGAATATGAATCGTGCAGTTGGATTTTAAAAACACGAAAATACAAATCACGATATTGGATTTTAAAATCTCGTGAATAGGAATCGCGATTTTGGATTTTAAAATCGCGTGAATATGAATCACGATATTGGATTTTAAAATCGCGTGATTATGAATCGTGCGGTTGGATTTTAAAATCGCGTGAATATGAATCGCGATTTTGGATTTTAAAATCCCGTGAATATGAATCGAGCTGTTGGATTTTTAAAAACACGAAAGTACAAATTGCGATATTGAATTTTTAAATCGCGTAAATAGGAATCACGATGCATAATTTTTAGATCACGTGATTACGAATCGCAGTGAGTAATTTTTAAATAGCCTACAAATACGAAAAACGATATCTGATATTCAACTGCGTGATAACGAATTGCAAAATTGGATTTAAATATGCGTGAATTCGAATCGCGACGTTGGATTTTAAACTCACGAGAATACAANAATCGCAATGAGTAATTTTTAAATAGCGTACAAATACGAAAAACGATATCTGATATTCAACTGCGTGATAACGAATCGCAAAATTGGATTTAAATATGCGTGAATTCGAATCGCGACGTTGGATTTTAAACTCACGAGAATACAAATCGCAATATTGGGTTTTAAAAACGCTTAAATACAAATCGCGATATTGGGTGAATAGGAATTGCTAGTACGATTTTTAAATCGCGTAAAAAAATTGCAACACGTAAGTTTTAAATCCGTTAAATACGAAAATCGATGATTGATATTACAATCGTCTGATTAAAAATCGCGATTTTAGCAGATTCCGGTGCAGTTCCTAATATTTAAAATTCCGAAAATCAGCCAAACAAAAAAAAAGAAACAAAAAATCTAATATTGGCGGTCGAAACGAAATGCTTAGACTCTTTTCCACTCTATAGCGGAATTCGCAGTAATCCGACTATCGTTCGGGCGGCTTGGGTTTCTCCAATAGGAGTTCCCAAAAAATTTTAGTTTTTGGAACACGGTCGGAAATTTTAAAAATTAGGGGGGGAAAAACCGGATCTCCGCTTTTTCGCGGGGACACGAAGCGTTCATTGGAGGATAATCACGTGATGCTTGATCGCGATGAAGCAGATGCGTTTCGCTCCGAAAAACTAAACATAACGGAATGGGAAGAAAAGAGCGGCGACGCGCAACAAAATTATTTTCCAGAATCGACGTGAAATTCCCTGAGAATTCCCGGTTTTCTAGTCGTATTTCAAAATTCCCTGAGAATTCCCGGTTTCCAGAGTGAGTGGCCACCCTGTTTACAGTCACAAAATCAAAAAATCATTCATTTGAAATTATATACATTTATATGCAACTAGCGGAATATCCGTTCTTCAGGGTGAATAAAAAGAAGAAAAGAATCAATACTGAAAAACACAACACAATGATGCTAAAAACTGAAAGGCATATACCGACAAAATTAAAGAGCATGATGGAAAAACCAGGAGAATGACATTTTTAAGGGAATTAATGAAATAAAGAAAATAACATAAAGTGGTGGCGTCAATATGGTTTGTTTAATGTAACAGAACTGTTTTTGCTTTTACTTTTATCTTAACATAACTAATCCATATTAGTTTTTAATATGTTTGCATGATTTTTATTTTAAATTAGGCAATGGTAAATAAAATAAAGCAAACAGTTGTAGTCCCACCTTCTAATAAATTGGTAAAGAAATAATTCGGATACATGTGTTCTTTTTTCTTTCTGAAAATGTCACTTCCTGGTTTTGCCATTAAGTTTTTCAATATAGCTAAAATAATTTAAATTTTTTAATATAATGTTATATGTCGTAATCTTCGGTGTCTTTACATTATTGTAGTATAAGTAAAGCTCGTTGTTTGTAATTCATACCATTGGAATTAAGATAAAATGTATTTAGCATCACCTGACATGATGATATTACTCACGCCAATTCATGATAGCTAAAATGTAATGTGTGTTTCTCAGGTGCATATCCCTTTTGTGGGGCCGTAAAACGCTTAATTCCAAAGTATCGGCATTAGAACTGATTGGTGCTGTTTTAATAATCACCAAATATTGTTTTTATACCTACATTTATACCTATATTAGTATATTTGGTACACAACCCTTTAACATTTGAGTGAGTGGCAGCCAACTAAAGTAGAATTTTTTTTAAAAAAATATTAGAACTTCATAAGGATTTTGGAGCATGATCATTTCTCTATCTGGCCTTCAATTTACGGTTAAAATATTTTAAGTAGTGGTAGAAAAAGTTCTTTTAATTTTAATTCATTAAAATATTAATACACTATCTTAGTTACCACTGGAAAAAATATTTTCAGAAACTATGGAAAATATGTTGTTGAAGTTTTATCAAAACCAATTTGCCAATTACCATAATACCTGTACTACATATTACTGTCAGTGATACATATGAATTAAGCTTCATCAGTGACTGGCGATTTTTTTATGGTTTTCTTAAATGAATTTTCCATTAACCTTTCCTCCATGAGCTTGGCTTTTTAGCACTTAGCTTATTTTATTTTATTTCAATTAATACACATTATCAATTTTAGTTAAGATAAGAGTCAATAATAATATGTAGATATTTTACAGTTACCCAAAATGCGAATAAGTACCTTTTCTACTTATTTTTACTTTTTAGTTTAGAAGTAATTTTTTTTAATTTCAATTACTAATATATATTACCAACATTAATTAAGCATCATTTTCGTCAATGATAGTTTGACTATTTCTTACAGTTCTTCTAGACAAATAAATATCTTTACTCCATTTCTTTTGCTTTCTAGTACATAGCTTATTTCTTTTATTTCAATATGCATAGGTTACCTTAATTAATTAAGCCTCATTGGCATCAATTCTTGATGTTTCTGCTCAACAAATTAGTACCCCTTTCACATTAATTTTGCTTTTGAATACACAAATATTTACATTCTATTCCATTACCGCTGATTTTAAATAAGTAATTTTTTAGAAACACATTTAAAAGAATTAATATAATTCAAATAAAAGCATGTAGTATCAGACAAAGTAGAAATTTGGTGACGTAGACCACATAGTGTTCATTAAATTTATCTGACATAGTGAAAATAAAATAACTAAATATTTAAATACATGCAATAAACTATTTTTTGATAAAATAAAGCTATAAGCTAAAAATTATCAATGATAATATCTTTAAAACACGTGAAAAATTGAATCGTTAAATTTAAAATAATGGTTAACTCTTAAGCAGACAGAAAATTCCATTTCGCTTTTCGCTCATCCCACTCGGACGGTGCGACTTAAAATATTCTAATGTCGATGGTAACCTTTCTCGAGCCTTGAACTATCTGTATGCTAAACTTCATAGCTTTCCATCGGATGGTTTAGGAGTCTATAAAAGACACACACACATACATTCATTTTTATATATATTGAATTAAAGGAATGTTATATAATGCAAACTTTGACTAGAGCAGACACAGACAAAAAGTGCTCTCTTTAGATAGTCTTCAAAAATGAGAGGCTACTGTATAAACGCTTAGTTAAACTTTAATGTCAAAAATTCTAACGGAACAAAAGAATTTATGATACTAAAATATTTTCTGAGATTGAAAAAATGCAAAATTATTGGAGTTCAAAATAGTAAATGTAAGGATATATACACCATTTTGAACTCTAGTTATTTGAAGCCATACAGTTTTTATCCTAGACTCATTATGTTGATGACTGTTTAGTTCTATTGGATGAACCTCAATTAGAAATTAAGGAAACTCTCATGATTCTAAAGACACATGCATTTAATCTATAGTTGAAAGAAAGCCTAACAATAATATTCCTTTTTCAGACGTTCTTGTAACCAGTTTTCAAACCACTGTTTAACATAAAACCACCATAAAAAAATTGAAACATTTAACGCCTGAAATAATTTGGTATCTAGAAAAATGTACATCAAGTACATTTTAGAGAAGAAAAAAAATTTTATATGAATAATTTTACTATAAAAAATTTTTCATCTATTTTCTCATCAAGACACTTGATTCTATTCCAGGATTTATCAAAATATTGTTGTATCCAGATTTCCGAAATTACATTACATTTATCATTAATTCTTTCCAAAATTAATTAGAAAGAATTAATTCAATTAGAATCCAAAACACCTAAATAAATTTGGTTAGGTGCTCATAAAATTACAATTTCTGTGACATATTTACTTCTCAAATTCTTAACTTCATTCATCAGTTCTGCTTCTGCTTCTCATATTTTTTAATCATAAAATATTTGGAATTCATTTCGCAATAATTATTTGGAGTTGATTACTAAGTTGATATGTGTTCGAAATAGAGATGGACTCACAATAAATAATAAAAGCTAAAATAAAATTGCAATTGTTTCATTGGTTTTAGAAATTGAAGAGAAAAACATGTATATTCACAGAAATTAATTAAAGAAAAAAATACTTAAATAATATAGTGTCACAGTTTACTTACGCAGCAATATGAATGTGACAGACCATACACACAACACATTTTTTTGGCTTTGGTACAGTATACAGGGGATATTCGTTCCTGTTATTGTTATGATGGGAACCAAACAACCTAAATAAAATTTTAAAAATTATAATTTACATAAAATCTAGAAAAATTGAAATAATGTACAAAATTGAAAAATATAGAAGAAGAAAAAAGCACAAAGAGGAAAAATTATGCAACTTACATCAAATCACTGAATACGATGAAATGCTCACAGTTTCCTTGATGAACATATACATAAGGATATCCAAGTTGTAAGTTTAAATCTATAAATTTTGTTTTTTCCATCAACCTCTTCTGAAAAGGCCCAATACCACGTTGGGCACTTTCAGACCATTTCATAATTATACTGAAAAAAATTACATTTATAATTAACAACTAAATAAATAAATAAGTCAAACAGAATTAAAAACTATAAGGAAAAAAATAAAGAATTAAGTAAATATAAGTGAAAAAATGATGCTGATCTATAAACAGAAGGGGGGGGGATCTATATTGTTATATATAGCAGGTTAACACCAGAAACTAATCTAAAAAATAAGCTTAAAAAATCCTTTTGAAAATTTTAAACTGATATAACTTAGAAAGCTTTGTTTCCATCCTCACTATTTCTATACATCTAGCATAAAACTAATAGTTTGCTTACAAGAAAGCATGTGGGTAGTCAAGCCATTTTCTTTGTGCAAGTCCAGAAAGGGAAAAACAGTTCATAATCAAAGTAGATCAGAAAAATAATTTAAATTTTACATATAATTAAAAAGGTAACAAAAGATCAAAAGGACATTACATTTTTTTATAGATTTTGAGAATGTTATGACAATAAAAAGTGCTGGAAAGGTGTTACAAAAGAAGTGGCATTAGAAAGACATTATTAGTAAAACAAAAAAATAAATCAATTAATAGTAAGAAAACACAAAAATTGTCATCTTTCAAAAAGGATAAAAAAAATTTATAAATTAGAGTTAGTTCCTTAACTATACATAAAATAATGTCTTTAAAATCTGTAAATAGCACAAAAAAGTTCACCTGTGAAGACTCTTAATTTCTAAGTGTCCCCCTAATGATCTTTTCAGAAAAAAAAGATAGATTTTTATAGAAAAAGAAAATCAAAGAGCATTGATAGATTCAGTACTACCTTTCTTGCTTAATGCTGTTAAATATGGAAGAGCAAAGAGATGAGTAAAAGAGTATTATTCACATGTACACAAAAGTAAAGAGTTCACAATGACCATAATGTAAGGAAAAATTGGAAAAAAAAATTTATTAAGTTTAAACAAGATTGAAACGTTTCGTTTACAGTGAAATAAACTACCCAGATAAAAAATAGACGAAACTGTTTTTCATATAAAACTGGATGTTTAATTCAATTTATAGAACAAAAAATAAATATTCAATTTCGTTTTAATAAGAAATTTTATTTGGTTTTTAAGATAAGAAGATTTCATTTTAGTGTTTAACAATATGTGGTACATAAAAAAATAAATGCAAATTGGCGATGAGCATCAAAATGCTTGAATCAATTGATGAGATCAAGTGGATCTTTCCCACATTATTCATGGCCTAATGATACTGGTGTTAGCTGTGTGGATTTCAAACTTTAATCCCATTATTTTTGAATCTTTCGTTTTCCCATATGCATTGTCTTGTTTTAATGGTCTCTTCACACATATGTCATTCTTATAATGTTAATAATATTTGTTTAGATTGTTTTTGAAACTATCAGATTCTCACATATATCAGTGATTGCACCAATCGTTCAGTTATTTAATATCATTTAGCAATTCTAGCAACATTTTAAAAAAAATTTAAGCAATTACATTCTGAAAAGAAAAACTCTAAAGCTAATGATTGAGAAGAACATGAGGATTTTTTACAGTTGATGAAAAATGTTTCAAACATCACATGATGTGATGTTTGAAATGTTTATGCATTAGTTGATGAAAATGTTGAAACTCATGGTGTTGTATGCTCAAGAAACGGTTGTACGGGCCGGGGATAAAGACGGCAGAATGAAATCTCAATCAAGGCCAACATTTACAAAAGGCCTTGAAGCCTTTGAAATAATGAAAAATTTTCTGTATTCACACAAACTTTCAAAAAATAAATAGCAATCTGTTACTAATGTTGAAAATTTATTCTTTGCACTGAGAAAAAAAAGTGTGTGTTTAAACTAAAATTTGCAACTATTTAAAATAAATAAATCAGGGGTCTGTCTGGGTTTTTTGGAGAGATACCTATTTTGTAAAAATTTAGACATAGTTTGTGAAAATAAAAAATTATATTAAAAAATCAACACAAAAATATGTTAAAACTATGAATTTATCGTTTCTTACGGGATACAAAAATAAAATTTAAAGAAAAAGTATTTTGTGAAACAACCGTTTTTCCTAAATTTGAACTTGTGAAGGTACCGCTAAGTGGTAGTAAATTTGGCCTGGACAGACTCCTGTAAATAAACATATTTCTTTTTCCATTTTAAATATTTTTGCAGTTAATTCATAGTTTTTCAAATAAAATTTCCATAATTATTGTGAAATTAACCAATTTTCAAGTTAATAATTATTTATAACTTTTCATCAATTTTCAAGTCATTATGTGATATTTTACCTCAATCTGCATTTATCATTTTCACATATCATTCACAATGAATGGTCACATGAACAATGATCGATTGAGGTCCTACTGAATTACTATAATAATATTTAGTCGCATCATTATAACTGTTGAATAAAGGAATATACCTACTCGCTATAATCTCGACAATCAGGATGTCTCATATCATTATAGAAAATCCCATCAATATAAAAGAAACCAGATTTATGCAAGTCCTTTATAAAAATTTCAAAAAATAAAGTTAGAAAGAAAAACAAACATTACAAATTTTGATAAAAACAAACAGTACCAAAAGAGAGAGATATAATATGAACAAACTGTTTTGTTCGAAGTAATATGTAACCATATTAGTGAAAGAAATATAATTGTTTGTAGATAATATATTAAAATAATGTAGTTAAAAATTGCAATTTCTTAAATAAGTAATTACAGAAAAATAAATTCCATAATATTAAGGGATTGTATCCTACTTTTAATTGTTCTAAACTTTAAATATATAAATAAATATCAAATCACAGGAAAAATTTCTGTAGATAAATAATAGTTAATAATAACAAAAATAAATAACAATTTAAATTCTCCGTGATTTTTTTTTCCAAAGCATAAATCATAATAGTTTTTGAAAAAGTTTGAATCTAGAATGAAAGGTTCACTGTAATGTAGTTAGGGGGCTAAATGATCCCTTTAATTGGATACAGGTTTTTTATAGTGCATTCAACAGTTTGTTAGAAAAAGAAAAAATTTTAAAAGAAGTTTACAACTTCACAGTCAACATGCTTCCAAATTAGTATACATTCCCCCCCCCTTTTTTTATGAGGGGAAAAAAAAAGCATTATCTATAAATCATAATCTAAGTACTTAGTTTAAAAATAAGCTGATGTTTCATCATGTAACTTAAATTGGTTTTTCTTTTGATTTTATTTTTCACTACACAAATATCTTAAAATTCTAAAAAAAAAATATTAAAAATAGCATATAAAAGTAAAAAAATTTGAAATAAATGGTAATGGGTATCCACTACGCTGGACCCAACCTAAATTAAAATTATTTTAGGCAAGAATGGATTGGATAAACATGGAAATAAAGACGTACAAACACACATTCCAAGTAAATTACACGTATAAATTTAAAAAATTTTGAAAATATTTTCAGCTTCAATAAATTGCTTACATTTTTCATAAATGGGATTACTCTAATAGTAAATTAGCTGAAATTTCTGAATTAGCTGAAGTAGCCACAAACATTAAAAAAAAAAAACTTTTTTTGTGCCTTTTTCTTTGCTTTTTCTAGACAGATTATATCAAATTACCCAAATTTTTGCAATCAGTGTCATAAAATTTATAATTAATTTTTCAAATATACCTTATTCTTATACATACAATACATAAAACTTGCCTTTAAAATTGCTAACAAACAATTTCAAAAAATTTATTATAAAACTATCTTTTTATGTATACCTCCAACTCAAATTAATTGTTTCTCTCTCTCTCTATTTTTATAATTTTTTTTTTAAATCTATAATTTTTTTTCAAGGTTTTGAGCAAAAGCACTATGCCAAGCGATACCGAATACAACTAATTTATTACGATGGGATGAACAACTAATAAAAAAGCATTTTTTTTTAAAAATCTAATAATGTTAAAGTCATTACCAAGGGCAAAAAATAATAATAAATAAAATAATTGAAATTATTTTTGCTCTATTAATTTTGTTTGTATGTGAATTTCAGTTTTGTGAATTTTTTTCTTTTTTTTTTGTGATGTTCGACACTGATTTGATGGCTGTTTACTTTTCTTTGCTTGATACAAAACGGGTATTCAGTTAGTTTAAAAATATTTTTAAAATCATGATTTCTTTTTATCTTTAAGAAAAGATTACTGAGAAAACTCTAACAAATGTTATTATTAGTAAGTTCTAATAATAAAAACAACTCTTTTTCCTGGCTTTAAATAATCAAAACCACGAAAATAATCAAACTTTTATAATAAAAAATATATAAAAAAAATTCTTGTATACTTCTAAATAAAATACAAATTTATTTTTGACCTATAAGTCTTTTTACTATTTTTTTTCTTATTTTTTTGGTACTTATAGTGAATATTTTACATATGAAGATTATCAAATATATGAGTAATTACTACAACCATATAAGTAAAATTTTATAAATCACAAAAGATTAAGTCACAATTATGAAAACTATTAATTCATAAAACAATTTTTACAAAATTAGAGAGTGTAAAACAAATTTACAATAAGTTACCTCTTCTCTACTAAGAGGAGCAAATTATTAATAATTAACTTAGCTTATTTCTAAAGGAATAAAAAAATATCAGAAATAAAGACACTAAGAAATAAAGATATTACACAATAAAGAAAATTTTATTAACCAGGAAAGCTCTTATGCATTTGATTAAATACACTACAAGCATAAGCAAAATGAAATTTAACTCATTAAAGAAATAAAAATGAAACAATTTAGATAGTTAGAAGTTATATAAGTATTATTGCAATAAAATTCCAAACTTATTTTATTTCAAAATTTTACATCACCTTACAAGTAATTTCAATATTTTGAAAAGGATTTTCACTGTAATCTCCTGGAATTGCCTTGTCAGAAACACATTGTATTCGATCTCGTAATTCTGTCAAATACTGAGATCCAAGTATTAAAAATTCTTGATCAACCTAAAAGGTTTTAAAACATATTATTCTTTAAAAGCCATGTTATTATTACATTAACATGATAAATGCATTATTTTGATAAAATAAAATAATTTATTTTTAAAATTAATACATACACTTTAAACATTTGGATTATGATTAATAATCAAAAGTGTGAAAAAACTTTCAAGAAAACTTTTCATAATTTTAATATTATGAGAAAATACTTTTATTTTTAATGGAAAATCTTCTGATTTCGAATTACGTTTGCATAAACAGAGGTGCTAATTTTAAGTTTCAACCAGATTTTTCTCGTAATAGTTGCAATTAAACATCAATAAAGTTTAACAGAAATTTTAAAATTTTGTTAGCTTTTAAAAATATCACATGTTTATCACAGTTTTTAATCTGAATATTTGAATTACTCATACATCTGGATGGTCACAATTACTTTATAACAAATCAACATCAAATTTTAAAGAATACATTTATTACCACTGAACTCACGAACTGAACCCACTCACAAACTAAACAACTCTAAAGTAAATTATCCTCCAAGTATTTCATGAAAAATTTAAAGCAATGTCAAAAAGTGTCTCTTTAATTATTGCAGGGTAATGCATGATTACAATAATTTTTAACCCCCTTTCTTCTGTGAGAGAAGAATCTTGCAATCATAACTTGAACTATTTTTTAACAGAAATCTTTTTTACTTATTGGAAATCTAGAGTGCTAAACTTTAACTGGAGCTCTGATCTGAATGAAAAAACAAGTTGTAATTGTTTATTTTCTTTTACCATTACAAGCAGAATTTATGTAGATATTTTATTAATATCAATTAAAATCTTGACCACTTTTTCGACTAGCTACAGTGCTAAAAACTCAAATAAAACTTAGTACTTAATGTAAAGGGCTGGTTATCACTGCTTTATTAATGGTGCAATTAAAATTTATAGCCATTTGCATCCCAATGACCACTTTGTCACCTTTTGGAGATATATAAAATAGCAGACAATAACTAGAAATAGGAACAAATTAAAAAAATTTAATAAAAATTTTCTTACACTAAAACAAAAACCATAAAATACAATAAAATTATAATCAGGTACTATTATAACTCAAAATTTTCCTTTCTTCTTTTATACTTGATGTGCCCTACATTTTATGTCTTGGTGACAAAATTATAATTATTTTCTCATTTTTTGCTCCCTTGAAAATGTAAATTTTTTTTTTAAAATTTTGTTAAAAAGTAAAGAATTTATTTTGGTACCACATATTTAAAATAGTACTTACATGAAATATAGGAAACCTGGCATATGCATTTTTAGTATGGCTTGAATATCGCTTTTCGGGACGAAATATTTGGACAGTTAAGACAACATCTGGCTCTTTGACAGGAACAAAATCAAACTTTTCCGAATTACTTGTACCCCTGGAGTTCTGTCATATTTTAAAAATAAGTGATATCATAACAAATATGAAAATAAAACAAAAGTAACTTTTATTCACAAAAATCTATTTAATTACCATTTCTTTTATCAGAAACATAAGTTTAGTACATAGAGCAAAAATATTCTTGCAAAAGAGCAAAAAAGATTATTTATCAGAAAAAAGAATAAGTTTTAAAGCCAATATCGTAACAAGGAGAACCAACTTTTCTGCATAATTTAGTTCAGACAAATTTTCCATTTTCAAAAATATCATTTCTAGAAGCTTAAGTCCTAATCTTTACTCAACCAATGAACCAGTCATAATCTGTATGAATTCAAATTACTAGTTGAGTGTATTTTAAAATATTAAACTTTAATGTTTAAAACTCTTTAAAAAAATTCAATATATTAAAAAAATTACTATTACAGATTAATATATAACACATTTTAAATGTTGTGTTAAGTAAAAAATTTTTTCATAAAGTAATGATTCGTAGTAAGATTAGTATGAAGTCTTTTTGAATAGAAAAGGGAAACATTAAACAAATATTTACATCAATTGAAAAATTACACACACACAAATAAAACTATAAAATTCTAACAAAAATCTTCTAAAATTGAAAACTAATTATTTTATTCAATTCAAATATCATTCAAATTCATTTATTTTGATCTAAAAACTATTTTTCTCCTAAAATAAAATTCAAATTGAAATTACTAAGTCTTATAGTCNAAAAAAAAAAAAAAACACATTTAGAGACTTATCAATCTGTATGAATTATTCTGGGGAAAAAAAAACTACTAATTATTTTATTCAATTCAAATATGTTGACATATTCATTTATTTTGATCTAAAAACTATTTTTCTCCTAAAATAAAATTCAAATTGAAATTACTAAGTCTTATAGTCAATTGACTAATTATTAAACTGGAATTAACTTTCAAAAAAAATTTTTAAAAAAAAGCACATTTAGAGACTTAACAATCTGTATGAATTATTCTGGGAAATAAGAAGTAATTCAGCACTACTATTTAATAATCATTTTAAACAATCAAAACAAATGTTTCTTAACAATCAAAAAAATTTCTTTTCTTAGCACAGTAACAAAATTTTCTCAAATTGAGCCTTAGTACACAACTTCATTTTTTCATTTATTATTATTTATTTATTTATATTAATAATCGTTGCTTATTATAAAAATAAATAAATAAATATTTCAAAATACAATTGAGTGATAAATTGAGTATTTATTTCTGTCTTGGAATACACCAAAAATAAGGATATTTATACTTTTCAGTCATTTTTAAAGTATATAAATATGATTTGTCTTGATTACAATTCTAAGAATACTATAAATGTAATGCATTGTGTATAGGTAATTAAAATGCAAAATATTACAGTTATGGAGAAAAAAAAGTTCCAAAAATTATAACCAGCAGGTGGAAGAGCTACGTTTTTTGGGGCATTGTTACTTTAAAAGGGTTTGCATAATTTAACATAATCATGTGGAAATTAAGTAATTTAAACTTCAGGTTGAGCATTCTTCTGAAAGAAACATATTTTTTTCAAGACAATAGGGAAGAAATTGAAGAACAATATAAAATACATGAAATTTCTAAAAACTAGCTATAAATTATGCTAATATATAAGTAAATGTACTAAGTTATATAATTTTATAAATATAATTTAAACGTTAAAATCTAATTTTTGAATTGAAATTTATTGTTTAATTAGATTAAATCTAAAATAAATTTACCATCCATATAACATTTTTATACAAAATGAATTTGTTCGTTTTTAAATCTTAGTATAAAATTTCTTTTAAAATCAGTTTTCACATAATCTTTTCTGCATTGGTTGCATTTCTTTAAAGATAATTTTATTTTAAAAATTCAGAAATATTTTTTACCTATCACTAAGAAGATTATTAATGAAAAGACATTAATGGGTAATTTTTCTACCTATGAACATATAGCTAGAAAAGTTCAGATTTTTCTAACAAAACATAATTAAAGCTTCAAGTAGTTACATATCAAGTTAGCTTTGATTTTCCAATAATGCTATGATTAAAAAAGTATTAGTTACTATTTGAAAACTATTCCTAGAATTTCATAAAAATATAGTAAAGCAATACCTGATAAAGAGGATAATTGTGAAATCTTATAGAATTATAAGCAATAGCGTCATACTGTGGGTCATTTTTTCGTCTTGTTAACTCTTCTTGTTGAAGTCTATAAAAAATACAAATGGCATAAAAAAAGATAGAGTAAAACAATAAAATTTACTGCCAATTGTACAACAATAGCTGATAGAATTTTACTGTCAGCAAATATTTAAAAAACATTTTAACCAACATTTATATTTTTGCTCAATTTTATACTTTAAATAGTTTGAATTTATATCGATTGTAATTAAAATAACAATTTAAAATCAGTTGTATCTATAAACAATTCTAAGTTTTGATCAGTAACAAAAATAAGGGCAGGGTCAAATTTGAAATCAAATTTTCTTCTTAAAGATTTTTTTTTCTAAAAATTTTATGAGCATTATGATCTATAATAAGCCACATAACAAAAAATTTTACCATTAGTGAACAATTAATATGTATTTAAATGGATGTATTAACAATTAAAAAAAAAAACAAGTGCATTATTATCAATGCCACTTGTTAGTTATTAGTTTGTTAGTTTTTTAATTCTTAAAAAATAAAATAAGGTTTGTTTTGTTAAAATTAGTCTAATGTTTTTAGCCATGAATAAATAATAATATTTACTACATCTTTGTATGTTTATGCTATAATAACTTCATATAATAGTGCCTATTTTTCCTTGGATAACCCATTATATTGAGCATTGAATGTAGAAATTTACCAAATTTAGGAATTCATCAAAAGCAGCATTTTCAAAGTTGTTATTTTGAATTCAGTAAAATAAACATCATTATTTTCTCTTTCACTTTCTTCTTTTCTTTATTGTTTAGCCGTAACTTTCTGGAGCTTTGTTCCAAAATTTATTATTTTTTTAAAACTAGAACAGGTTTCAGCTAAGCTGAATATTGCATCTTTTTCCATGTTAGATTTTCCAAATTTTATAAATTTTTTTAATGTAACTTTTTAACGCATTCAATTGCCCTTTAATGCATGGGTTTTAATGACAATGAATGGGCGTCAGTTACTATAATTTGTATGTTGGGTAAAATGAGATCTACTACATATTTCTTCCACAGGCTACATCCCTGCTGCAGAATTTTTTCGGGCTTTCTGCGATATACCTCTCTAATACTAATATCTTTCTGGAAGATGCTTTTAAAACTTACAAATATACATGTTACTAATTTAAAGTAACAGAAGCATCAAGTTCAAAGAAGAAAAAAACTTTTTTAATTGAATGTGTAATATTTTTTTATTCTAATATTATTGCAATTTGTATGGGGAAAAGACAAAAAAAAAATTTTTTTCGTCTTTTGTAAATCATCATCACATTAAAAAAAATTGTGAAATCCGCAGCAGTAACTAATGAAAAAAAAAAAAAAGATTGACGGCAAAATCATGTAAATTGGACTCTTCAAAAAGGGGTTACTAAGTGCGTCTTTTTATTTTCAGATTCAGTTGTTGAAATAAATAATACAGTGTTAAAAATATCTGATTTTAAAAGCTATGAGGAAATCAATAGTAATAATTGCATTAAAAAAATAGAATGAAAATTTCTGCAGAAAAGAAAAACCCAAACTGTTTACTTTATTACTCTTTATTTTTCATTATTCTCAAATGAGAACAGAAAAATCACAAGCATTTTTTTCCCACTCTGATGAGAGGGAAAAAAAAAACAGTTTTTGAATATAACTCTGAAGAAAAGAAAAAAATTTCGAAAATCTCTGCAGAAAAGAAACTAAAGTTCTTTACTTCCTAAAGGAAAAATCTTTCAGCAAGAACTCAGTATCGTTTGGCGACAATGTCGCTGTGTCGCCACGATTCAGTCACAGGGGACTACAAGGAATGCAAACATCCTTTGATAACTTTTTTTGCATGACACTGATTATATTATAATTATATATTATAATACAGGGTTTATATATTATAATATATATATTATAATACAGGGCTATATTATAATACAGAAATATTTAGTAAATTACAAAGTTACTGAACTAGTAATTGAGAAATATAGATGAAGCCTTGTAACTATTATTGAAATGAGAAACATATAAAAAAATTTTTTATTGTTTTTGGAAACTTTTTTTTTTACTATTAAGCTTCTTATGGAGAAGAATTTTTTTTTTTGTAAAAGATGATATTAAATTACACAAAACTGATTGCACTAAATACAAAGCGATTCAAAATATTGCTAGCTAGAACTTCTCGCTATCTTTCTGGTCACATATGCATTTTGCATTAAAACAACACCTGATTACTAAAGGTAAGCTAAAAACCAATTTTTTATATTCCTCTGACAAAAGAAATTGCTACTCATGCAAGCCTTAAATCCTTAATTTAAAAAAAAGAAGAAAAAAAAAAGATAATTGAGAGAAGCAATATCTGGTAGTGAATATCTAAAAATACTCAATATTCAATTTGAGTATTTTCGCGTAATTTTCAATTGGCACTATAAATCTTTTTCTTTGCTTTGATTTTGGATTTAAAATTTTTTGCCCCTGGATCATTCCCATGACTGTTGAAGCATAATGATAATATTTTTTGAATCTTGCTTTTTAATTGAAATCTTTTGGCATGTGACTTGTTCTCTCGGCATTTGTCAAATCCAATAATGAATTTTGCATTATTAAACAGTTTTTGTCCATCCTTTGCATTCCCAACCTTTTAAATAAAATCTCTACATTTGAACCATCAAGCTTAATAAAATGTGTACAACATTCGTTGATCTACAGTATATTTCTTGAAAATGATAGAAAAATAAATCTTTATGCAACTGGCATTTCAATTACACACTATGTCATATTCATTTTGACTTTTAAAAAAGTAAGACTAACTAATCATGATAAATGTAAAGAGATTAGATTAAAGATGCGATTTGGTATTAGTAAAACGTTGCCAGTAAAATCATTTAAAGTGAACATGGAAACTCAATAGTATTTAAAGCAAAATAAGTCTCTTGTAATGAAAAATATGGAGTCAAAATGAAAAATATGGCGAAAAAAATATGGCCTAATTTATTACAAAATCGAAAAACCACTTATGTTGCCCTTAAATATGTTTGAGCAATCAATAATATTTCTTTCTTTCTTTTTGTTAAGCAAACTTTAATAGAGTATGGCATCAGAATGGAACAAATACAAATAATGATACTCTTTGCTGTAAAATAGCATTCTCTGCAGCTTGAACTATTTAACCTAAAAAGGTAAATCAAAGTTGTATATCACTTATAAACATCTGAAAAATTAATAAAAACTGAGCATTAACTTGAAAATTTCTATGTGTGCCTTTCCGAACTAAATGCACTCAATCACTACAACCATGTCAAATAGATTAGATGAGTTAACGACTAATTTACATATGTATCCAAATTTAAGATAATTTAGTAATCAAAATATTAATAACTAATTACCTTACTGTTTCCAGATCAACATCATCAGGTACAGTAAAGTCTGCTGAGCACAATTCTATAACATGCTGATTTGGACACTTCATGGCAGCAGTACTAAACAAGAAAAGTTATAAAATATAAAGTTTTATTATAATGACATCTGCATTTTTAAGCATATTTTGCATTTTTGGACACTTTTTTTAAAATGTTTAAGGCATTTTTTTTTAATTTTTGGTCATTTTTGTATTTTTTAAAGATTTTGGGGTATTTTTTTTTTCTATTATTTTATTACTATGTGTAAGAATCCATATATCCAGGCCAAATTTACTACCGTTTAGTGGTACGTTCACAAATTCGACTTTAGGAAAAACAATAGTTTCACAAAATACTTTTTCTTAAAAAAAAATTTTATCCCATAAAAAACAATAAATACATATTTTTGTTTTCATTTTTTAATATTATTTTTATTTTTCACAAATTATGTGTAAATTTTCACGAAATAGGTACCTCTCAGAAAAACCTAGACAGATCCCTGCAATTATTCTGCCATAGATCACAATACAGAAATCTCTCCAAATTTTGTTTTTGTTTCCCCATAAAAAATGATAAATCCTGTTTCTTAGGCATTCTGAGTTGCAATTATAGCAATGGAACCTTCCCGCAGATTGCTATTATGACATAGTAGGAGAATTCCCTTCCCACCAGGTTTGTAAGAAGAGAGTTTTTCCTCCCTATGCCTGGCTGAGAGCATGCCGGGATCCCGAAACACTCAGGGAGAAAGGGAGCGTCAGCAGCTCCATTTCTTAATTGAAATAGAGGAAAAGGCGCTAGTAGGTACTATCAGTGTTTTCACTACAGCGCGAGAACGCGAGAATCTCGCATATTTTTTTCTTTTCTCGCATTAAAAAATGATAACCGCGAGAAATTCGCGCATTCTATAAACCAATTTCAAAATTCGCGAATTTCTCGCATTTTGAAAAAAATTTCTCATTTGCGCCATTTAGAATAAAATCCGTTTCACTTTTCTTCCTGGATCTTTTATTATTTTCAACATCTGCCCCATTATCTAGCTTCCCTATTTACCAGTATTGTTCAGAACCTTTAAGAACAACAGAACACCATCCTTCCGAACCACGGAACCTCTTTCAGAACGCATTTCTCTGCAACCACGTGTTTACCGTAGGTAAGGTTTCTTCATGTAAGACGTTCAAATTTTTTGCTCGTTAATGTAAGATGGACAAATACCTTGTAAAGCCAATATCTTCTACTCCGAAACGGACAAATGAAAATGAAACAAATGTGGGTAGAAACGATCAAAACGAAACAAATACGCATTTGAGTTACCTAATGAGAATAGCTGATGAAAAAGTAGATATAGAACATTTTCCATATGATGATGCAGCAAAAATATTCAATGCTTTAAAAATTAGAAGATATTAAAAATGTATTATAATTAAAGAAATGATTTTTTTCATGTCTCTTTATGTTTTTGTTTTTTAATTTTTAGAAATCTCACTTAACTTTTTGAAATCTCACCCTGTTTTTGAGAAAGGGGGAGAAATTCTCACCCATTTTTTTTCTGAGATGAAAACACTGGTACTATGCAAACGCTTTTCACATCTTTGGTGAGATAGTGTGGTGTGGTAAACCTAACTGGTCACTTAAGCCCTATTATAGCGAGCTTTTTTCTGATGAGTTTTTTTTTAAATGAAAGGACGGCTCTTCCTCTCTAATCTTTACAGAAGTTGAAATTGGTACTATTATCTCAACATTATTATTAAACATTACTTTAAATTTATTCTAAAAGACCTTTATTGTCTTATAAATTTTTTTTCTCTGTGAAACTTTTTTTATGACCCAGTCGAAAATATTCTCATAAATTTAAGTGGTAGTACCAGTGTTACTGTTTTCACTACAGCGCGAGAATCTCGCATATTTTTTTCTTTTCTCGCATTAAAAAGTGATTACCGCGAGAAATTCGCGCATTCTATAAACCAATTTCATAATTCGCGAATTTCTCGCATTTTGAAAAAAATTTCTCATTGCGCCATTTAGAATAAAATCCGTTTCACTTTTCTTCCTGGATCTTTCATTATTTTCAACATCTGCCCCATTATCTAGCTTCCCTGTTTACCAGTATTGTTCAGAATCTTTAAGAACTACAGAACACCATCCCTCCGAACCTCTTTCAGAACGCATTTCTCTGCAACCACGTGTTTACTGTAGGTAAGGTTTCTTCATGTAAGACGTTCAAATTTTTTGCGCATTAATGCAAGATGGACAAATACCTTGTAAAGGCAATATCTTCTACTCCGAAACGGACAAATGAAAATGAAACAAATGTGGGTAGAAACGATCAAAACGAAACAAATACGCATTTGAGCTACCTAATGAGAATAGCTGATGAAAAAGTAGATATAGAACATTTTCCATATGTTGATGCAGCAAAAATATTCAATGCTTTAAAAATTAGAAGAAGAAGAACAGCTAAACCTGATACTGTGATAATAGATCCATATGAATATGAACCAGACTTACGTTATTTCAGTAATTAAGAAACAATTACAGAAGAGTAGTTAAATAACTTTATAATCTTATACCTGCATTCTTGTTCAACTTTAGAAAACTCTTCTTCACTCATAATACTTTTTAACTCGGGGAAGTTTTCGGTTTCGGAATTTAAAATTTCCATCCAATCTGTCAAAAATTTTTGCACGCTTAGTGGTTTTGAAATCCATGGACGTGTGGCAGTTTTATGTACATTTTCCATTTTGGAAAATGAAAAAACTTGAAAATGATGAGAGATAAATTTCAGAGTAGAATTATATTAACGAGAAATTTCGTTCTCGCAATTAAAATTTATGAGTCTGGGGATTTTGACTTCCTATTTCTGCTTCATTGTAAATATACTGAAAAAACACGTAAAGCAAAATAGTACCCATTTGATAATGCGCACCAATGATGCGCACCAAAATCCAAAAACGTATGGATAGTGTACTACGAATCTTTTTGAGTTATGTTTGTTCTTCATTTACGAATGAACTTTTTAAGATTGAGCTCTTTTTTTTTTTCATTTTCAAATTTTAAAATCAATTCAAAGTTAGTTTATTTATAAGTCCTAATCAGATACAGAATGATGAAAAATCTCTGTTAGCAGTATATTATATAGACCAGTTTATTTCATAAAGGTTATAAGAAAATTTTTACAGTAATTTTGAATAAAAATAAAGGTTTTCAACTATAATTATCTTAACTAATAACGGGGATATTTCTAATAATTCAATTTTGCTTCAAAATCTGATGAAATAATTTATTCTAGGAAACTATATATATTATTTGTAAACATAGGATTTAATACAAATTTTAGTTTGTACGCATATTTTTTTATTTTGTTCATAATCCAATTCACTTAATGTAAACTACTCAGATATTTTGGTATCATGATCTGTCTCACCAGCTACATTTGCTAAGGAGCCAAGTAGATATTTAACTTACAAATTGTTTAAAAATAGAGTTTTTTTATAGTGTCTATAAATTATACTCTTTGAAATCCCCTTCTGTAATGTTCTTTTTAATTCTTGTGTGCTGGTGGCTGTTATTTACCAAGATTTAGTAATCATTCTGCTGCAGATAAAGATTGAGAAATATTCTCGGAGAACCTCAGCACAGGCTTTTTATTATGTGAACCTTCGTATAATACTGTTGCTAAGGTCTCAAAATTACCAAATGTACTATTTTGAAACATTAAAATATAATGTTTGCAATACATCACTTATTGAATATCAAAGTAAAAATAATGATCATTATTAACAGCACATTTTTTGTGTTTCTGTAATATGACAAAAGGGATTTGAGAATATAAATCTAATTTTTGGCTTTAAAAAAAGGTACAAACCTAAAAGGAACTTTTCTTATTTAGGAACTTATTATCTATTACTTGTCTCCTATTTAGGAATTAAGGGAATATTTCAATATCGACACGTGCTTCAAAATGATCTCTATCTCTTGGTTTTGATGACTTTCGGAGTTACAAGAAATCTATCTAAACCATCACAGAAGATAACTAACTTTAAAGGTAAGCTCATTGCTACTCTTGGGCAAACTTCTACATAATTTTTTTTCTCCACATTTTTATGTTCAAAATCACTTTGGCAATTATTATAAACGCAGATAGTTACTGTTATGAAAATGTCTCCTAAAACAATAAAAAATAAATTCTCCAAACTAACTATGATATTAAATATGAAATAAAATTTTATGTATTACACTCGTAAAGTCAAGATAAATTTGAATATTTGTTTTTATAATTCAGATCATTGCCACTGTAACACAGAATTATTTAAATGCAGTTTATCTATGAATTATTTTTTTTATTATTATTATTACTTATTGCACCATGCCTCAAAATCCTTAATATTAATTGAAAAATAAGTAAGATTTTTCTTAATTGTGCCAAAATAGTCTTCATCTTTACTATATCTGGGCAGTTCCATGTGAATTTTAAAAATAATAGCATGGAAAGGCTTTTATTGGAACAATATAATTCATAGTCATTGGTACCCATTTGTGCTAATTAAAATTACCAAGACACCAAAAGGTTTTTAAACTTGCAAAAATTAAAATATTATATTTATATATGTAATGATCTTCAAAAGTTGGCTGTGAGTTATACCCTTCAAGATAGTTCTATGATATATATATATTTATATTTTAAGTGTCTTACTGACCACTGCTCATAATCACCAAAACTTGAAAATTATTTTGACACAGATACCGAAATAGAAATCTCTCCTTTTGCCACATCCAAGCAAGCTTATTTATTTTTAAAATTATGTCATATTGTATTACTAAAGTTATGTTGTGATGAAATTTTATAGTACCTATATATTATTATATATTACTGTTTAACCAAATTGCTACAAATTTTTCATTTTCTATATTTCTTGTACAAAAAGGAAATTTCCTTCAAAAAATAAATTTTCATATTAATGAACTAGAATTTATATTACTAGCTGAATGATATTCATTAAAAAACTTAATCTTTTAAATAATGAGTTTTTTCTATAATCGATTTTAAATTGTCTTTTGTTTTTTTAGCAACAATATGTTTCACGAGCTCTTAATGGCCCTGAGTGGCTTTCCTGGTACAATTTTCTATCATTCATCCAAGGAACAAAATATTACGGTAAGCAAGAAACTAGTCGATTAGTATCAGTCAATATTAATAAAAAGTCAACATTACATTGAAATAATTTGTAAATGTTTAAGTATACTGTTTTAATGTTATAAATAATTTTAATGTGAGGTAGAGGAGAAGCAACTTTTCAAGACTTTTTTTCTAAACTTAATTTGTCGAAACATGTGAAGCGGTGGGGAGTTTTCACTGCATTTTTAGTTGTAACTTTATGCTAGAAGAAGAAGCTAACAGAGATTGGGATTGCAAAAGATTCACGGGCAAGTTCCTTTGGAGATATTTCCGCATTGTGATCTGTCGTGCCAAATACAATCGGCAAGGTGCCAAATAGATTTTAAACTTGTAAATGTTTGTAAAAAAACATGTAAATGTGTGTCCAGGGATAGCTACAAGCTATACCTTTCTGTGCTGTTTTTTTCGTTTCTCACAAGCCGCTGCCCGGAATTTGCCAAAATTTGGCGATTATTCTGCCACAGATCACTATATGAAAATCTCCCCATTGCTTTATCCCGTAGGTGATTTAGGGGTTAGACAGCAAAATTAAATGTTGCTACAGGGTTTGTTGATTTAAATCGCGATTAAAATCGTGATTTAAATCAAATTATTATTTTTTTTAAATCAACTGATGTTTTTATTTATATATATTGATTTAAAAAGTTAAAAAACTGTGTTTTAAATTATTGATACTTTTATTATTTTCTTTTCTTAGTTTGAAAATTTATTTTAAATAAATTGCTGCATTAATAAATTTTAGGTAACGAAATTACTTTCTTTCCTGGTGTGTGTTGAATTCCAACACATTTGAAATTACACTTTTAAAAATCTTTTGATTCTTCAGATTGAAAGTGCAGATTAAAGTAAACATTTAATGCCCTCTTAATATAGACTTGCATAGCTGTAAAAATCCATTAATATTTCTAAAGCTTGAGGTTATCTTAAAAAGAAATCACCCTAATATGCCAAAAATAGGATTTAAATTTTCTATTTCATCTACTCTTTAAATTTCAATCATGCATTTGTTTCAAAAAGGTTACTATGCATTCAAATCTATGTATTATAATAAAAATTGTTTTAGGTAGTTAGAGCTTCTAAAATATTGTTTTAATATAGTTTTAATAACTTAATTTTGATCAAACACTTTTAAAGTTGTTTGAATCATAAATCAAATTTCTTACAGTTTATTTGAATAAAAATTTAAAAAATCTGATTTAAATCAAAAAAATCCGATTTAAATAAAAAAAATCCAATTTAAATAAAAAAAATCCAATTTAAATCAAAAAAAATCAAGAACCCTTGCTAACAGACACAGATTGACTAATTATAACAAATGGCGATTAAAAATTATAAGCTAATCTCCACTTGAGCACAATTAAGCATGAATAAACATTGATTGTATTGTTTTTCATTGTTCATTGGTTGTTTGTTATGTACTAATGTAGTGAACGCAGTGCATTTACTACATTAGTACATAATAAAGGAGATTAGTACATTAATAAAGGAGAAAAATTCTTGTCAGACATATTAAGCATTATCTGCCATTGCATGTTCTTCAATCTGCTTATTTCCTTTCGTGTAAAACAACCAATATTGAAATGTGACTGATGAATTTAAATTTAAAAATTGTTCAGCAAACTTTTTTTCATGAAAATTGACATGATTAGTAGAGTAAAAAAAAGAATAGACTAGCTTTGGTAGAAATATTATTTTGATGAATTTCCGTAACATTTAGGTCTTATGAAAATAAAATCTTTTGATAATGCTTGTATGCAGAGAGGTGTAGTTTGTGGGGGGCAAAAGGGTGCACCTCTATACCTGGGAACTGCCTTAAGCACCAAATAGTGACTACAATTGAATTCGGGAATAAAATGTATTTAAACATACATGTCCTTTTCCATCTCATACGTTACAGTATTCAGAAACTCCCTTTTGCTTATGAATCTATAATACATTTCTTTCAATTTAATTTTTTTTATAAATAAGTGGTAGATGTAAATAATCTTTATCTATTTTTATTTATTTATTTTTTTGGAAGAGGAATATGATATAAATACTGTGATTTAATTTGTTTTTGATATTTTATTGAATCTTTTGATAATTATATATTTTGTTAATAATATGTGTTTATATATATATATGTTTAATTATATAATTACAGGTTTCATCATGTGTTCCAAATTTACACCCTGGTGAGAGAAATATTCTGGATCGTCTATGTTTGATTGCAACAAAATACAGACGTTTACATGATTTTGGGAAAGTACATAAATTTTCTGCAGATTTATCTGGAGGTAATTATTTAAAATCCATTTAGGCGCGCATCCCCATATATAATTTTCAATTAGCCGTAGGGAGTGTTAGCTGCGTAAATTACCACAAAATTTCTGACTTTTTTTATTATTAAACTGAATAAAAAAAAACAGTGATATAGTTTTAAAAAAATTTAAATCAATTGCAATTTTAATTTTTGCATAAATGTATAATGCAAGAAGCTGCATTTTTATATATATGTAGCTTCTTACTTTCAGTGAAACTATGCTGCTGTTAATAAGTGGCAAAATTATGTTAGTTTTTTTCATACTTAAATTTGATGGGTCCATTTTGCCGTAAATTTTACTCAGAATCTGCAATAGGTAAAAGCTAAATCATTTATATAGTTTCTTTTGTTTTTAAATTAAAATCCTTCTAACCAAATAATTATTAATCATTCATCAATGTTTTTTTCTTTTAAAATAAGGATTACATATACAGTAGAACCTTGCTTATCCAAGTTAATTGGAACCTATAGTACCTTGGATATCGGAAATTTTGGTTAATAGAAACTGTATAAAAACTCGCCTTGCTCCCAAATTTAACATCTTTTGAAATAAAAAGCAATAGAACTCTTTTTTGAATAATAAAAATAAACATATATAAAGTTATGTTTCACAGCTCCAGAAATTTAAAAAGGAAATCAACTACTAGTAATAAATTTTAAAAAGCAAATAGAAATTCGTTTACTATTTTTAATAGTAAACTAAAAGATGCATTTTCAAATACCACAGAAATCTCAAAAATGATTGTATTTTTTGAATTTAATATACATTAATTTGTTAAATTTATATTGCTATATCTTGAAATATCCAGTTGCAATTCGTTGCAAAAGTACATTGTTAGGAAAGTACAGTCGGATTGCACCTGGTGTTCAATGAACCACACGGCCACTAGAAACAAAAGCATTGTTCACCGCTGTTGACTTCTCAGAGTCAATATTTCTTGGAAGTTGAGTGTTTTCAGGGCTCATTCAGGAAAGAAAAAATATACAGACTTCTTTATCGGCTCAATTAACTTCGGTTAATCGAGGTTCTACTGCACTTAGAGAAAAAATTATGTTAACTATTAGTGTGTTTAATGAAATTCATTTGGGAAAATAATTATTCGTATGAATTTGAGGGTAAAAAGTAATAACCAATATTTTTAACTGTAGAAATAAAAAACATAAGTTATTGCCACAAGCATCTTTGGATATAGACTTATACTTAACTTGGGCAGAATTAAAGCTCTTGCTGGGTATACATAGTCCAGTCACATTAATGTGACCTTCACCTTCTTTTGACATCAACATGAAATAACTAATCAAAGAAGGCAGGTGTCAGTGCAGTGTGTATGAAAGGTATCTAAAGGAATCAGGAACATTGCAGATGACATAATGTAGAAATGGAGGAATTTTTCCGGCTTCCAAAAAGGCATACTCGTTGACTTTAAAGCCAAGGGGGGAAGCATTTTGCAAAAGGCTAATTTTGTAAACTGTTCATGTGCAGACATGGAAAAAGTATAGCGTGTTTGACAAATAACACTTTCCAAAATTAGAGACATTGAAATATGGTTCATCACAAGCCATGTGTGACAAAGATGAACATTGGCTGCGGATATGCATTTGGACAAATAGACATGCAATCGTTCAGCACTTTCTTCTCAATGATGGTTCCATGAAAGTTGCTGTGCATGGGTCACTGCTGACTGCTGTTCATTGGCGAAGAAGGCTGGGATTTCCGCGTCAGTACCGTAATTGGATATCCCCTGAGTAGCAACAAAGGAATTTTTCTGACTACTGTACTGTGTAATTATTGACTATAAGGAAGTGACATTTTGAAAAAATATGTGTTATCACTTTTTACTCAAAACTTTTTCACGTGTAAGAGCACTGTATGCAAAGTTTTATTTTAATTTCCCATAATGTACAGTGCATAAAAAAAAATGGAACTCCCTGAATAACTTTTAATCTAAAGATTGGATTTTCGCTTACTAACACTCAATCTTAATGGCTCGAGGGCCTAACTTTAAATCTGCTAATTAATTTGTGCAAGCAATGTTTAAAGTTACGAACTCTAAAGAAACATACTTTTTTTAATAAAATAAAAATCCAGAATCAAATCATTTATTCAAAAAGTCTTTTGATTTTATCTTTACTTTGTGATAATAACTTTGCCAACTGTAGGTTTGGGGTCATCAGAAATTTTTGTTTATTAATTTTTTGCATTTTTTATTTAATTGTATTTCTTCTGTAATTCAAATTAATTATATCAAAAGGTTTGTTACATATGTCTTTATCTCTAATGTTTTTAGATCCTTACGAAGTCAAAGGTCTTTATTTAAAGTCATTTTGTTGTGGTTTAGAAACAGTTCTCAACATGTATCAACAAGAACTTGTTGAAATTGAGCAAGAGTTGTTAAAAGATCCTTTTCTGCCTCTGACCCACTTTCTAAAGCTAGAAAAGGTAGTATGTAATATATACATTTTTATGAGTAGCAAAATCATAATCTAGTTAAAGTATTAAAATTTTAATACTATTTTATAAAATAGTTTAAATATCTTTCGTATCAAATTTACGCAATTAAATTTCCACTGCCTTAAAAAGCATTTCTCAGGAAAACTCTTAATATCTCAAAGTATACTAATTACCTTTCAATTTTCCTGCAAAATTTAATATATTTAAGTTTGCCTCAAATTGTTTCCTTTCAAAACTGCTATGTTTTAAACTTTACTCTACTTTCTTAATATTATGAAAAGTGTTGGAAAAGGTTTAATTAAAATCATTTTCCTTCCATCATTTTACAATGTATGTACATATACATATGTGTGTGTGTAATATATTCAATATAAAGCCATAAATGTGTTTACTGTTCCAATTAAAAGATTATTTTCAGAGTTAATGTAAAAATTTCGTGAAATGCATAATCATTAAGGAAATTCTAAAAAAATTCTTTTCGAGTCCATATGGCGTCATTTTTTTGAACAAATCAGTTTTTACAATATTCCTTTTGATTTGTTGAACAGTTTTGGTACTTTTCGGTTTGCTGAGCACAAGAAAATTCAGCTACTTTTTTTTTTTTTTTAAAAAAAAGGTAAGAAGTTAGTGGAGGTCTATATTTTTAGGTTAATTTTTTTGCTTGTGCCAAGCTAACTGAAAAGTACCAAAACTGTTTTATGTGTAGATACAATGTTAAACGATCATCACACTTGGTGAGAGAGCAGGGGGCTAAACCCCCATATCTTTCAATTTTTACTTTCCGCTCATATAGCAGAACTTTATTTTATAATTGGATTACGATTATTATAATTATAAATAACATTACTGATTTTCATTACCAAATGCTATTAAGTATGAATAATAAAACAAGATTGCTAAAGGTATTTATCACTAATTTTTTTTTAATGTAGATTTTATTTTTACAATCTATTCATAAAATCGTAAGCTAGTTACAATTTTAAAATTAACTTAAGAATTTTTAATGGTAAATTTTTACCCAGAAATAACTGAATTTTCATTTTTAAATTAATAAATGATTTTTCACAATTTTAAAAAATCTGATTAAGTGGTAAACAGTTTTGGAGCTTTTTTAATATTTGGGCTGAAAATTGTAAATTTTTTCATGATTTTCATCTCAAATATTAAAATAGTTTTAAAGTATTAAATTTTTATTGTTATACATAAGATATTAACATTTAAGTGCGAAATTACCCTACATACTAAAGAGTAATGTCTTGACAAGTTTATTTATTTATTTCTACATTCTTTCAATTTTCATTTTGTTTATTCTCATTTTATTGTTCTAATGTTTTTCCTTTAGACTTTTATTCATATATATTTTCGGCATTAACAAACACTTAATCTGCATGTATTTAGTCCTCGCTAAACTGTGCTACCGTAAAGTGCTCGACTTCGCGCGCAGGTCGTCAAGCTACCGAAGCGAGGGTGCCATCCCCTCTGCAGAGGATCAAAATTGTGATGGCATGTCTTCGGATCATCCTCCGGGATGTTTCCCAGACCGTGGCCAAAGCCCATTGTGCAGCTCTAGTGCGACGTAAATTAACAACAACAGCATGTATTTAGTTTCTTCTAAGCTATACTGTATGTTGAAAAGAAGCCTTTAAAACTCTCAATGTCAGTTTATTTATAAGAGCTGACAAATTATGTATTTTATTTTATTATTGATAAATATCTAATCCATATACATTTTAAATATTATTGTATGTGCAGAAATTTTTGATATGATTAGAATTAGAAGATCATTGCATTGCTATGTCATTTAAAACTAATCTCCGAAAACAGAAGAACTTATTTAAGAAATTTTATTATCAATTGTTTAATAAAATTTCATTTATCATACACTCAATAGTGACTTATATGCATATATACGTAAAAACTTTATAAGCATATTTTTTTTAAATAAATTAATACTTGTTTTTAAAGTGGGATCCTCTCTTTGAAGTACTATGCAGTATAGTGAAAGAAATTCAAGATGAACAGAAAATGGTAGCTATAAAAAGTCATAATTTCTTGTTACAAATCTGAATATTAATTTTGTATATTTATTACTCAAGCTTACCCTTATTTATTTTTTAGAAAAGTAATAGAAAATTTTTAAATGATTTTTAATGTATTTAATGAATTCATTTTAAATACAAAAACAATTCTTTTTATTTTAAGCATAGATATTAAATGACTTCTTTCAAAAATGCTTCAATATCTTTCAGTGTCTAGTATATGTTTCTAAAATAATACCTACTGTGAAATTTAATGCTGTCTAAAATCTGTGCGTTAAAGAAAGCTCCTAAGTTGTATTTTCTCTCTGAAACCCACCATTTTTTTTTAAGTTAGCAGAAGTATGTGTAAAAATCTGATGTCAATTAGCATTTTTTGAAAAAAAATCCATTTTTGCTGTTTTTATTTATTATAAAGCGAGACTTTAAAAATTCATTTAGGTGTTATTTTGCAATCGACGAAAAACAGCATAGTTTTTAGTCATCTGCAAAATAATTTCCGACTTGAGATTAACTTACAAGTGTTTGCAATAATTAAGGGATGGCTGTTAACGCAAAAATCATTACATTCAAATCAGCAAATTTTACCGAGGCCAAAAACCGACAATTATTTCTTCTGGACTCCTATGGCATGTGTTTTAGATCACAAACAAACTGTGCTCTCTACCTTACTACATTCTAAATGGAAATTCTTTTGTGATCTTGTCTCCCAGGAGGATTTCCCAGAGTCACATTAAAATCAGAACATGGGAAAGTAGAAAACATAGTTTGTTGGTTTTGACGAATGTGAGGGGATGTGCTAAAATGGAAAAGTTGTTGGCTCTCAGTATTAGTTAAAAAGAAAAGAATAGTCTATGGTTGCTCAGATATCAAAATTTTTGTTCCAAGAGTATAATTAAATTGCCTTATCAATATTTTTTTAGATCTCGAAATAAGCCATAGTTTTTTCTATTCACTCTGTATAACTTTATTAATGAGATGACCTAATTATCATTCCATTCCTCTTTAATTTTATATTGCATTATAACGCTTTTCTAACAATGTCTTTCCATATGAAAAGTTTTGAACAGCAAACTTTCACTGCTAATTTTTTCTTACAATTTTATAAACAATACGGTTGATAATTATGTTAAAGTTTATTTTTTTTATTAGTTTAATATGGAGCTCAATTCTCAAGTCTAAGTAGGCTTATGATTGTGACTAAGTTATGATTGTGAGCAAACTGATAAATTTTATTTAACATATAAATATGCATTAAATTCAGTTTTTAATTAACAATGTTCTCACTGATCTCTATGCTTGATATAACTTTTCAGACCCATGGTTGTAGAATTTTAGAGCTACTCTTCAAACATTCTGTATCTGGTGTTCCTCTCATTGAAGTTGCCATTAATAAGTAAATAATTTTTTATCAAACATTTTTTGCTGTTTTTCCTAAAAGTCTGTTAATGTTTACTACAACATATGTTCTTTTCTAATGTTTCTTTTTTTTTTTCAAATAAATATCAAATTGTTCAATTCAAAATAGAGTAAAGGTGTAAAAAAGCAAAAAATATATGACAAAAATTGCTAAATCCTATATTCAAAAAATTCATTAACATAAAGATAATTGCATACAATATATCTTAATTATATTTAGTGTATTCATTATATCTTAGTTATCTTCTTCTTAAAATTTTGATATGCATAATGTAATATGACCATATAAAACTTCTCTATTAAATAAGACTGGATTTCAAATAAATATTTTTTTTAAAAATCTTGCATCCTCTAACACCCTCTGGCAGTAATGTTTTCAGGCTTTCTGTGACAAACTTCCCTAGCACTAATATTTTGCTTTAAGATACCTTTAATTATAACAATTACTAATTTAAAGTAACGGAAACGTTGTGTTTACAGAAGAAAGTATGGAATAAAAATTTTAAATTTAAAAGTAATATTTTTTAATTCTAATATTATAGGCGATATTTTCACATTTTGTAGGTGGAAAAATGCACTAATTATTTCCTCTTTTGAATTTTGTAAATCATTACACAAATTAAAATTCTTAAATAAATTAAACAATAATAAATCCCAATTCTTACATAAATTAAAAATCGTAAAATCCCTGCAGTATCTCCCAAAATAAAGACATGAATGGAACTCTTTAAAAAAGAGATTCTTAAATAAGTGTATGTAAAATATGGTGTTCTTTACAGAAAAATAAATGAAAGAACATTTCTAGAGCGAACTATCTTTTTAACTTACTCTATTTCTGAATTTTTCATTTTATATAATTTATTTGAAATTCTAGTTGAAGCCAGTCATTACCGATTTTTAAAAAAATCTCAAATGAGAATAGAAAAATCATGATTATTCTTCTCTCTGATGCGCAAGAAAGACATGTTTGAAAAAAATTTCTGCAGAGAAAAAAAACGTTTTTCAAAAAATTATGCAGAGAAAAGAAAACGATATTTTCCTCTTCCCAAGTGAAAAATCTTTCTGTGAAAACACTGTAACGTTCTGCAACAATGTCGCTGTGTCACCGCAATTCTGCCACGAGGCTCTAACATTTCCAAATTCCCTTGAAGATTTCAATCAGATGTTACATATAAGCAATTGAACTGATATCACTCTCACTTCTTTTGTATTTCAATTTCAACTTTTTATTATTTTTTTGTACATAGTAAAAGAAACATTAATTAAAAAAAAGTAAAAGCTGGGGAATAATTGAAAAAATTTAATTTATTTATTTATTTATTTATTTATTTTTTTTTTTTTGAAATTTCTGTTGTAATCAAAATTTTGAAGAGGTGCTTTTACAGTATCTAAAGGTATAGCTAATTAAATATTTACTTGCTTGGCTGGGGAAATTGGACAATATAATTTTCGTTTTAATATTATATATAGTTATTATATTATACATTTCATTTTAAAAACATGAATTGTTTAAATATAATATATTTGCTGTTATATTTATATGTTGAAGACTATCTTTTACTGTCTTTAGTTTTATTTTTATCGCTCCTCAATGTGTAAGGCTTCTTGTTGACTTATAACCGAGAGGTCTGATGCAGGAGCATGTTAAAAAATTATATAAAATATTCCTTTATTACAAAACTGTATCAGCAGCTATTTAACACATTTAAATTTTATTCTGTTTTTTATTTTTTTCCCCCCAGAATTCTTCAAAGTTGCCATTCTGTTATGTATCGACAAGTTTTTTCTTTAATGATGAATGGAAGTGTTGAAGATCCATTTAGGGAATTTTTTATTCAGCAAGATACATCTGCAAAAAGACCACAAGGCAACAGTAACTTTGCTTCTGATAAGGATAATGTAATAAAATATTTAATTTTATAATTGTTTTGACATTCAGTCAAATTTTTTTCTTATAACTTAAGATTTTATTACTGATGAAGTTGTTTCAAATAGGTAAAATACATTATAGAACCTACACTTCTTCCCTCGTATATACCATCTAACTTAGCAGCAAAAGTTCAATTTGTTGGTGAATATGTTTCTATTTTGGGAGCAACTGAAAATTCAGATTCTTGTAAGTATTTTTTTAAATTATATACCCGACGTCTCAGAAATTTTCTATCTAGTAATCAAAAATTGGGTTTTGATTTATACACTGGGATATATTTTTGTAATATTCAGCTTATAAATATTTAAAGAAAAATGTTTTTTCTCCTAATTAATACCATAATGGTATTGCTCGAAATAAATTATTTTTAAAATAAGCTTTAAGACTTTTTAAAATAGGCTTTTTTAATTGGCAAAAAAGTATTTTAAACCGTCATTAATTTCAATAACATTGATAAAAAAAAAATTTAAAAACATTTTTATGGTGTAGTCTAGTATTCATATAACAAATTCAGTTTAGGACATTTAAAAAATAATAAAATATTACATAGGAAGATTAAATAATTATTTTATTTGTTAATTGATTCAAAATAGTTTCATAGTACTTAGTTATATTATTTGGGACAATATACATAGTGAAATTTTGCTTTGGAACAATTTTTTTTTTTTCGTATCTAAGAAATAAAAAAATATGGAGCTTGAAAAAAAAAACTGATTAATTTTTGCTAATTGAAAAGATAAATAAATAACAATTAAATCAAAAGAAAAAAAAATAAGACATATGTTCCCAGATCTGGGCTGAAGAGCATCTGATAAACTAAAATAGTTGATCTTAACAAAAATAAAGCTATCTTAAGAAAATATGATATTTTGAATCAACCAGTAAGATAAAAATTCCGGCTTACATTTATAGAGAAATCTACAATCAATCTTTTCTGATATGTAGATTTAATATCAAATATTCAAAAATAGTCAAATTTTATTTTATAAGTTTCCACAAACAAATAATCTATAATAATAACAATGACTTAGATTTATTCCCAAAAACAAATAAAGTTTTTCTTTCTCTGGCTAACGTAGTACATTTTTTACTGTAAAAAAAAGAAGAATGTTGTTATTAATATTTGGGGCAATTTAGAACACTACATTTAAATCAAATTAAAAGAAGAAAAAAACATCTCTGTAATGAATGCTTTATTAGGTATTTTATTCATTGCATATTTGTTAAAACTGTTAATACAGCAACAGAAAATTTTTTATATAATACTTTTGTAATCTTATTTTTATTTAAAGAGATTTTACTGAATATTTCGTTTTTTACAGACTCCTTGTTTTTAAAAAAAGAACGGGTTTTTGCTAAGAAATTTGAGAAACTAATTGAGAAGCCATCATTTTCTCTACTTAATTTTGAAACAACGGTTGATGATATTCGAAAGTGTGCATCTGAGGTCTGTATTTTTGAGCTAAAAATTAGGTTTTTTCTGTGCTATGACTGTTTAGTTTTCAAATAAATGAATCGGTAAACTTGTTTAGCTTATTAAAATATTCAATTATAGAAAGAGTAGAGAAAGAATATAAGTAATTAATAGTAATAACAGCATAATTTTATTGCAGCTTTTTTCTTTTAAATTGATTTTTCAAGGCTTAATTTTCAGAGTTCAACTTAATTTTGACCAACTTTCAAAACTTAAATTTGACCTAAATTGTTCTCTAAATTTTATGAACTTTCAAACTTCATAAAAAGAAATTTGTTTGTATAATATTAAATTACAAGTGCATATTAGCATTAAAAATTGTGCTTGAAATTGATTCTTTTATCGTTACATTAAACTTTTAATTGTGTTCAGTACATTATTATCCTCTATTATTCAAATATATTTGTAAAATAAAATCAAGATTGTTGAAAACTTATAATATCCTATTAAAGATACCATTCAATTTTTAATAATTTTAAGCCTGAAGTAAAAAAAAAAATTTGAAATTTTTATATTGTTTATGTTATATAGGTTATTCAGTTAAAAAGTTACTTTGTTTGCTTTGTAAGTAAAATGCTAATAAATTGGTTTAAAATTTTTTGCTTTGTTCTCCTTGAGTTTCATGAAGTAATATAAAAATGGAAAAAAAATGTTCTGTAACTTTTATAACTGATGAAGCAAAATTTTTATTCATATGATAGTTATAATGTAGATTAAACAAATATAAATACAGTTGAGTTGGTATCATGAATGACACCCCTGTCATTTATGCAGAAAGGTTTTAGATACTTTTGCAATCATTTATTGCAAAATTATGCTTCGAAATTTCTCTAAATCAGCTGAATTAATTAGTATTATACATTATCTAAACTAAGTAAGAAATTTAATACAAAATTGTTAATTTCAAACTTTTCATTGTTATTGTATTAAAAAAAATTATACTCATTTATTTATTGTTAAACCCAATAGTTACTCATGTTCCTTTTCCTAAATCTTTAGCAGTGGCTTGCAAAAATTATTTTTGACAAAAATTTAACCTATTCATTTTATTAGTATTTTCTATACAATTTTACGGACATTAGCATTTATTAAACATGATAATGTAACCTTTTTTATTTTCCTACTCAAAAGTAATTTTTCTCAATGTTCAGAAGAAAATCATTTTTTTTTATGAATTTATTTATTTGTATTTTGAAAATATTTTAGTTGATACAATTTAGATGCAATTTTTTTATTGGAATCTTGGCTAGTTTTAGAACCAGAAAGTTTTTTTTAACACTATGAATTATTTCGTAAAATTGTATAGTTTTTTTTTTTTTTAATCTTAGAAATGAAAATCAAATGAAGAAACTAAGAAATGTCTTCTGTTTATTTAATTATTTATTATTTGTAAGAATTTTTCTGTTGATTTTGAAATGTTTAAATTTATAAACAAGTTATTGTAAAAATTTGAATATAGTTAATAAATTAAATTTTGAAACAAAGCTAACAATGACTATCTTAATATTAATAATAAAGTAGGTGCTTTTCAGATCGATGGATGCAAGTTTACCTTAACATATTATAAATACTTGTACAAAAATGTAAATATTACATGACAGCATATGTACAAATATACAATATTTCCAGTTTTTTAAATATATGACTTGTTGTGAAGCAATTTTAAATTCATTTTGTATTATTCATATACTCTGAATGAAAACTTTATTATGACCACCTAACAGTTTCATCAAATGAATTTTTTCATCTTAGTATTGTTTTTAGGTGGCTAATGTTGAGCTTAAGGTCGGGATTTAATGTGCATGGTAGTCTGAAAATAAGACATTGTACAACTAAACATCATTGTTTACTAAATACATCCTGTAATGCTCATGATTTATCGCAATGAGGAAGGAGGATACTTTAGCAAAGATAATCCTTCTTACTATGTAGCTATTATTGTGAAGGATTGCTTTCAAAAATATAATGGAGACTTTAGTTTGTTGCATAAGCCCCCCCCCCCCACAATCTCCATATCTCGATATTAATGTGCATATGTTTGATGCAGTTGAAAGATTCCTTTATCATCTAGATTCACAACTATTCAGTCTCGTACTGTTGCAAAGTGTCACGAACATACCAAAAACTACTTTTCAACATCTCTTAGAGTCCATGTCAAGAAAAATCAAAAATATATTAAACAGGAAAGAAATAGCTAAATGAAATATTGAAGGGGTGGTCATAAAAAAGTGGCTGTTCAGTGTCTATTTTCTGAAGTGCAGAAAATCAATTAGAATTTCCCATTATGTAAGATTGTTAACCAGATTAAATAAAACGATAATTTATATTATATAAAAGTTAAAATATTTCTCTTTAATTTTAGTATTTATGGGATGTGATTGTTAAGCAATGTAATGTGAAAAATCATTTTAAAATCCTCAAAGATTTTTACCTTTTGGGAAATGGAGAGCTATTCCTCAACTTCATTTGTGAAGCTAACCAACTGTTAAGAATGCCAATGACTTTATCTGCAGAAACAGGTTTTTGTAAAATTTTGTTTTTATTAATGTTATTATTATGTTTAATTTAAGTGTATAAGTCAGTAAAGAATATTCTTCAGAATATTCAAATTATTAACCAATGAATATTCTTCAAAAAAGTTGTTTTAATTTACAGTTATGTCACAGTTATAGTTTAATTTACTTTGAGGTATGATCATAACATTTAAAAGAACAAAATTCTTACTAATACTTCAAAAGTTAATACAGGTTTTGTTTAGGTACTTTATCTATTCTTACTTTTTGTATTTACTACTTTATTTAATGTTAGAAATCCATGGTATAATATTTAAAACTATAATTTTTTTATTTATTTATGTTTTATTTCATTTTCTTACAGAATAAAATATCTTTTGACTACTACTCACAGTACTAAAAATAATTTTTAAAAAATTTGGTTTCAAATCTATTTTGTACTATAATATAAAGTAGATGGCATTTTTATTTAAAATGCGCATTTAAATTTATTTGCTAAAGAAAGCTGTTTTTCTGTCTAAATATCAGCATACCTATGAAATCATATTTCCCTATATGTATGTATATCTTCTTCCCTAGCTTAAAAAAATAAATTATGGGAGTATGGTTCTTTAGTGTTATTCATATTTTGTGAACTATCAGAAATATTAAATGATATTATGGCATTGGGAGATATATAAGAAGATTAGATAAGAAAATAGAATTTTAGCAAAATGTAAAATAAAATGAAAAACCAAACATTTTGACATTATTTGAAGTAAATACGTGTTATACAATTTTTTAAATGTGAGTATTGTATTTAGCTTGACAAAGCAATGCTCATATATGATACAAACAAAGCAAAGGAATCACTTGTCAGCAGGGTCGTTTTGACAAAATTTCATTTTGTCTGCAGGGTAATTTTGTCAATTCGGTCACTTTGTCAACTATGTCATTTCTTGGGCAAATCATTTCTTCCACTGGTCATTTTATCAGTAGGCTTGAAGAAGAGAAAAATGAATGTTAAAGATAAGAAAATATGGACAAAACATTTGATCGGTGTAAACATTAAACAAGTTATTAGATTTTCTAATATGTAAAAATAACATTTTTCAAAATCTTCAGAACAGTATGAGATTAATAATTACTTAACTATTTATTTTTGTTTACATATCAGGGATGCATCGTTAATTGGGACCTGGGTACATTGTTTTATTTTATTTAGTATATTATTACATTATTTTTAAAATTTCGATTTCTTTGTGATTTCTTGATATATTTGAACTGTAAATACAGTACAAAACCAGTTATCCGGAAATCAGAAAACCGGAAAACCAAAAGACCGGAATGAAATTTGATAAATTTTCCCATAATTTTTTTTTAAAAAAAAAACGTTTTTTTTTCTCATAAGAGATTTTAGGATTTTTCTTTCTTTTTTGAAAGATGTTTATCTTACCATCATTTTGGAAATAATCGTTAGTGTTCATCTTTTTTTCTTCTTTTTAAGATTATTTCCAAATATTTGTTTGTTTTTTTTAGTTGGGTTTAACAATAAAAAAAACGGCTTTTTGTAGCGATTCAGAAAACCGGAAAAATCAGTTATCCGGAATAGCGATGGTTCCGATCGTTCCGGATAATCGGTTCCCTACTGTACCAAAAAAATAAAGCATTCATGATATCACAACTTTAAAAAATTTTCATAAGTTAATAATGCTTCTTAATTTTTTAACTGTGTTATTAAATGTGATTTTCGTAATGGGTGTAAAAATTCCTCCCCCTCCCCATAATTACCAATTTGTCACTTTAGTATCTTTTAATTACTTTTAATTCTCACAATAAATATCCTTTGTTTAATAATGTCACACTAGAGCCTCAATGACATCGGTTAAGGAATCATGCTTAGTAATTATTTGAGGACAATCTTTGCGCATTGCTCTATTGCAATTTGGATATTAAAAAAACAAATGTTGGTACATCACCGATTCCGGTTAAATTTTCGCAGACTAACTATCAATTTATTTTTTTTTAAAAACTAAATTAAAAAACAATTTGTAATTCTGAAATTATTTCAAAATTAAGCAATATCGGATTCAATATAGAATTTCGTTGAAAAGAAAAATGACTTAAAATGAAAAATTCAGTCTCTTCTTTTGTTCCACCTGTACTTTTCTGCTTTCTTTCACTTGCTATATCAAGAATCATTTACAGTAATTATAGTAAGTTCTTTGCTGTGCTAATTTATTATGTATAATTTATAATCTTCAAAAGATTAACATTAACGAACAATCTTAGCAAGAAATGCAAATAAAGTACCTCTAAAACTCCAATTGAGCAAAGGCTCAATCTTTGCAATGTTACATAGTAAGTACAACATAAAGAGTAAGCAATTTTAAAAAAAAAAATTTCTCTTCTGACAATTGCAGTATATGACACAAAGGCAAGTTTGTTTAAGTTGTTTTAGGCAAGTTTAAAAAAATTTAGTCACTTAAAAATATACCAAATTTCAGAGACATGCAGATGACATAACGACCCTGAGCATGAAATGACCCTATCAAGGAAATAGTTTATCGATTAAATTACCAGGTTGATAAAATTATCTGTAGACGAAGTGGTGTTGATAAAACGGCTTGCCAGTTAAGTGATTGTCAATGAAATTGACAGCCAAAATAGCTGCTAAAATGTCATTGCAACTAAATATTAACTTTCATTAAAACAGAAACAAAGTATCCATGGTAAAGTATTTATTTAAAAACATGTTAAACCTAAAAATACTCAGACACATAAGTTTTCAACTGAAGTTTAAATTATCTCATACTACAGATAAGGAATCATGTCAACAGCAAATGAAAATAAAAATACCATGACGGATGTCACTGACATAAGTTGAATGCATGAGAACGCTACGTCACCAAAAACAGGTTTCATAAAACTGAAGAGATCTAAACTTTATTATAATCGATCAAAATATCATTTTTAAAAAAACTTTTAGCATTTATTTATCTAATTGAAATGAACCAGACCCCTCAATGTTTGATGTTGCAAAATTTTTAGTGTCACCCTTCGAGTTGACTAATCAAAGGTTGACTGTACAATGTATAATGGGTTTTTTCTGCCATTATTGAAGAATTTTAGTAATATAAAGTTTTTTAGCTTTCAAATATTTTGCTACATTTTAATCAGAAGTTTATTTCATTTTTAGATGCAAGTAAATTATTTACTTCTGTTGTCCGAAGAATTTATCCTGATGATGAATTGATAACTGAAAAGTTCCGTATTGAATTTCAAGAAAAAAGGAAGAGTTAGTATATTGGTTTGATTTGCTTAGATGAATTTTTTGATGTTATGTGTGAAATAAAGTTTTAAAAATAAAATTAATGTGATAAAATTGAGGCAAAGTAGTTAAAGTTTGGGTAATTTGCATTACTTTAATAAATTCTTTCTATAAATATTTTAGAATTTTGTATTACTTTAGCCAAATTATTTTTATCATGTACCCAAGATTTCTACAGTGAAAAGAGAAATCTTGTATTTTCGGGGAATAATGCATTTTTTAACTAAAACCTGCAACAACAAAAAATGTTACAAACTTGGAAGAATAAACCATTTTTAAAATTTTCTGTAACAATGAATAGCCAATGATTTTCAAAGTAAATATTTTTTATACTTCAAAAAATTCTGCTTAAAAAAGGTTACATTATCTTAGATTTATTAAGATATTGATTTATACAAAATACTCTTTGTTTAAGAATTTATTCTTTCAATTTTTTTTTGCTTTTATATCCATATTTAAATTTTAATAATACTATTTATTACACTGATAATAATTGTTTAAAAAAATTTAGCATTCTAAATACTTTGATTTTAAGAGATTTTACTTCTATTACAAGTAAGATATTCATAGCTATATGACATGTTACTCCAATAATAAACTATATTATATTAAGTTTTTACTTTTTTCTGGTTCTTGTGCAAAATATGGTCTCTGTCTGTAATTTATATGCTTGTGTATTTTAAAATCTACATTTAAACCTTAACCTATCTAAACCTTCACCTCTATCTGTAATTTATATGCGATAACCTAGCGATATTTAATTTTTTACAAAATAAAATATTTAACATCGAAAATTAAGTTTCATTCTTCTGTAAATGAACCATTTTGTACCTTCTCTGCAAAACGGACACTCCCGCTACCAGATGCGGACAATCATTTATACCCTGAAACATTATTTTCTATCTCTACAAACCAGTAACAATTTTTCTAAATTTGAAAAAAAATATATCTGTTTTAAAATTTTAAGGAAAAAAACATGCAACTTTCCATCATTTTTAAGGCATGTAATTTTTTTTACCTTGCACACAACTGAAAATATTAAGCTATTTCACTACTAAAAAATCAAGCTTTCTCCTTTCACCTTTCTTTATCTTTGCAGAGAAAAGAAAGAAAATGATACTGCTCATGTGACATATTTCAGACAGTAGCATCTTTTTATCTGGACTAAACTGGTTATGTTTATGGATTGTAGATTATTTCACTTATTTTTATATCATTGCAATTATTCTAACAACTTGCGGGGTTAAACTCTGTTATTAGTGTTCCCTTCCCGTACACGGACAACTGCCGTAAGCGGGCAATTTTATCGTTCCCAAGAGTGTCCGTTTTATTGAGGTTTCACTGTACTATGTTTATCATAAAATATTTATGAAAACTATATGTACTATTTATAACAAAAACATGGTCTGGAATTTTGTTGTCATTTTCCTTAAAAACAGTCAAAAAATACTGCTATTGTAATTGAGTGAGCATTTATTCTGGTATCTACATAAAAGCCTAACATAAAGATTGGATTGAAAATATTCATATTTGTTAACTGAAAATTAAGATTTTCATATTGATTCCAAAAAATCATATAAGATCACTTCATATATGATTTTTTTTTTTTTTTTTTTTTTTTTTTTTTTTTTTTTTTACTGCTTAGAATCATTGCACATTCTATGTTTTACATTTTTACTTTTGAAAACTATATTTGTTTTAGATTAATAATATTTTTAAGAAAAATTAAAATTTACGTTTTAACCTAAAAAAGTTAGACTTTTGACTTATTCCAGGAGATCTTAATGTGCTTAAACCTGACCGGAAAAAGAAAGTGACAACTTATAATCAACTTGAAGTTTTGAATTTAGAAAAAAGTTTTTATTGCTACACCCTACTGTATATTAACACCCTACTGTATCATGGCTTAATATACATTGTAATATTAAGAGTATTTTACCTTTCAGATATTGAAGACATAGACAAAGGTACCTTATCTAAAGCAAAACTCGAAACTGGATGGTCTGCTATAAGTTTGCACTATGATGTACTTTCACCTCTTCACATTCTTTTTACTCCTAATGTTATTGATCAGTATGTATTTTCTATTGCAGTATAAGTATTTTTTTAAAACAGTTTCTATAAATTTAATATAATTAAACTAATATATTTTTCCTTTATTATATTATATTCTCTTACTATTGCTGGCTCTCACGTGAGATCATTTTTTGTACTTATTATTTTGAGTCCACTTTTGATGATTGTTATTTAAATGATTAAATATGCATAAATTTCATGCAAAAAAAAATCCTTGATGGAAAGATAATTTTTTCTCGTTTTTCAAAAGAAAATAAATTGAATGAAATTTTATGTGTTAAAAAAACTATTTCAAGCAGCTTATAATAAACATATATATTTTTTACTAAAGCATTTTAATTTATTGCATAAAATATTATAGCCTAAAGAAACCAAAAATATTTTTGAGTATACCCATTTGCTTACATTTATATAACACTGTGCTATTTTTATGCCCTAGGTACAATATGGTGTTCAGATTCTTGTTATCACTTCGTAGAGCACAAATGGAACTGCATCAGTGTTGGGCCTCACAAATGCAAAATAAAAGAAATTGCCTTGATTCCTCATTAATACCTTTTTGGACCTTAAGATCTCACATGTCTTTTCTGATTGATAACTTTCAGTATTATGTGTTGGTATGTCTCATGAATATTTGTTCTAGTTGTTAACTTCATAATTTTTTTTAGTTGATTTGTCATAAATTTTCTATATGCTAAGTAAAAAATGAAACACCCTGCATAACTTTTAATCAAATGATCGGACCAAGACTCAGAATGGTTTAACATCAAATATGCTAACAATTTGTTCTGTCTATATTTTAAGTTATGAAATCAGGCACAAAAATGTACTTTCTCTGAATAAGCATACTTTTTTTTCTGATTCAGATTTTTGTTCTTCAAAATATGGTAGGCAGCTGCAATCTGGAAAATTTAGTCCCAATAGTTTGAACCTCTCAAACCATTAAGATTGAGTCTAATCATTAGATTATTAGTTATTTAGTGTTCTGTTCTTTTTTATTATTATTATTTTGCTCACTGTAGTGCATGTAAATTCATGTGCCAAATTCACTTTTTAGGTTGATGTTTTAGAATCTCGTTTCTGCAAACTAATCTCTAAAATGGAAAATGTGAAAGATTATGAAGAATTACAACAGTCTCATGAACAGTTTTTGACTGATGTAATTTCACGATGCTTCTTGGAACTAAAAACGGTAGAAAGACATTTATGATTTTATTAATTATCGCTTCTTTTTTTTTATTTAAACTTATATTTTTAAAAAAAACTTATTCAATATTTAATTTCAAATTACACAAATTGTTTACTAATTTTAAGTTGTTCTTGAAACTTCTTTCCATAACCAGCAAAATAGAATATTTCTGCCAATTTATAAAATTTAAGTTAATGTAAATTGTAGTAGGACTGTTGAAGATGTTATAGTACTTTTTTTTCATTTCAACAAGAAAAAAATTGCACAAAAATTAAAATTTTTAAATGGTTTTAAAAAATTACTATTTTCTTCTTGAAATTTTGGTTTTTACCTTTCTAAGTATATGATACATTATTTTTTTAAAAATTTTATATATTGTGCTCTTAATTCTTTGTTAATTTTGGTTTTTCTTTTTCACTTAAAAAAAAGTTTGTCCCAATTTTTGTTTTATAGAAATATTATTTTATGTAACATGCATGACAACTTAGTTGTAACAATTTGGTGTGGAGAAAAAAGAAACTTATTTGTAGAAAATATATCTCTGGAGTTCATATCGCAGGTTTCCATTCTATTGAATATTAAGTTTTTCTAAACAGCCTTGCTGCATGCACAAATGTAATGTGAATTGTAAAAAAAACTTACAAAGATTTTAATTGGAATGAGAAGGGAGAAAAAAATTTCTTTTCTACCTGGGATTTCAACTCAACTTCAATGGTTATCTTATGTGACGTCATGGTCACATGTTAATTTAATTTCGAAGAAGATTTATTTACTTTGATTTTTCTTATGCTGTTAGTTTACTAATTTAGTAATTCAATATTTGATTGTCATGTTCTGTTGCACATTGTTATAGTGAAAGAAAAATGGAATTTCAAATTATTCTTTAGATTAATTTTGGCTAATTAAATACTTTTTAATCATTACTGTTACTAAAACTTGCTGTTTTCATCAAAAAATTAAAAGAAAATTGATTCTGAAAAATGTATGAAAATAAGTCTTAATCTATGAAGTATAATCTATCTTATGGTTTGGATTTGAGAAAAAATCATTTATTCTCAGCCTCCAGGAATAATTCTCAATATATATTTTCAGTGTATATTTAAGTGTATATTTAAGTTGATATATATTCAAACAATATATATTCAAATTAAAAAAACTGAATTTAACTGAACTTGTGTAGTATAGCTTTTATATAGATTTTTAAAAAAATTCATTTTAAAGCAAAATTTAACTAAGATTGGTAATTAATTTTTAATTTGAAGATTAAAAATTTTCAACGATGCTTTTCACATTTTAGGAATAGAATTAAATTTAAACTAATTCGTTACATAAAAATTGCTTAAGAATTTGGAAATATTAATCTTGTTAAAAGCCAAAAAACTACATATGCAATTAGAAAAATTATAATTATGTTCACTCTATACATTTAACTTTTAGTCAAAAAAAAGTTTTTTTTTATTGCAAATATTTCAATATCTTATTTTTTTCTAATTTCTCTCATTAAAATAATAAAATCCAAATTTTTTCTAGTTTTAGTTCAAAGTATATGTTGCTATGAATCTATGTTATTCTACTTGCTACATTAAAAAGTAAAAACTGTAAAATATTTTTTCATAATGCAAAATATGAGATTTATATATAGTCTACTATTCTTAGAGCAATTCTGAGAAAAGCTAAACACCTTTTAAAAACTCTTACTTTTCTATTTTTTATGACATATTTTATTATTATAAAATTCTAATTTTTAAAACATGCGCTTAAACATTATGATAAGGAGTTATGTGTTTTTTAATGAAATGATCATAAATTCTAATGATGCATAAAACAATATATTTTACACTATTATGAAATAATTATTTACTTTTTTTAGAGGATTTTAAAATATATCACTAATCTTATACATAATTTTAAATATTACATAACTAGTAGTTGTAAAGTACTAATAAATTTTTAAATGCTTTTCTTTTCTATTTAAATGTTGCTAATCATCATTTGAGCCATTTGTTATTATTTTTTGATATTATATTTACATATCCATAAAAAATATTTGTATTCCACAATTATAAACCTCTAACATTATTAAAAAAATTATTTTCTTAATTTCTTATTCTCATTTATGCAAACTATGTGTCGCTTTTCTATCTTCCTTTTTAAAAAAAAAAAAAATCTATTTAAAAAAAATATATTTTTAAATTACTCATTTAACAAATTGTAGACAAGAGAATTGTTATTAAATGTAATTTTAAGAAAGACATATTCTCGTAATCAAACAATACACTTTGTATCAGCTATGAAATGTTTTCCTAGAAAAAAAAAAATTTTTTTTTTCAAGTGTAAAAACAATTACTTATGATTTGGAAAATATTAGTTCATGATGACAAACTGTATTTTTGTTTCGTTAAGAAGTATTTGCTTAATAAAATAAGTTGATAAGTTTATTAGCAAAATCATTTAGTGAATGACAAACACAATCAAAATAACCCAATTAAAATAGATAATAGAATATGCACTATATCATGGGAAAGCAAGACTCTTTTATGCCAGCATTTACACTTCTCTCAAATAGATACTAATCTAGCCCCCTTTTGCTGCCTATTTTGCTTACGTAGGAAGGGGTTTCAACTTTAACCCGGCATTTGGAAATAAAATTTACAATATTTTATACATTGCAATATTTTGGTTTATTATAATGTTTAAGCAGGATGTGTAAATGTTTTTTTTTTTTTCATACTTTTTCCTTTAGGTGCATTTGTCTCTTAATGAAATTTTAGAGTTGTGTTCATCCTTTTGTAACCTTATGAGTAGATTAAGTTCAACTCGAAGTCAAAAAGAAATAGCCCAGTTTGAAAATCTGAAGCTTGTATGTATATTATTGTTTTATGTCAATTGTGTTGTTTATATCTGTCGTGGAACAAATACTTTTTTTTTCTTTTCTTTTTTTGCACTGAACATAACTGGATCAGCCGAATTTTAGAATTCTATTTGCTTATTATTCAACTGTTAAATTAAATGTTAATATTTTTTTATCATTTCTTTTATATTACTTAAATTATTTCCGAGACTATAAATTATAGTATAAAATCCAAAAACATGCTAAAACTTTATAATATTAAAATAGAATCTTCTTAAAATAGTTATTTAGGATTAATCAAATCAGGTTAAAAGCTCAGATTATGCAAGTTTCCCTCTCATAAAATGATGCAATATGTTCAAAAATTTACAGCAGTTCTGTTACATGCATTGCATTGTTAAATAACAGGGGAAAAAATTTATGAAGATTATAATGAATGAAAAGCCTGTTATTTTTTTTATTTTTAAGTTATATTAATAGGTGTGAATAATCTCCTTAGTTAGTGCAGACGATATTTTAAGTTATGAAATCAGACACAAGAATGTACCACAGATTTTTGTAAAATGCATACAATTTATATCATTTGCCTATCTTTTACATCCCTTGCTTTTCTATGAAACAGCAGCAAAAATCTTCCATTTAGTTTGTTCCTTAACAAAGAATGTTATTAGTAATTACTTGCTACTGGATAACTTTATCTGAAACTATAATGTGGATTACACATTTATTTCATTAATTACTTGAAATTAACGTCTGGTAGTGTGCATATATTTAAATTTCTTCATTGTTTGTTAAATGCATTAATAATTTACAACAAAAAAAAAAACATTAATTTACATATTTTGTTTGAAAATTTTTCAATAAATTATTTTAATACAAGGAATTTCAAAATTATTTTTAAAATTATTCAAATCAATCTTATTTTCTAAAAATAGTAACTTTTTTTCCTGTCTTAACTGTAACCTTTCTAATTTTTATTTTGCATTTTTATAAGAATCAAACCATTTTGATTACAATCATACTTTCACTGTATTTTCTTCATTCTCTGATATGCTGACTATCAATGTTTACATCCGACACAATAATAAAAAATTCTATTAGTTCATTTTTTAATATGGTGATAAGTTTTTATGCATTCCCTACATGCCTTTTCATTTAATAAACTGTCACATATTTTAATCATGATGAGCTACTGGAGAAATCAATATTTTAAGCAACATTATGTAGTTTCATATAACTTTTTAAAATAAATTATTTAAGACATTTGTACTATTTATTCAGTTATGTATTGGGACGAATTGTGAAACTTTATTAAATATTTCCTATGTTATGTAATTGTGTTAAATACTCAAAAGTGTTTTGAATATATGAAACATGTTTGCAATTTTGTCACTCGTTTCTTTTCCNATGGTCAAAGGTAAAATCGTCTACGTTATCACGATCGTGGAGAAAGATGATACCGCTTGATGAACAATCCTCATCAGATGTTCAAGAAAACTATGATAACAGTATTCTCGAACAAGCAAAAGTAAATCTAAGGTTTGGAAATTCTTTATGAAGAAAATTTAGAAGATTGATTTCAAAGTGATGCGTGTGAGCCTGGCTTCCAGTATTTGACTGATGTAGACATCGTTATGTTGTTAAATCAAATAGTGATGATAGTAACTGATGCCAAAGATGTAGTAAATGAATGAAATACAATTTCTCATTCTGCTGCTCTGTGGAATCTTTATTAGATAATATGGGAGGATTTAATTACGGTGACATTACTGCGGTTCGTAAAATATGTGTATCGATATATGGCGAAGACGCATTACACATTTTTTAAAAAGGAAAATTCCTAGTTTGATGTTATGCATGCAAATGTCAGTAATTTTTTTATATTTTGTACTGATATTGAATTTTTCTTTAATAAAAGGAGTTTTTGGATTATCCGTGTTTTTCGATTGTCCGTGCGACCTATCCCGGTGATTAACCCGGATAATCGGGAGTGCACTGTAGTTTTGTTATATGGCATGTATTTCTGACACAATGCAAAATTACAATTTACTACATTAATCTTAAATCATATTAAGGTAACTCTTTGTGAAACAAATGGAATAAAAAGGTTTGGTAATAACAATTTGCTTTTTTAGCTTATGTACTGTTTTTATTCACTTATTTATAGGTGGCTGACCTTTTTTTTATGCATATCACCCATCATTATTTGATTAGAAAATTGACTAAGGATTAAGAAAGATTTAGGAATACTGGATGTTAAAAATTTTCACATTATTTGGTTGCAATTTTAAACTACATTTTTTAAAACTACATTCACTTCCATTTTAGGATATTGGTAAATCTGCAAATTATTTAAATTTTTTATAAAAATATTTATACAAAGTGTATATAAAGTTTTGACCTTGCATTTTTTCCTCCATCTCAAAAAACGTTTTAAATAATGTATTTTATTTGTTGGGGCATAAATTTAAAGTTTCTGAAGAATAACTATAGTACTAATTAAAAATTTAGATTAGTCATAACCCATAATCTGCATAGGTTAGAGAGACCAGACAAACAGGTAAGAGAGACAAGTTAGCTTAGAGGAAATCAATAAGAAAAAATAGAGTTTTTCACTTTATATCACTCATATTATAAAAAGTGATAAAGTTTTGTTACAAATCTAGACAATTATATTGATTTTGAAAGAAATGTGATGGGAGTTAAGAAAAAAAATATTCCATTTTATGTTTATGAGGAATATTATACTTTTCCTAATTGTCTAGTTAATTACTCATAAATGGCTTCTGTGCTAAAGTTGTAATAATTAAAAGATTTATGTAAGTTATAGTCAATAATTTGCTGTTGGTGGATTTTTGACCAGTTACAAAAAATTAAATCAATTCTCAAAATTTCTAACTGTTAATGAAGTCAAATGATTAAGTAATACATATTATCCCCCTGTTTTTTACTTTCAACAATGATATTCAGCACAATTTCCTCTCTTTTCAACAGTGATAAAGTTTTGCCCATGATTTGAAAAGTAATATTAATTTATAATAATTGACTATATAATTAGAGAAGGAATGTAATATTCCTTTTATATTACTATAGAGAATTTTCTTTTTTCTATATCCATTCCATTCTTTTATTTACTTACATTTGTATATATTTTTATCAAATGCTTTCAATAATATTTTATAGTTCTTAAACTAGCTTTAAATAATTTTAATATAACCTAATTTTTAATAACCTCAGAAAAGTTTGTTTCATTTCTTTATGTATATTGGTGCATTTCAGTAAAAAATGTACAGTTACAAAAGCATAATACTTCTATACCTTACTAGCTGAATAACTGTTCTTTGTATGGGGTGAAAAATGTAAATTAATCAGTATATGTTAATCAGTATTAATCAACATTACAAAATCAAGCACAAAACTAAAAGGCTTATCCATGCAATTAATAAAGCATAAATAATTTCCGTTTTTTTATTAGTTACCTTTTCTGAAGGCTTTTACATTAGTAGATCAAGCAAAACACATCTTTAGAAGTTCATCTCATCAAAATAACAATTAACTATATTCAGTATCATTTGTAATGATCTTGTTGCTCAAAGCCAACTGATGAGAGCCGAAATTTACCACAATCAAGCACTTTTTTCTGGTACATATCCCTACTCTGGGGTAGTAAAACACTATTACTACAGTACCTATTGTAAGTACTTAAATATATATTAGAATGTTTGGTACCTAATAAAACAGCACAAATTAACATAACGCCAGTAGTATCTGTTATCAAAATTAAATAATTAGCATTTAGTATTATAAAAACACATTTTAAAAGCATGACTCTAACCAAAATAAACATGTGGTTTTAGAAATATTAATTCAGTGACAATCCTCACATGCTATTCACATTAATCATGGACAGAGCCTGAGTAGGTCTGGGGTATACAGGGCAGTTGCCCTCCCCACATTAGAGGGGGACCCCAAATGAAATAGAAAGTTTGTTTTAAATTTCCTTCTTTAATGAACTTTTTTAAACAAAATAGAAGTACAGTCCGCAAAAAAAAAAAGATATCACCCTGAATAACTTTCGTTCTAATGATCCGATTTTCACGAACTAAGTGTCAATCTTAATGGTTCCTGGGGGTGACCTCAAATATGCTAATTAATTAGTGCTAACTATTAATTAAGTTACGAAATCAGACACAAAAACGTACTNAAGCATAAATAATTTCTATTTTTTATTAGTTACCTTTTCTGAAGGCTTTTACATTAGTAGATCAAGCAAAACACGTTTTTAGAAGTTCATCTCATCAAAATAACAATTAACTATATTCAGTATCATTTGACATGATCTTGTTGCTCAAAGCCAACTGATGATAGCCGAAATGTACCACAATCAAGCAATTTTTTCTGGTACATATCCCTACTCTGGGGTAGTAAAACACTATTACTACAGTACCTATTGTAAGTACTTAGGTATATATTAGAATGTTTCGTACCTAGTAAAACAGCACAAATTAACATAACGCCAGTAGCATCTGTTATCAAAATTAAATAATTAGCATTTAGTATTATAAAAACACATTTTAAAAGCATGACTCTAACCAAAATAAACATGTGGTTTCAGAAATATTAATTCAGTGGCAACCCTCACATGCTATTCACATTAATCATTGACAGAGCCTGACTAGGTCTGGGGTATATGGGGCAGTTGTCCTCCCCACATTAGAGGGGGGGCCAAATCGAATAGAAAGTTTGTTTCAAATTTCCTTCTTTAATGAACTTTTTTAAACAAAATAGAAGTACAATGTAAAATCCATCAGTTTTATGTTAGCTTCTTCATTAATCTATCATATGATCACAATCTATATTTCGTAAATCCGTGGCTTTCTAGGGCGGAATGCAGCTAAATTTTCACAATTACGATAGATAAATATGGCTAATCAAAAGCCTGTATTTTTACATATCGCAAACTGCGATGTTTTAAAAAATACAGGCTTCTGATTGGCTTAATTAAGTCATCGTAATTGCAAAAATTTAGCTGAACTCATCTCTAATGTCAGCAAGGATATGAAATTTTAGCAGCTAGATGACTGCATTAATAATCAAAGAACTGTATTGGCATAGTGGACATAGTATTGTCTGAAAATCAATCAAATGGATAGAACGATATTTCCTCTGACCATTGGAGAGGTGGGGGATTTTATGGCTATTTTCAGTTCCAGTCAATTTTCTTCTTATCTATAATGAGGTGAAAATTTTAAATACCTCCATAAAGTTCAGTTCTTCATTACTGAAGCAGACAGGGGGCACCAAAGAAGTTTTTGCCCCAGGCCCCAATTAGGCTAAGTCTGGCACTGATCATTGAGCTTACATGACATAACAAATAAAAAATAATTAGATCTTGAAAAGCTTTCCAAAAAACTCTTTTTTTTTAATTAGAGTTATGGACTAGCAAACATCCCTATGTTGTCTTTTAAATAATCGAAGAAAAAAAGTTATAACAATGCCTAGTATTAAATGTATAAAAAATTTCATCTTTCAAAAATTCCTCTAGAAAGAACTAAGTAAAAATTTTTAATTAATATGATTATTGGCTAAAATTTCCCTTTATTCGTGGTGTCCAAATTTCAAGATCATAGCACTAACAGTTCAGCACATATAAGAGAGAGGCACACGAGCATGCAAACTCTTTGTTTTATTAATTCAGACAGATAATTTCAGAAGACTTATAAAAAAATAATTAGTTGATAAAAGTTTATTATAACAAAACCGTGTTTAAAAAAGAAATTATTTGATGGGAAAATACAAAAACAATATTTATCAATCCTGATTTTAAAAAAATCCTTTCTATCATAAATTATTGTAGTTTCAATACATTGAATTGTTTTAATTCATCAAACATCATGATTTAATATTGTTGGTGTTTTTTAAATTGTTTACATTTCTTTTTCTTCCTAACTTATTTTTGTAATTTTTACTTGCCTTTTCACATAGGTAGTATGCATATTATTTAATATAATTTTTTTTCTTCCTTTTCAGGATCAAGTGAAAAAATGTGCTTTAAACATCAGTTCTAATATGTTGTTTTCATTTCCTCATTTGTAATATATTGTTCATTTATTGTAAAATATCTGCTTGTACTATCTTGTTATGCATTAAAGTGTTTTACAGAATGTTTATCGTTCATTAAATTTTGTTAAGGCAATGTTGAATAGGGAAAATTTTGAATTTGTTTAAAACAATTATAAAACTCATTATTTTTTATAAAATATGTATTGTAGTGTTATTTGTCAGATTACCTTCTTGCATATTGGTTGACAGAAATGATCATTATCGTTAGATGTTTTCAAATCAGGAAAACCGTTAGTAAGGAAAATCTAGCTCTCTAGGAATTGAAAAAAAAATTTATATTTTATTTGTGACAAATCTTTATTTAAATCTTATATATTCTATATGATTTTATATTCAACATGCATTTTTCAAAATCTTAAGCTTTCAAATTTTGTAAATTGTTGTTTACTTAAATTGTATGCATAACTTTAAAATATGTAATATCTCAGAGCTTTGTTTATTTATATAAAGTTATCTTTTTAACCAAATATTTCAGATTTTTTTTTAAAGTTTTACTCAAAATTTAGACGCTTTTCTTTTTTATTAAACTTGTTTAAAGGAGTATCAGTTGTCTCCTTTCATTATTTAAATTCTTGAAACAGTTCCAGTTTAGCATAACTTTGAAACATCATTAGATTTAAATCTCTGTATTTCTCTATATTTTTTTTCCTTTTAACCGAAATATTTTTCTTTGAATTTAGTAATTCTGACTGAATAAAACCTATGCAGTAGCCTCTTATTACATCATGAATTCTACAGAATTACTCTTTTTTAAAATCTCGAAATAGAACAAATACAATCACTTGAATGTTTTAAACTCTAGAATTTCTGACTAACAGTAGCAACATGAAAAGTTTCACTAAAAAGGTAGAATTTTATCAAATAATTTTAATAGATGTTAGAATTATTTAAATCTAATCTCAATAACCAATTACTGTTATCCACATTTTAAGACTGGTTATTTCCCAGTCATGATTTAGTACATTCCAGGCTGTCCTTTTTCCATGAATTAAGACTTTTCAAATAGTCTGAAGAAAGATTTGAATTTTTAATCTAAAATTTTTTATTTTAATTATGCTTGTAATTTAGGCAAAGTCTAATTCTTTCAGCCACAGGATTCACTGTTTCAAACTATTTTAGAGATTCAGTAATTTTATGAAAAAATAAATAATCTTACTTTATCAAATTATGTTGATGAATTCAGGAGTTATACTCATAATTTTTAATAAATGCAGTAACAAATCTTGTAATCAAAAATTTTACTTTCAAGATTTTAAAAAATGGATACTTTTAATGCATTAAATTTAAAATGTTTCATTATAATATTAGATACTGCTAAATATTTGTTGAACTTATAAGAGAGTTGAAGGAAAAACCTATAATTTATTATTAATAAAATTTGCTTTAAATTTTTAAAAAATTAAAGTTTTAATTTTTTTAGATTCAGCTACTCAGTACATTCCTTTCCTTAGATTTACAAAATTCAGTCATAAAATTCTTTTTATTATTATAATATTGGGATCAGTAGAGTTGCCTTACAATGGTTTCTACATATACGCCTTTCATAGCTCAGAAAAAATTGTTAACATTTGCAAATAATTTTCAAGCATCGTAGCACTTGGTTCCAATGCCTCAACTGCAAATCCTATCAAAATGTTCTTTGGGATGCAAATTTTTAACATAACTTTGAAAAGCAGATTTAATTCTTTTACATCTACCATATGTATTAGTCACTGTATGCTAAACAAATTTTTTTTTTTTACTAACTCTGATGTATGAGAAACCTAAATAATCTATGCTTAAGCTTCTTGGAACTCTGACAGTTAGCTAAATTATTTTGCTATAAATTATGGAAAAATATTAGAAGATAAGGAAAAAGAACAAGAGTGACAAAACCATGTTTTATTGTAATACAAATTGTTAACACATTAAAATGATGTACTTCACTAAACAATATTTAAAAATGTACAGTCTGAAAAAATAATGTAGGGATTTGCTAATTCAATCAAACAACTTTCAGAGTCAATTCAAAAATTCAGACAATAAATACAATTTTTTTTAATTCTCCAATTTAAAGAAGTAAAGGGATTTTAATAAATTAAAAATTTGGAATTAACTATAGAGGTAGATTTATTCAACCAGCTTGAAGTATACAATAGAAAAATGTTTCTGCATCTTTTTTTTAAACGAAACAAAAGAATTTAAAATGGAAAATATGTACAGATGCAACCACGTAAGCAGATGGCAAAGTGGATGAATTAGTGAAGAGATAAACCCTGAAAANCATTATTTAAATTCTTGAAACAGTTCCAGTTTAGCATAACTTTGAAACATCATTAGATTTAAATCTCTGTATTTCTCTATATTTTTTTTCCTTTTAACCGAAATATTTTTCTTTGAATTTAGTAATTCTGACTGAATAAAACCTATGCAGTAGCCTCTTGTTACATCATGAATTCTACAGAATTACTCTTTTTTAAAATCTCGAAATAGAACAAATACAATCACTTGAATGTTTTAAACTCTAGAATTTCTGACTAACTGAATCCCCCCCCCCCAAGTGAAAACAAAATAATGAATTCCTCCTTTATGAATTCACTACAATTAAGTATACAAGTTTCCTCGTAACATGACTTCCTTATTAATAAATCTTTAACAATAATTGCGTGTAGCAATGCAAGAGAATAATAATTCATAAAATTTAGGATGTTTTAAATAAAAAAATTGAGAAAAATATAGGACGAAACACAGATCATATGTAAACCCTTTGATGTAAAATTTTTATTAAACATTTCTGATACTTTTTTTATTATTTTGTATTAATTTAGGTAAAAACATAAAGTGAAAAATATTATATTTAGCTTTTGAATAACTTACGATTATAAAATACAGCGTGAAACACTAGTCTTATTTCTGCATAAAGTTTGCAAAAGGCTAACTAGATAAGCTTCCGAACAATTTTTCAAATTAGCAGCTATTTAGATCTAGTAGAAAGTTTTTCATCATTGAAATTTCTTCTATTTACCATATCAATCATTTAAAAAATTTTGAATGTAAATGAACAAAAAATTTTATTCTTTTTTTGGATTTTGTTTTAGTACAAAAATTCCTATAATCAAACAATAGATTTTTTAGTAACAATTAGGCATTTATTTATAACTAAAAAATTCCAAAATTTATCTTTTGCTTGTAATTAGTGTCAGAAGAAAACTTTATAAGGACATCGATGTCCCATCTACGTCAAAGGGTTGTCAATTTTAATATCAATAAACTGGTAACTATTTTCTCACCTCCAAATGATGGACAAATAGAGTACATACCTTATTATTGCTGCACTTTTTAGTTACAGGAATCACATTTTTTCTGAAGAGAAATGTCTTGTTCTGGTATTCTTGATTAATTTTTTAAAAAATTCCCAGGAATTTTTTTTTCTTTCCCAGATAAATTTTATTGAAAATCCATACTAAGCTATTTTTCATCTGAAAACTTTGAATTCTTTTATTTGTAATATATTATATTTTGTGAGCAAAAACAGAAGAATAGCAACATGAAAAGTTTCACTAAAAAGGTAGAATTTTATCAAATAATTTTAATAGATGTTAGAATTATTTAAATCTAATCTCAATAATCAATTACTGTTATCCACATTTTAAGACTGGTTATTTCCCAATCATGATTTAGAAATTTTCCCAATTACATTCCAGGCTGTCCTTTTTCCATGAATTAAGACTTTTAAAATAGTCTGAAGAAAGATTTAAATTTTTAATCTAAAATTTTTTATTTTAATTATGCTTGTAATTTAGGCTAAGTCTACTAATTGTTTCAGCCACAGGATTCACTGTTTCAAACAATTTTAGGGATTCAGTAATTTTATGAAAAAATAATCTTACTCTATCAAATTATGTTGACGAATTCAGCAACAAATCTTGTAATCAAAAATTTTACTTTCACGATTTTAAAAATTGGATACTTTTAATGCATTAAATTTAAAATGTTTCATTATATTATTAGATACTGCTAAATATTTGTTGAACTTATAAGAGAGTTGAAGGAAAAGTAGTACCTATAATTTATTATTAATAAAATTTGCTTTAAATTTTTAAAAAATTAAAGTTTTAATTTTTTTTAGATTCAGCATTTGCAAATTATTTTCAAGCATCATAGCACTTGGTTCCAATGCCTCAACTGCAAATCCTATCAAAATGTTCTTTGGGATGCAAATTTTTAACATAACTTTGAAAAGCAGATTTAATTCTTTTACATCTACCATATGTATTAGTCACTGTATGCTAAACAAATTTTTTTTTTTTACTAACTCTGATGTATGAGAAACCTAAATAATCTATGCTTAAGCTTCTTGGAACTCTGACAGTTAGCTAAATTATTTTGCTATAAATTATGGAAAAATATTAGAAGATAAGGAAAAAGAACAAGAGTGACAAAACCATGTTTTATTGTAATACAAATTGTTAACACATTAAAATGATGTACTTCACTAAACAATATTTAAAAATGTACAGTCTGAAAAAATAATGTAGGGATTTGCTAATTCAATCAAACAACTTTCAGAGTCAATTCAAAAATTCAGACAATAAATACAATTTTTTTTAATTCTCCAATTTAAAGAAGTAAAGGGATTTTAATAAATTAAAAATTTGGAATTAACTATAGAGGTAGATTTATTCAACCAGCTTGAAGTATACAATAGAAAAATGTTTCTGCATCTTTTTTTTAAACGAAACAAAAGAATTTAAAATGGAAAATATGTACAGATGCAACCACGTAAGCAGATGGCAAAGTGGATGAATTAGTGAAGAGATAAACCCTGAAAATTGTGTTTAGCCAGTTTGGTAGATGAAGTTATTACATAAGTACATCAAAATGAAAAGAAATATGAATAATGAGGATGACCGTTGAATGTCAGAAGAGCAAACCTACATTCAAGCTGATAAAGATTTTTTTTCTTTTTTTTTCAATAAATTTTAATGCCAAAGGAATGATGTCAACAGCAAGCATGTAGTTGCTTTTCTGAGCCGAGACAATGATGCACAAATAACACACCTATTCCATAAACCCCTACATTGAAAATGCTATTAACAAGTTTACTAAGACAGATCTGAATTGCTGTCTAAATGATGGGTGAGGTATATATTGATCATTCATCATCTTCATCTTCCTCCTCTTCGTCATCTTCTCCTTCAGCTTCTTCTGGTTCTTCTTCCTCCTCCTCTTCCTCACCAGATTCATCATCAGACTCTGCCTTCTTTTTACCCTTAGCAGGTGCCTTCTTGGCCTTCTTTCCACCGCCGCCGCCACCACCTGCACTTACGCCAGTGTTTTTGTATGCGGTTACTTCCTGCAATACAAAATAATAATTTAACATAAAAAAGATACTTAAATATAATTTTGTTTTCCAAAAATAACATGTTTTTAAATATATATTGATGTTAATAAATAAAATTATATCTAATCAAATACCTAACTAACCATACCCTACTAATGACTCATGTCAACTCTAAAGAAGATCATTTTCAACATTACATAATCTATTAATCATAAAGTTATTGTAATTAATGCATCGTTAAACAAAACTTATCAAGCCTAATTAATGTTTTTAACAATGGCAAAGTACAATTGCCCTAAATTTTATTTATATATTAATAAGATAGGATACATTAACTTATGGCAAGTATGATTTAAAAAAGTAAAGCACATGAACTTGAGAAATGCATCTTATCTTAAAAAACAATTAAAACTTAGATTATACAGTGCAGAACCCGTTATCCGGAAATCAAAAAACCGGAATGAAATTCGATGAATTTTCCTGCCATTTTCAAAAAAAAAATTATTTTTTTTCCTCATAAGATTTTAGGATTTTTCTTTCTTTTTTGAAAGATTTTTACCTTACCTTCATTTTGGAAATAATCATTAGTGTATTACTTCATCGTTTTTTCTTCTTTTTAAGATTATTTCTAAATTTAATTTTTTTTAGTTGGGTTTAACAATAAATAAAAAAAAAACGCATTTTATAGCGATTCAGAAAACCGGAAAAATCAGTTATCCGGCAAAGCGATGGTCCCAATTGTTCCGGATAATCGGTTCCCTACTGGATTGCAATAAATATAATTTTCTGGTACTTACATTTTTCAAATGAGAGGGGGGAAATGAGAAATGCATAAAAAAAATTATATCAATTACTAGTGCATGATCAAATCAGTAAGCATTTCTATCAAAAATTTTTGACAGCATGGTTATCTTACACAAACGGTAAAATTGTGAGGAAAAGAAATTTAAAGCATGAAAATGGAAAATCTCATTCTTAAGTAATGCTAACGACATAAAAATTTTACTTACTTTCATGTATCTGGCTTTATCCTTAGCAGCTAAAGCTTCATATTTAGCTCTGGTTTCTTGAGAAACTTCATTCCATCGTCGACCAAGCTCCTTAGCAATATCTCCAACTGTTGAATCTGGCATAGACTCTTTCACTTTAGGACGTTCATCATTTGAAAACCAGAAGAAAGCAGACCTGTAAGAGTAAAAATACTTATGCAAAAGGAAATCTTTAAAATAACCTAGATATTCTCTACCAAAATAAACACTATGAACTTACAAGGATCGCTTGGGGGCATTTGGGTCCTTTGTGCGCTTCCTTTTCTTACCACCCTTTTCATTCTTTGAAGGTTTGTAGTTTGCCATTTCAGATTCATATCGCTTCTTATCTTTTTCTGCCATCTGTTGAAACCTGGTTTTTTCTTTATCATTCATGGTCTAAAAAATAAATACAATTTTTAATGGTTATACTTTTTAAGAATACTAATTGAAGATTGAATTTTAACTTATTATATTACAAGACAGTATTTATTCTTTGGGCAGAGCTGTGTCACAATTATCAATAAAGCAAAGCAAGTAATATTTTTTGCTCAATGATATTTTATATATAAGTGTTCTATGACTGATACTATCTTGAAGAAAAGTAGATAATCAAAAGCACTATTCTTGTATGTTATAGAAAGTCTAACAAAAAAGTTTTGAACTAGATTAGCAATTAATTAATTTGAATAAAATGGGATTAATCAACAGAAAGGAATATTTGAGATATTTCCATGTTGGCATCAGTTTTTGCCAACCACAATTGTCAAAGCACCAAAAGAATTTTAAACTTATAATTTAATCTTAAGGTTTTCCGAGTGTCTATAAGGCTCGAGTTTGCTCTTTTCTGGGATATTTTTTTTAAGTTTCCTACCGACTACTGCTCTTAAGTCACCAAAATCACTTGGTGCCGATAATGACGCAAAAATCTTCCAAACCTTTTTGAAAAGGAAAAAATTGTTTGCTTTCAGTATTCTTTAGAATACAAGCAAAGCTAATTAGTCTTAAAAAGGAATGAATAGTAAACTAGCTGACAAATTCAACAAATAAAGAACAGAAAATAAAAAATATGTTTTCTGGAATTCATAGTCTTAGTCTATTCACAGAGGTCTGTCCAGACATTTTGTGACAGGTCCGTTTTTTGTAAAATTGTGAAAAAATTACTCGTACTATGTGAATATAAAATACACGTTAAGTCACATTCTTTTAACCAGAGCCCTGCTTTTATGAATTTGTGCAAATAGGGTCGTTATTGCAAAAACAATTTCAAGGAGTTTTTAAATTGAAAAGAAATATGAAATTATGCTCAGCACTGTAAAATTATAATAAAAAAAATTAAATTTTAAAAAATAAACAGCAATTGCTGCTTTTAAATTAGAGATGCAACATGCAAATATTTGGTATTTAGCTTTTACTGCTGAAAGCAGAATATTCATTTCGTACGTATAGTGGAAGAAGCGTCTGCCGAAGACAAAATTCGTTCGTTTACATCCATCTTTTTTGTTTTCTGAACTGAGAAGGGCTTGTTCAATTAACAAAACAATAATGAAGATAAACAAATTTGTGAAGGGAACGAATAAAGGAAAAATCTTTTTTTGAAGGGTTCACTAACGGACCCAAATTTCTTCTAAACAGACTCCTGATTTTGAAGAGATTTATTAGTTCTTGCATATTACTGTCTGGTCTAAGTACAAATATGGAAATTTCAAAATTATTTTTCTTAAGTGAACCACTGAAATTAATGTGACCATGAAAGTACACAAGATGCAAGATTGTTGATTGCAACTGCTGAATGGTACAATTTTTAAAGTTATAGATTTTCTGGGTATAGAATATAGAAAATGGACCAAAAAATATTTTATCCAAGATTTAAGACAAGGGATAAGAGTACATTCTTGAAGATCATGCTTAATATCTTGTTTGAAAGAAACCTATTTTGGAATAAAAAAAGAAATTGGATGAAATTGAAAAATCTATTAATAATCTAATAGAATTGCTTAGCTGTAAGTACATAAGTATAAGATATTGATATAAAATGAACATAGCATCAGTGTATTTTTCACAAATGCTCTTTAAAAAAAAATAACTTTTCAAATTTAAAAATTAATAAGCTATTTTGAATTTTTATTATTGAGCACTGTTTTAGTATGTAAATTTAGAAGCACCAAAAAATTAAATTTAATTTCTCAGAAACTATTTCTATAATGGAACTTGATTTTGCACAAATTTTGTATTTTGCCATGTAAAATTACATACTTTAAAATTATGCAAAAATTAGTATGCCTTACAATTCAAAATTTTTCAACCATTATTAAATAAAATTAAAAAATTAATATTTACTAAAAGTTTTTTGCATGGAGTTATTTTATGATAAACTAATTTTATAATTATGTGCAAATTTTTTTAAATTAGCTTAAAAAGTTTGAGATATAGCAAAGTACACAAAAGTAAAATTAACACTAGGGTCCTAACTATTGGGACCATATTTCACAGATTGTGATTAATCCATATAAATTGAGGGGTAAAAAATCCTAATCTGTCGAAAAACTATGTTTTTTTCAGAGTATGTACATTTTTGTGTTTAATTGCATAACTTAAAAAATATTGCCTGCACTTAATCAGCTTATTTGAGGTCACCCCCTCAAGCTATTAAGATAAAATCCTAGAAGGTGAAGATATCTGAAGTTATCAGGTTGGTCTTTTTATTTTACACACTGTATACCTATGAATATATCTTTATTTTAAAATGTTACTGTAATTTTGTTTTCTATAACTCTAACCATCTCAGAACTTGTAGAAAAATGTAAGGAAATAAAAATAGAAAATTCAACAAGATTGGATAGTAGTTACATCCAAATTAGCTAAAACTGGTAATAAAAAATTTTTCTCCATGGATTTACTGATTAGTGTTTTTTTTTTTAAATTCTCAATTCAATTTCAAAATAGTAAATTGTAATTGAGTTTCCATGCAAAATAAATACTTTATTATAAAACTTCATATCCACTATGTAGTATCGCAATTCAAAAAGTTTAGCCCAACATGCATTCAGTTTTTAGTTTAATTCAATTTAATTGATATGGTTCAATATAAAAAGTGATTTTTGCATACCTAAACGATGGAGTATTTTATATAAATTTTTTGATCCCAAAAACCAGTAACTTAAGCTTAATCAAAGAAAAAGATGCCATAGAAAATTTTTAATGCTAACTTGAACAAACGTTTAACAACTAAATGAGAAATTTTTAGTAAGTTCATCCTACATAACACATTCTCAACACTATATAGATTTCAGGTCCCATTATTAATACTTAATTTTTAAAAAGAAAATCCTATTTAGAGAAATACTTAACCTAAAAATTTTGAAGCGAACAAAAAAATTGTCAAACATAAGTATGTACCAAAAAATTTAAAGTTTAAATCACAGTTGAAAGAGATATCTATATAAAAATCAATCGTCAAAATTCATGCAAAAGAACTAAATCTTACCTTCCAGCGGTCAGCACATCTCTTCGAAAATTCTGAGAAAACTACACTCTCATCAGGATGCTTTTTCTTGTGTTCTTCTCGGCAGGTCTGCACAAAAAATGCATATGCAGACATCCGACCACGAGGTTTATTATCTCCCTTGCCCATTATAATCAGTATATCTATTTTAAAAAAATCATAGCAAATTAAAAAAATTACAGCAAATTAAAAAAGTTTAAAAAAAAAATTCTAAGACAAATTTTTACTTTACATATCCTAAAACCTTATTAATATGATGTTGAGTTTTATCAATAAAAGCCATGCAGGTGTATTTATATTTTTAAAATATAGATAACTTATTCATTGCAAAAAAAAAATTCTAATTAAAACCATATCAAATATTAGAAAACAGGCCTTTTAAAAACATTGAATAATTATTATTTAATATATTCAAGGTTAATTTTAAATATAGGAAATAATACATAAATTTTCAACTAATAAGGCAAAACTAATAACTGAATATAGAATTTCTAATTTTAAAAAAAATCTAAATCTATTTCAAGTTAAGATTCGAGATAAAAATTTTCAAACTTAATAAATATTTCATTTCTCTAATGCTGTAAATTTTATTAAGTGTTTAAAAAATATTTCTTTAATTTATTTGTTAAGTAACAACAGCATACTTAGAAAACGTCATCACAAAAGCAAGAAATAAGATTAAGTAATTAAAATGCAGCATAAAAATGTAGAAATAAATTCTAATTTATTTTTTAATTTACTTACATAAGTAAAATATTAAAATTTTATGTTTTTACCTTACTTCTCAAAAGCGCATTAACTCCAATATAATTCTATAGTAAGCTGTATTATTCATTTTTTTATATCTCCAGACCATGTTTCTATTAGTGAAAACCCCGTTGAATTCAGCTTTTGAGAACATAAAATGGCTACCTATCCTCCAACAATGATGACGAATCAGATAAGTAATTAATTAAAAATCATTTTTCCAATACTACATGAAGCTACCATTGCAACTCTATGTCCGATCCTATCCATAGAGTTAACATTGCTATTGAGGTATAACGTTAGCGAATACCCTACACAGCTTTTACTACGAAGAATATAACTAAAGCCGCACAGCAACCATTTGGGATACCATTTTGAAAAATCAATATCTCTTAAATAAAGAAATTTCGAAAGAAAACTTGAATTGAAAACTTTTTATTTAAGATCTTATCTTCAATTCTCCTTCATTAGAAAATTTATTTTAACTTTACTTACACTATAATTCGATTTTCAAAAACACCTTCAAATACGATTCCCCCAATACAAAAGTATGGCGTCTGTAGCCTCCTTTATGTCTATGGAGAGGCTTCACTTCAATAAATATCGAATAATTATTAAACTAAAATTATTTCAGAAAAACTATTATTAGAGAATCAAAGTTAACAGTATGGAGAAATTAAATACGAATTTTTAATCAATTTTCGAACACTTAATATATTTTTAAGATTCTATTTAAATACTTACGATAGAATTTTCCAAGCTTAGCCCGTACGAATAGCGTTATACAGAACTACTTGATTTCCTACATAGGATTTTCTCACGCCGCCGCTTCAAGAGCGCTCCAAGTGAGGTTCTCTGTAGGTAGCGTCGGGAGCAGTTGCCATTGGATAATTTCATATATGCCGCACAAAATCATCCAATGGTATCGAAGAATCTTTTTAACTGACAAGAATCCCTCCGCATATTTCGACCAATTACTGAGCGGAAACAAGCAAGATTGGAAGAATTATATAAAAAAAAGAAGATCGGCAGAACTTTAGGGAATATATTTTTTTCGTGATAAATACGATCTCAAGTTCAGGCCCATTTAAAACAAGATACAATACCTTATATTATTTGTTGATTCTTTGGTTTGTAGGATGAGAGTGAAATAAATAGGAATTAATCTTTACAAATTTATTTTTTCTTAAACGATAATAAACTAGAACAATTTATTCGTATTCTTCATAAATATAAACCATTATTTTTTCGTATTCTTCATCAGAGATTTTTCTTTTTGAAAATGTGCTTTTTTTTAATGATTGTAATAAGTGAAAAAAAATAGAGTACCTTATTTTCTTTCAGTGAACCCCAACAAATAAGTTGAACAATTATATACTTGGAAAAATATTTTGAAAATAAATACTCTCTTCACTCGGAGTCTTCAAAGAATATTAATCAAAGAACTAAGATTTTTTATTTATTTGATGTTATTCTTTAAATATTTACTATTTTTATTAACCATTTACTGAAGAATGTTTCAAAAATGGCACATGATTTTTTTTAATTTAATTTTTAGTTGTACTTTAAATTTAAACATTTTCTTGCTATTAAACCATCGCAAAATCTGTAAACATTTTATGTTTCCTTTTGTTTTATTTAAAAAGAAGTTCTTTGTTTAAGTCTTCATTTTTTTGATTTTGTAAAGCTTTTCTATTTGTTGTTACTTTTTCTTGTGTTCGAAGCCGCTCGTTGAATTTTCTCGAGTGCAAAGCTTCATTAAAATATCAAAAAATTTCATAGTTCTCAAAAATATATATGAGTAAGTAATCAAGATACTAAACCAAAATTTTTTAATAAAAATTTTATACATTTTAAGAACTTTAAAGTAGAAAAAAATTAATGAAAGCTGATTTTTTTAAATTCAAATATGGTGTGAGCACAGAAGAAAAACAAATAATTCTATTTTTTTTTATTTCCTTATTTTTTTTAACCTTTAATTAAGCAAATAAACATTAGTTAAGCATGAAATTAAAAAAAATAATTAGATTCAAAAGCAAAATATAATTTTTAATTTAATGAATTTGCAAAAGGGCGCAAGTATACCTTGACCCCTCTCCAGCGAGTGACCATGTATAGATATTAATTCCCCCAAAATCTGCAAATTTAATCGGACGTTTTAATTGTTTTAAAATGAGGATAAGAGAAATCCAACCTAAAGTTTGTAGTGCTTAAAATACAACTCTTAATGATAAATAATATATGGGTTGATATCACAATTCAATATTACAGAATTCAACTATTATGTTTGCTCTAAAGGAAATATAGATTTAAGATATGCATATTATATTATATTGTACATATAGTTGCTGACAAGGGAGATGGCGGTATGGGCAATGCTTATGTAAAGCACTGCTCTATGGTCAAAAATTTCTTATAAATTGTAAAAATTAGTATACTTCGAAAACAAAATTCGAAATAAGTAAGGTAACGATTTTATTTATTTATTTTTTATCTCTGACAGAGATGAGTGGATCTAAAACCTCTTCCTAATGTGTTCAATAGTATTTATTTAAACCATCCTTAATCATAAATATAAAATGAGCTTCTTTTTGGTATTCAGCTAGCATTTGAGAAGGGGATTTTATTTTTTTTATTATTATAAGAAAATGTGTATTTAACATTGTTATTTACCATTCTTTATTTTTGATATTATTATGCGTAAAGAAAAAAGCTCTACTTAGTTCTGAAGATTTATGCGATTTGAAGAGGGTGAGGTGACGGATTGTTCTATTAAGTTTTTTTATTTTTTTTTTATTTTTCATGACGATCAAAAATAACACATTAGCAAATCATTTGCAAATATAGGCACTACGGCAAAAGCATTTATGGAAAATATCAGAAATTTTCTTGGGTTAATTTTTCAAAGTTAAAGCTAAAAAAGAACTGTTTTTTATTAGTTAAAAAACTAATGATTTTTTTAATGGGACGGCTTAATATAATTTAATTAAAAATTTCATGAGTATCTCAATCTCATGATTATTTTTTGAAAGAATATTTTTTTGAAATTATTATTATTTTTTTTTAATTTTTATTATTTTTATTTTTTTTTTATTTTATTTTTTTTTAATTTTTATTATTTCTGTTTAAACAAAAAGAAAATATGTGAGGGTGCATTTAGTACTTTAAAAATCCTTTTTATGATTATACTTGACATCATAAAAATCATTTAATAAGATTTTATTTTATTTTTTTCTTCAGTTTGAATTTGACCATTTCAAAGAATAAAATTTAAAATTAAATTATGGTTTAGTATCTCTGCATCTAGAACTGGAAAGTTTGTTTTTCTGTTCACTAATAACTCGGAAAAGGGATTCGTAAATTCCCAATTTTTCTTTTTCACGTTTGTTTATTATTCTGCTACAGTTTGCTACAATTAATTTTTACGTGGTTCTACAACGTATAATTTTTTATCTACCTGAAAAACCATTCGCATCCAATAGTTAAAGAGAAACGCTCACACACGTTATAAAAGTTGGTAATAAAGACTGACGAACATTAATTTTAAACAATACAAGGAAGAACTTATTAAAAGTTATTTTGGACGATCGATTCGGTTCTGCGTCTGATTCGTACCCATACCGTTCAATGCTCACACAAAATTTTTCTAGTGATTGATGGTTAATGGGTTAGTGTTTAAATCGCGGGAGGTATTCGTAGTTTTCCTCACCATGAAACACGAATTCAGGTTTGTTTCATTTAAAAAAATCTTTCGCAAAAGCGAGTTTTCGTATTCTATGAACGAGAAGCTCGCTTGTCTTCCAGGTTTAGTTTAAAGTAATAAAATTTAAAGTATTAAACGCACTTTTCAAAATAAAACAAACAGGTTTAACAGATTCTCTCTCATTCACGCACAAAGTAAATCTTTTGGGGAAAAAACGTTCAAAACGACAAAAATAAATTATGATTCATATTTTAGAAATAAAATCAATATAAAGACCTTTTCTAAAATTCCCCTTGTTGATATTGAGAGCACTTGGAAGAAAAAAGTTTTTGAATCAAAAATCTTGATGTAACATTGTAAGAGAATGTATCTGATTTAAAAGTAAAAATATGCCAATCAAAAATAAAACTATTTGCAATCTTTCTTTTTGTTTTTTTATTTTTTTTGTATGCTATTGCTATATTGATTATATGTTCCTACAATCCGTAAAATGTAATAAACTTAATATAAGCTTTTCCTAGCTTAAAAATTTACACCATCCTTAATTGTACATTTAACAATACTTTACCAATATTACCAATATTTTTTGAAACAATATTAATTAGGTTTTAAGAAATTGCCTGGCTCTACCTTCAATTAACTGCAAATCCCGTCATAGAATACCTTCTACAAATCGAGTTATCACAACAGCCCGCAGTTTCTAGCAAAATCTCTCTACTAAAACACTTTGCCTCCTCACCTAAAGTGTCATCATAAATTAATACTACTAAATGCATGAATATAATACATAATAATATTCGCTGAAATATTTATAGCTTTAGACTATGTGGTTTAGATACCTAACTCTATTAGCTCCCTTTCAAACTGTACAGAGGAGTTTGTTATCATTACCTTTAAGTTCTATTTTTAGAATTCATGTCAAAAATTAAGTCGAAAAGACAAACGTTAACAAATTAATATATAAATAAGGAAAAAACAAAAGTATTATCAAATTACTTTTCCCAGGAGATGCGATTTGAAACATCCAAACCCGTTTGATTGACTGAATGAAATTTAAAATGTTTATAATAATCACTTTTCAGCTCCTTTTAATATCAAGCGACGGTCCAAAGTAGATAGATATTTTTTTTTTCCTCCAGCTTTTACTAGGTTTCCAAAATTGTATATAAAGGGCGGAATTTACTAAACGCAACTCCATTTATAATAGCTAATTCATTTTAATTATTCAAGGCGGGCATCGAATGTTTAAATATATGTGTCTGCGATACTTTAAACGTATCAATTTACAATTTGGTGCAAATTGCAGACAAAATCACACATAAATACTCCAGTTATTAATCATTCAGTGAAAAAGCTTCCTTAAAACTAGTGTGAGTGTTAATGAAAAGTTAAGAAACTAACACATTTTCACTGATATAAAAGGAGAAAAAAACTTAAACAAATTATATGAAATTGTGTATGAAAATACACCAAGGCATGAGAAAATAAAGAATTCAAGAAACAGATTATATAAGGAATTCAAGGGTTAAAATCCATTCTTACGGAATGCGATTTTTTTTTCAAACGGATTTTTCGCTTGAGAATGTGAACTTCATTGCAGGTTTTGCACTAGTTCTTCGCATGTGATTTTTTTTTCTTTTCTTGTGCGTGCGGGAAAAAAATTGCAGGCAGAGAGAATGGTCTTTTGATACGCTCAGATCAAGGTAGTCCAAGACTGATGTAGCAAAATTTCCACTTTTGATAGTTAAATGTGAACTATGACTTCCACAATACGATTCGCACAATGAACTTTGTTTAGGAGACTGATAAATGTTTCGAGATGATAAAATGATTTCGGTGCTATAAACTCCGCTTCTCCGTAAAAGAAATTCCAAGTTGCAATAAGGTTCAGAGAGAGTGATGGTGAGCTTCGATTGCTCTATACCCAACTCGCTCTAAGACATGCTCGATAGAATTAAGATCTGGAGATCAAGCTGGCCACTTCTTCCTCTGAACATCTTCCGCGTCAAGGTATACCTCTGTCAGAACAGCCAAGAATGGACGTGTATTGTCATATCTATAATAATGAACTGCACAATTTTACATAGGGCTCTAAGATCTTACCCTATACATAAAATAATCAGGATGCCTCTTTGGGAGACGTGTAAGTTTGCAGGATAACGCCAAAACAACTGGACCTCCATGGTGACCCTCTTTAATGATGTACCTTTATGTGCGCGCGAGTGTTTAGTAATGTAAGAATAGTAGGTGAATTAGTTGCAAAAAGAAACGCCCTTACATACTCTCTGATAATAAATTGTAGCAGCTTATTACATAAAGTGCATGCATGTCCTTATGTTGAATTCCACACCATTACCACTAACTTCCTTTTATTAGTTTATCACTCAATCGAAATAAAATATCTTTAGTAAGACATACTCTTTACTTATGCATGATCAGGGCTCCAATGAATTTCAAAAGTGTTGGTATTGGTAACCAGCAAAAATTTCTGGTCACAAATAAAAATATTAGCGCTTCCCCCTTTTCTAGTTTTTTTTCTTTCTTTTTTTTTTCCCTTTTTGAAATTTTGCTTAAATACATCCATGCATAAAATCAAGTAATTAGAGAAATTGCAACAAAATTAATGAAATACGTAATACAACATAAATTATTATGAATCTTTTTGAAAGAAATATCAAAATAATAAAAATCTATAGAATCAACATATACATGTAATCTCAAAGTAGTATGTTTTTACAATTAAATATGTATATTGTCTGTAAATTTGTTTTTACTTGTAATAAAATTTACTACAGTGGTATTTATTTATTTACTAATTTTACACAAATTTATAAATTGAGATGCAACTTCATGAATACTTCAGGGTCCACGGGTCCTGAAAAATTTCGAAGGAAACTTTTCTCTTTTCCATTTTTAAGCACTGATTTTATGATAAATCCATGTNGTTCAGCAGTGGGATACTCGGCAGATCCCTGTTCATTTCGATTTTGGAATCTAAACGACGTAAATCACGGCGAAACTAAGTGAAACTTTTTACTGCGTCATAATTTTCAAAACCACGCTCTGCTACCAACTGTAGTCCGTGGATCGAGATTCAGACAGAAAGTAAAAGTTTATTAACAAAAAGCAAACAAACACATACAAATTTAAAAAGAACGCCATCTGGCGGCATAAAAAGAAAAAGACTTCGTAGCTATCCTTCCCAGGGAATGACAACAACTTGTAATAAAATTCACTGCAGTGGTATTTATTTATTTATTAATTTTACACAAATTTATAAATTGAGATGCAACTTCATGAATACTTCAGGGTCCACGGGTCCTGAAAAATTTCGAAGGAAACTTTTCTTTTTTCCATTTTTAAGCACTGATTTTATGGTAAATCCATGTAGTTTTTTAACAATTGTTGAAGGAATTCGGGTACTGATATCCCGATTATTTTCAATAAGTTGTTATCACGACAGGTTAATTTCGAATTACACATTTGAATAATTTCTTTAACTTTTTTGGCAGTTATACCCATTGATTTCTAACTGATTTTTATAACGAAACTATTAATTCATTAATCTTGAGTCGCGCATAGGAGTAATCCCCTTTCTTACTTCGATCACGTTGTTCCGATTTTACATCGATTTCAACATAAATTTGAAAGTTTTTAATTTCAATTCCGCAGTTATTTCTATAGATTTCTACATGATTTTTCAAATTCCTGTTTTTTTAAAACACGATATATAACAAAACGCGAAATCAAATATTTAAGGAATACGCGATGGTGCGAAGATAAAGGAAAATAGGATTTTATGATTGTTGATGGTTGTTGAGGAGGATGATCTGAAGAAATGCTATCACAATTCTGATCCTTTGCAGAGAATGGCACCCCCACTTTGGTAGCCCGGCGACCTGCGCACGAAGTGAAGCACTTCATGGTTAAACAGTTTAACGAAGACCAACACGCACACCCTTGGTCCCATCGCAGGTTGATCAAAGTGGTCACCCATTCGCACTCTGACCGCAGTGATGTTTGACACCGGTGATCTGCGGGACACAGAAAATCAATATCAACGGCGAACAGTTAGAAATGCTCCAGAAAAAGAGTGGTATTCTAATTAAACAGTAGAAGAATATCGGAGATTGCCCAGGAATGATGCTAATAGGTTTTGACGCGCAAGAGAGCGTCGTAGCCTAACGTAGTGAGCATCATTGCGTGCTAGACGGAATTAACTCATCTAATCAGTGTGAGTGAGTAAGACGATCTTGGCTTGTGAAGCAATCCAAAGGAAACTGCGAAAGCAGTTTTAGTGATCAGTGAACGTTAGCGAGCAGGGGATGGCGCCTCCTAGTATTTATAAATTCTTAAAAGTCGCGTTCATGAAATTGTAAAGGCCATTCATACTGGATAAGATTTTTTTCACTTGCAAACGGTAGCCTGATTGGCGAGTTTTCCCGGGTAAATGTCTCTTACCAATCCGTTTTCATTTTAATGCACTTCCCCCCCCCACACCTGCTGTCAAAATCGTATCCAGTGAGAATGGAATAAATATATAAATTATGTACTTTCCTTTCTTATTTCCGTCCCACAGTGGACTGATCATTAAGACACGTTTCCCAGCAGATCACCGAAGTCAAGCATCACTGGCTGCGGTCAGTGTGCGGGTGGGTGACCACTTGGATCAGTCTGCGTAGGGACCGAGGGTGCGCGGTGCTGGTCCTCGTTAAACTGTTCTGCTGTAAAGTGCTCGACTTCGCCTGCAGGTAGTCGGGCTACCGAAGCGGGGTGCCAACCCCTCTGCGGAGGATCAAAATTGTTTTGGCATGTCTTCGGATCAGCCTCAGGGATGTTTCCTAGACCGTCGCCAATAGCCCATTGTGCAGCTCTAGTGCGACGTAAATGAACAAATCAATCAATCAAATTCTTATTTCCGTCCCGCAGTGGACTAATCATTCAGACACGGTTCCCAGCAGATCACTGAAGTCAAGCATCACTGGCTGCGGCCAGTGTGCGGGTGGGTGACCACTTGGATCAGTCTACGTAGGGACCGAGGGTGCGCGGTGTTGGTCCTCGTTAAACTGTCCTCAAAGTGCTCGACTTCACGTGCAGGTCATTGGGCTACCGGAGTGGGGGTGCATCTCCTCTGCAGAGCATCAAAATTGTGATGGCATGTCTTCAGATCACCCTCAGAAATGTTTCCCAGACCATCGCCAGTAGCCCATTGTTTAGCTCTAGTGCGACGTGAATGAATTGCAACAACAGCAACTTCCTTATTTCCTTCGAAAATTTCAAGCATGCAGACAGGAACCAAATTGGCGAGTTTTTTGCGGTTTTCGTCAAATATTTCAACAATGAAGCTAGAGCACTCGTATTTTCGAACTCGCACGCGCGAATTTTATACATGTAGTGAAAATTATCCTTTCTTAACTATTATTCATTAAAATCTACTTGAGTAAGACAGAAATAGGTAGTTAGCAGCGTATGAATTTATCTCAGCAGCTTAAAATAACGGAGTGTCTATTGCACCGATTATCGGCGCAGTAAAATTCATTTTGCTATCTTACCGATCAAATTTTTAACCAATCATAGAGCGTATCTGTCCACNATTGTTAAGAATGCAGATAAAAATATAATATTACTGCCTTATTTTTTTCTCATTTTCTAACAAAGAAAAAGAATCTTTTTTTTATTGATAAATATAAAAGGATCATATTTATTAAAGTAAAAATGACTGCTATGCAAGGAGCATTATCAGCGGCTGAAAGATCTATGCGATCTGTGTTTGGTTTGTATTTCTTTAGAACAAATTCTATTTCAATAATTTAGATATTAAACAGATATTAAATTGAAGTTAGAATTGTTACTCATTTTGTTATTCAACTATTATTTTAATTTGGAATTGCTTGCAATTACCTATAGAATTTTTTTTTTCTTTTTGCATTATAGGATCCGAAGAATAAAGTACTCTTATTTATTCTTTTTTCTATTAGCTTTATTTCTATTTTACTATGTGTTTGATTTTTTGTAGAGTTAAGTTTCTAATTATTTCGAGGACAAATTATTTATTGTAATATTTTGTAACCAAAATAGGATTTTTGTATGTACATTGCTATATGTATATTGCTATATTTCTATTATATTGAAAGATAAACTTGTCAAAAATTTATAAGAAGTTTTGTTCTAGTGGGGAACATTCCATATGAAGCCACTGAAGAACAATTAAAAGATATATTTGCTGAAGTGGGTCCTGTCGTAAGCTTTAGGTGATTATATATTATGATTTTTATGTAATTTTCACCCCTTTCTCAATTTTGTGTAACTAGCATGCAATTAAATTTATAATTTTGTGTTACTAGAATGTTTCTTTAACTGCTGTGCACATGTTGTTGAATCAAAAGTGATGTTATGCGTTCTCTAAAATTGACCTTCAAATAAAATCTTTTCACTAAATATGGTAGTTTTCAGCTAAAACTAACAAATTTGAAGACAAATGAGTCTCCTTTTTGCTTATTTTAAGAACAGAGTTTTTCTTTAAACTTTTGTATCAATAAAATGTGTGTATAAGTTTTACACCTTAAATAAACTGTTTTAAGACAATTTATATTAGTTTCGTTAATTTTACCTTGATGTGTCGATTTCTTATGTTTCTCTTATTTCGTAAATAGAATAAAATTAACTTTAAACTAAATTAAGTTTTTGTTTTTAAGATTAGAAAAGTTTACTCTGAACTTTTAACATACATTCTGTATTGTTATAAAATTTATTTTTTTAAAAATTGAAGTCAGTATTTAGTAGTTAGTGTGCATTTTTATTTCATAACATATTTCACACTTCTTTTTACTCAAATTTGAGCCTCTTTTCCATAATTTCCAATATGGTTTGTGTAACTTTGTATGTTATATTTTCACTATTGAAGTTGGTTTCCTACTCTTTTTAAAATGATTTGTTTTCAATTATTAAGTGATTTTCATCAATCTTAGTATTTATTTAGCTAATGTTTTTATATTACCGTGCTAATATTTTATATTATAATACTATATGTTATTATTATATTGTTTTACCATTTTATATTGTATTTTTATTATATATGGTAGGACTAGATGATGTTAGAAATTTTATATTGTGATACATTGTATGATAGACAATATAGCAATGTATCGCGCCATAACATAGGATCGGAATTTTTTTTAAAAATCAAGGCTGCACTATCCGAAATTTTAAATCAATCAAAGATAAATAAATGAGAAAATCTATAACAAAGAAAATTGTTAATTGAAAAAAAAAAAGCAAATTCTTCTATAACATCCATAGCATTGCTTTATTTTTTTCAATTAAAATAATAAAGATGGATTGACTTAAGACTGATGCAAAAGCTTTGTTTTATTATTATTTTTAAATTAAAAATGACTTAAGATTTATTATTTTAAAAATAATAAAATTCTAAAAAAATATTTTACTTACATGCATTAAAAAAGAAGAGTAATTGTACATTTGTAAGGCAATTTTTAAATCATTTGCTGAACAAAAACTTGCTTTTGAACCATTAGACTTTCTTTTACTTATTTATTTAAAATAATAATGTTGTATTGACTAATGACCAAATGTAATAAATGTCAAAACAAGAGTAAGTTTTGTTTTCTTTCTTTATTATTATTTATTTAATTTATTTATAAGGTATTATTTATTTAATTTATTTATTATTAATCTTTTTAAGAATTTTTTTTTGTTGAAAATAAAATTGTATCGTTTAAAATAAAATAAAAAATGATTAAAAATCTGGTGAATTTTTTTAATTTATAATTTCTTTTCATTAACAGATTGAGTTCAGAACAAAAATTCAGGATGAAAATAAGTCAAAATAATCGATCGCAAAGTAACAATTGGCCTACTAAAATGAATTTACAAATAACAATGAATCTCAGGAGACAAAAAAAAAAGAAGGGCAAAAAGTCATGAAACAATGCGCAATGATCGCTAGGTAGAAGTCCCACTGAAACTAATTTACAAAAAACTTTATCCCGACTAAATAAATTGCATATCGACTGCAAACTGATATAGGTCTCGCTGAAAATAATCTTCAAGAAGCGTAAAGTCCCCAGGGGAAAAAGGGTGCATAAAGAAAATTTCTACATTTCAGCGCTAATCCATGCATAAAATCGTGAAATTCCTTGCATAAATTCCATTTGCTATATGCAGTGTTTTCATCTCAGAAAAAAAATGGGTGAGAATTTCTCACCCTTTCTCAAAAACAGGGTGAGATTTCAAAAAGTTAAGTGAGATTTCAAAAATTAAAAAAAAAAAAAAAACGCAAAGAAACTAGAAAAAAAAATAATTTCTTTAATTATGATGCATTTTTAACATCTAATTTTTAAAGCATTGAATATTTTTGCTTCATCATCATATGGAAAATGTTCTACATCTACTTTTTCATTCAGCTATTCTCATTAGGTTGCTCAAATGCGCATTTGTTTCGTTTTGATCGCTTCTACCCACATTTGTTTCATTTTCATTCGTCCGTTTCGGAGTAGAAAATATTGGCTTTACAAGGTATTTGTCCATCTTACATTAACGAGCAAAAACTTTTAACGTCTTACATGAAGAAACCTTACCTACGGTAAACACGTGGTTGCAGAGAAATGCGTTCTGAAAGAGGTTCCGTGGTTCGGAAGGATGGTGTTCTGTTGTTCTTAAAGGTTCTGAACAATACTGGTAAATAGGGAAGCTAGATAATGGGACAGATGTTGAAAATAATAAAAGATCCAGGAAGAAAAGTGAAACGGATTTTATTCTAAATGGCGCAAAAGAGAAATTTTTTTCAAAATGCGAGAAATTCGCGAATTTAGAAATTTTTTAATAGAATGCGCGAATTTCTCGCGGTAATCATTTTTTAATGCGAGAATATAAAAAAATATGCGAGATTCTCGCGTTCTCGCGCTGTAGTGAAAACACTGCTATATGTCATTCAACATCACAAAATAAATATTGTTTTTGTAGCAAGACGAAATTAATATCTTCGCAGCTAGACTAAATTGTCTTCGTCAGGGTGGTAACAGCATTAGCATATGCAGAGATGACAAAAATATTACAATTAAGACAGTATTAAAGCTTTAAAAAATTAATTTTAAATCAGTCCTGTGAGATATTTTCTTCGGCTACTGTAGTAAATTTTAAAATATTAGTATATATATAACTTGGTATGTTTATGATCTTACTTTATAAGAAATAATTAATGATATTTTTTGCATTACAAACAAAATATTTTTAAAATTTGAGTAATATTAGGTTCAATGCCAAAAGAAAAATACTTAATCTTCTTCAGAACTTTTTAGATTAACAAATTAATTTTATATTACTATTTTTAAAGTCTGTTACCATTATCTTTCTTTGAAAAGTATATTGCGAAATTTAGTAAAAATTGCGAGGGACATATAAAATATAAAAAGCTTTAAAACAATATACAAAAATATTACCTGATTTATTATTTTCAAATATTAGGCTTATTTACACATTTTAAGTTCTGGCTCTTTAATCTTAAAATTTGAAAATTATGTGTAACCTAGTAAAATTTTCTGCACAAAAACAAGATAAATTATTTGTTTATAATTGATTGATATATCTAAAGAAAGATAATTTTTTAAACTTATATGGATTATCTTCTTTAATGTAAGCTTTTTATGAGCATTTAGTTTTCCTTTAAAATTGCTATAATCAAGCATTTTTTTTCCTTTAAAAAAAAAAAATTTCAGATTAGTGTATGATCGAGAAACAGGAAAACCAAAAGGCTATGGATTTTGTGAATATAAAGATCAAGAAATGGCTCTCAGTGCTATGCGTAATTTGAATGGTTATGAACTTAATGGCAGAGCTCTTCGTGTTGATAATGCTGCTAGTGAAAAAAGTAAAGAAGAATTAAAAAGTAAGCATTTTAGGTATCATTAGTCATCTTTGGACTTAGTTCTTCTTTCTAGATTTATTGATCTTTAATTGTAATATTAAAAATTTTTCTTTTTTCTAGATTTGCAAGCATCATTAGGTGGCCCACCGGTTGAGGTAAATTCAGGTTTTTATTTTTCATTTAAAAATTTACTTTTTTTACTTGAGTCCCATTTTTTTGTTGTTGTTTTAAAACCTTTTTGCTTTGTATTGTATAGTTTTTTTTCTTCTTCAAAACTATTGTGTAGGAAGGAATTTATTTAAAGTGTTAAACTGCAAGATAAAGTAAATCAAAGTTAACTGAGCGAAGCAATTAACACAACATATTATTTTGTCTATTTAAAATGTTTCTAACTAAAACATATTTCTTGCAAAAAATTTTAAGTAAAAATGACTTTTTATAATATTTTTCTTTTTTTTTTTGTCAAACAGGAAAATGATTTTCTTTATTTTAAGTTGTCTTAATATGAACACTTTAAATATCAATGTTGTTTTGAGCAATTAGATTTATAAACTAAAACCCTCTATTTTTGACTAAAACCATCTCTTTGCCCATGCCCAAATCAGAGATATTTTTACCTTTCAGACATTTAAATGCAACTGAACTGAATGAAATTCTCTCATGTTTTTTATTCTATTTATTAACATGCTGTTTACTAACCTTGTTAAATTAAAGCTCACTTTGCACTAAATATTGACTTTCTTTTTTAAATTTATTTAAAAAAAATCTTAATATCTTTCTGTTATACAATAGTACCAAAAAATCTCTTAAAAATACAGAAGCATATGCAAAAATGAATTTTATACTAGTTTATCTTAAAATATTATAAATAATATTTTCTGTTATAATCTTTTTTTATAGTTAGGAATACTATAAAATGGGGTTGTAATATTACACAATAAATAATAAACAATAAAATAATTTTTATTTGCTTCTACTCATTTCTAGAATTATCGAATTAAAATTGTTTTAGTTACAGCTGAAATTGCATTTCTATGGAATTAGTACTTAATAAAGCAAGCTTGACAACTGGTTTTGTGAGAGCGGCTATCGGACAGTAAACAAATTATGTTATTATACAGTGTTTTCACTACAGCGCGAGAACGTGAGAATCTCGCATATTTTTTTCTTTTCTCACATTAAAAAATTATTACCACGAGAAATTCCCGCATTCTATAAATCAATTTCAAAATTTGCGAATTTCTCGCATTTTGGAAAAAGCTTCGAATTATGTCATTTAGAATAAAATCTGTTTCACTTTTCTACCTGGATCTTCATTATTTTCAACACTTGCCCCGTTATCTAGCTTCCCTATTTACCAGTAGGCATTGTTCAGAACCTATTCGAACAACAGAACACAACCCCTCCGAACCACGGAACCCCTTTCAGAACACATTTCTCTGCAACCACGTGTTTACTGTAGGTATGGTTTTTTATGTAAATTCAAATTTTTTTATGCACTAATGTAAGATGGACAAATACCTAGTAAAGGCAAAATCTTCTATGATGATGCAGCAAAAATAGTCAATGCTTTAAAAAATAGAAGACGTTAAAATGTATTATAACAAAAGACATTTTTTTTCCAAGTCTATTTGTATTTTTTCAGTTTTTAGAAATCTCACTTAACTTTCTGAAATCTCACCCTGTTTTTGAGAAAGGGTGAGAAATTCTCACCCATTTTTTTTCTATGATGAAAACACTGTTATATAACTTTTTTGCAATTTGTGAGTTCTCTAATTTGGGTACTTCAATTTTTTTTCTGCATTAATATTTAACAGCATCTACTTCTATTTATAATATGAACATATAATGTCACCTTGTGCCAGAAATTGTAGATTTGAAAAAGTTTCTGAACATTGTCATAAATATCTGAAGGTCGGGAGTGAATGAAAAATCGCTTTAGCATGCCAGTTATTCGGCTGGGAGATGAGAGTTTCCTGTTGGCATGTGACAGTCCGTACGAAAAGGTTGAGTTAATTTAATTCATTGTACACGGAGCAATATATATGTTAGTTTTCATACGCCTATTCTTTTTTTTGTGGTTATAATCTACTTTGATCCAAAAAACAAAAATAATTTTTTTATCGCATTCCTCACCTAATTTTGAAGAAATTTTTTTGTTAAGAGTTAGTTAAGTTTTTGCTTTATTATTTTTTTATATTTAAAACTTATCAATCTCCTTACAATATTTTCTTTCGGAGATGTTTCTCGAAAAAATTTTATTTTTAAAATTTTTCTTGTGAAGTAAATTTAAGTATTAATACTTTTAAATTCATTATTTTTAACCATTTTGTTTATTAGAGCCCTTATGGCCCTGAAATATCTGGAGATCAAGCTCCTGATGCAATAGCAAAAATCATGAGTAGTCTTCCTCCAGAACAGTTGTATGAACTTATGATTCAAATGAAGGTAAGTTTTGAAGAAAAAAAAATGCTTTTTTCCTCTATAGTTGAATTTTTTGATTATTTCTTAAAATGTATTTGGTTTTATTTTATTTATAAGGTTTGCATTGAAAATAATCCCAACGAAGCTCGTATTTTATTAATGCAAAATCCACAACTGTGTTATGCTTTATTACAAGCTCAGGTTATTATGAAGCTAGTTGATCCCATTCAAGCAAAAGTAAGTTTTTTCTTATAAAACTCTATTTTCTTCATTTTTTGACGATAATTTATGTATAAAATTTCAATCCCTTTTTCCTTGTATTTTTTCTTAGTACTGAAAATAATAAAAAAAGTTATTTTTTTGGTAAACTTGAAATTTAAACAGTTACATTGAAAGAAGAGGGGAGAAATTTAAACTTCTGTTTAATTAAAGAAAAAGTAATTAGGATTTGCACCACACAACAATAAAACTTTAGTGGTCCAATAGGACCATCTTGGTATTTATTTAGTGGTTCAGAAAACTTAATATAGTAGACAAACTTGAAAAAAAAATTCAACTTCACAGTTGCATAATTGATGTTATGGTATACATCAAAAATTCTTTATTGTTATCTATAACACCCTAAAACTAATTAGGTCTATTTCCCCATAATGAATATTTATTAAAATTACTTGAAAAAAAGGTAATATTAATAAATAGGTTCAACTTAGAACTTAAAAGGCAGAGATCAGATAAATGTATAAACAGAGAAAGTAATAGCTAACAAAATGTTTATTAAAATTTAATTTTATAAGAATTATAAAATTTTAAATAAGTAAATTAAAAAAAGAGCAAAAAATATTTAATCATACCATCGATGATAAAAATATCATTAATGAGTAATTATACTATCAGTACATGAATGCAAAGCGCAGCACAACATGTAGATTTGAAGTTCCAACTTTTAATTTATAAAATTTTGAAATTTGAATACCACGCTTAGGACAATAAAATTAGTGCAACATATTTCTTTTAAATGCTTGGAATTCAATGCAGAAAACTATTTTTCTTTATTATTTTGTCAATTCCAAACATATTTTAAGGCCAAAAATTTGTCGCCCCTGCATATGATTTTAGTAACATTTGTAGATCCTTTGATGACAATTGTCGCCATGTTCACACACTTGCATGAACCCTAGTAGTAATAATATTTGCTGTATATGTTGAAAATCAGCTCAGTATAGTTGTTTCATATTTATAATATGTTTCAATATCTTTTTAATTTGATCAGTGAAACTTTTAACATTTCATAAATATTGATTTAGATATTTAGGAAATATTTATGATCTATAAAAAATTCTACTAATCAAGAAAAATTTTTTATTTTACCTTTTAGGAGTCATATTATTTGATCATGTTTTAACTTTATTTTTATTCTTATTTCAGACTATGCTACATGCTCAGAACCCCTTTACTTTATCAGCATCTGCACTGTTGCCAACACCTGAAGGGAAAACTAATGCTACACAAGCACCAACAGTAAATAACAAACATATATACATATTTTTTTAGCTGAAAATAGCTTTTGAATTAGCATTTAATTTTTTTTATTATTTTATAAAAAAATGTTTTTGCTTGTTAAATAATTCTTCTAATTTTTTTTTAGCATTCTGCCTTTTCAACTCCACAGTACTTAAAAGTATTTCCATTTTATTTTTATTGTATAGATGTTTAAGAATTTTGTGTAATTGTATCGTTTTATATAGCATTGTTTTTTTTAATATAATTGTTTAGAATTTGTCTTTTGTTTATATTTCCTCATTATAGTTTTTGCTAGTTTTAACATGTTTTACAACTCTTGGATCAAGGGTTGAGAAAAACTTGATACAATGAAACATAATCTACTAATTTTTTCCTAGTCACAATATTGAATGTGCAAAAATGTGATTAGTGCACACTTTTAGTCTTGTGTTTTCTCTGCCTAATAAATTTTTTCAAAAAATTTCTAATCAATATCATTATACAGTAGAGCGCCGATTATCCGAACCCTTATTATCCGAACGTCCAATTATCCAAACTGTGTTCGAATTCTTTATTTTTTTTTTTTAAAGTTTAGTTTACTTTTTAACTTATTGACAATTTTTCCAAATTTAGAAGAATAAATAACATCCACTACATCTGAAGACCATATTTAATTTACAACTTTTTTCAGCAGTTTTCTTATAGTAGCCATACGTACATGTATTGTTATACAGTTAAACCTACATACTCCTTTAGCCCTCTTCAACTGAAAATTATCTTCAAAGAATGCGAGCTTCATTTTAACAATCTATAATAGTTGGAATGTGGAAGGTGTTTATGAATATATAAGTGTTGAAGCTCTACAATTGGGGGATGGGTAGTTGTCACCTATGTTTAATGATTAGTGATTATAGTGCTTGGAATCTTAAATCTTGGAATAAAATTCTTAACAGAAAAAAAAACGAAACTGAAGTTTTGGAATCAGTAGATCTTTCGGGTGAAAAGAAGCCAGGTTATACAGCAGACGAAATAAAAGACTGGTGTCGAGACACTGAAAATGACTCAGGATTTCAAATTTTAAATGATTAAATTGTAGCTGAAATATTTTGAATCAAAATCGGAACTCCACAGTGGAAGAAGTAGGTGGTCAAGTTCAAGATAGTTAACCTTCTCGTATAGAAGCATGCAATTCATTAGATATTGCAATGAATTGGCTAGAAGGTTAAAATGAAGTTGATCCAGTTCAGTTGATTTATTTAAAAAGAAAAAGGGATATAGCTGCACAAAAAGAGCATCTTCTTTGAAACAAAAGTCTTTGCTGGATATCTTTTGCAATGGGAAATAAAGAAAATGTGGTAAGATCAGTAATTGACAAAAAAATTATAGAAAAGCTGAAATATGTTAAAAATAATTCAAATTGAAAAAAAAAAAGTTTAAAAAAAAAATTGAAAAATTGAAAGAAAAAAAAGGTTTTAAACATACCAGAGCTATTTTAGATAGTACTGACAGTCCTAAGCCTAGAAAAAGTGTGAAGGAAAGTTAGTGCATGAATAATAATAATTTAAACTAGATTTTAAACAACTTTCCAATTATCTGAACCACGTTCGGTGCCGAGCGGCTCGGATAATCGACGCTCTACTGTGCTTGAAAAATAATAAAAAGTAAAGGTTCTCATGTATCACTAGGGCCTTGGTATATGACACAGAATGAAACACTCCAAACAATGCGAGAAAAATTTGATTATCAGTCAGCTAAATAAAAGTACAGATATTTTAGTTCTAGATTAAAAATAGATGTAAAATTTTGAGATCTTTTTCTATTGAAATTTTTGCTATTGATGTTCGTTGTATAGGAAGTTCTTAAACATAATTGTAAACAGTTCGACTTCTAGAGGTTTTCATTGTAACCTTGTAAAATCACTTGGTGTCGTATCAACACTTAACAAAATTTTCATGGTACTGAAAATGATGTGAAATATCTTTATTTTTTTGTTTACTTCCCTTCAGAAAATTTTAGTGCAAAAGCAAAGGGCGGAAGATTGATGTATTTATAAATTTCTTTTTCAGCTTGGCTTTTGAAATTGATTTCACTTTCAATTCTAAAATAAAAATATTCTACTATTATTTTCTTTACATGCTTTTTTTTATTTTATTGTTGTTTTGCTATTGCTAAAAGTTTTTGAACTTGCAATTTTCTTAATTAGCTTTACAGAGCTCAAAGCTTTAGAAGTCTCTGTCAAAACTAATATCATCAATTAGAACTTTAAAATGCCCTCATTTATCCCGTTAAACATTTGATTGTATATTATTTAAACTTTCAATGCAATTCTTGTGAAATTGTGTATTTTTTTTATATTAAGCATTTGTTCAGCTTCCATAAAAGTGAGTTTCTCTATTGGATTAGGTTTTTTTTTTTTTTAAAATTGATAATTTTATTTTGTTTAAAAGCTATGTTTATTTCTAAATTGCAACCTTTTTTTTCAAATGCACGTTTTTTTAAAGACTGTATTTTTTGATTTTCCTTCCTACTTCGATTAGTAATCAATTACAAAACCTATGTCATAACTAAGTACTATAGATGCTCATGAACCTTAAAAAAGAGATTTCTTTTTACAATATAATTTTTATAATAATTCAATTAAAGCGTGTAAAAATTTTTGCCAACATTATGCTCTCATATATTACTCAATTTAGCTGTTGTATCATAATAATAAAAATAACACTAGGTTTCTTTAACATTAGACATAGATTAATGCTTTGCATTTTAATCAATGTTACCACTACAATTTGAATTTTGATGCCTAAAAAAACAAAATCAAGCTAGAGTTTCAATCTGAAACCACAGAAGTTACATTAAATTATTATTGCAAAGGAAATACGTTAAAATATAAAACAAATGTTTACTGCTAATATATTGAAATACTAAAAGAAAAGGAAAGGAGTCTATATTAATAGATGACACATTAATGTTACTTTTTATTTAAATGTTATAGTAGAGTGCGTCCCCTCAAAAAAAAATATATATATATCTTTAATAACTTTTTATCTAATGATTGAATGATTGTATCTTCACATACTAGAGACTCAATCTTAATGACTTTAGGATCTAACTTTAAATATGCAATTTAATTTGTGCAGACTTTATTTTAATTTAAAAAATCAGACATGAAAACATACTTTTTCTCACAGAAAATCTCTGTTAATAATTGAATAAAGAAATTTTTTTTTGCAAAATTCTAAAACTTGTTTATCTAAAGATATCATGCAATTTTATTATTATTATTTTTAAATGATTATTTGCTATTTTTTTTTATTTGATTTACTTATAGCTAGAAAAATAATAAATTATAAGACTTATAAATTTTCACACCAATTTAATATACATAAATTCAAATAATAAAATTCAATGATTGTAAGGAAGTAATCAAATAGCTCTTGAAAAGATTAAAAATATGTATGATTAAAAATAAGATTTCATTTAAATGGTGAAACACTCTAAAAGCGAACTTAACACTAAGGGGCCTGAACTTTTGACTGCTCTCCTGCGCAAACAATAGGATTAATGTTTTCCATATTGCAACTACTTTCCCTATTTTGAATATCAAAGAATCCAAATGTGTAAAAAAGAAAAGAAGGTGTATGTTTATTCAAAGAAAGTAAGATTTTGTGTTTGATTTTGTAGCTTAAAGCATTGTCTATACAAATTATATTGCATATAATTTGTATAGGTTAGACTTTTAAACTAGTAAGACTTAGTTCTAGTGAAAAAATCTTATTAAATCCCAATTTATTCAGGGTTTTTGTATTTTATTTCAAGACTTTAATTTTATGAAATTAAACGAGGCCAAAATCTTGTAAGAATGTAAAAAACTTGCTAAAATATTTGCTTTTTTTTTTCTCTTTCTCTCTCTAGTGATAGATTATTCCAATATAGGATTTTAATGTTCAGTTATAATCAAATTTGTAGTTAAATTTTATTACATGATTAAAATTATAAATATTTAAAGTGAATGCATAATATATTTATTCATAGTAAATCATCAAAAGTTTAGCATATAAAAAGTGAATGTATAATAAATTTTGTCCAAAACAAGATGAATACAAAATAAGGCTCTCTAAAATTTTCTTTTGTTTTTTAGATATTAAGATTTTTTCTAATGTTTTCTTTTATAACTTTTACTCCTAGAATGTTCCTGGTATAAATGAAGGTCCTCAATTTGCACCAGGTACTTACTTTTACTCATTTATAAATGTGTTCTATATATCTTTTGTGTTTCATATGTTTTATTGAAATATTTTAAATAATTCATGTGGAAAAAGTATGATGACTAATATTTATATTTATGAATAAATTTAGAAAGATGACAAGCTATCTGAACACAAATGACAAGTAATCCAATTAATAATTGCTTGTTTGCATTAATTTGGACTGTCAGAGAAAATTAATACTTGAATTTTTTTTTTACATTAAAATATACCTAATTTAGTTATGGGATAATCAATCAAATCTAATGTCTTAGACTTCTAGATGTTTGATATCTTATAAAAATGTGTTAAAATAAAGTAATTGTAAACAAAAGCTACAATTTTATTTTTAAAAAATATTGGGAAAAAAAACTCTTTACTTTTTTACAAACAAGTGTATGAGAAGAAATCCTATTGACTGATTTAGTGTTTTATCTTGTTTGTAGAAACTTTTTCATTTTGCCATTGACTTTTATTTTATCTCTTCTATTAATTTATGCAACTTTATTTTAATTTTAAAACATAATACTGAAAGATTTCCTTTGTGTCGATAAAAATTTAATAGCCTTTATATGCAATGGCATATTCTTATTATTGTAACTGAATAAAGTTTAATGTATTAAGAAATTTGAAATTTTCTGGTTAAATTTTTGAATTCAACTCTTCTTTCTTTCTGAAATATTTAAATTTTAAAAATTAAAATTTTAAATAAACTAAGGTATTAAAAATATCTTAATTTTTTGTTTTTCCTTTGTTTGATTTCAATTTTACTTACTACATTTAAGTCTAACTTTTTTGCAACATTCTCTCCGTCATTATAGCTTAGCAGTGTTGAGAAGTTACAACATTTGATAATGTGCCAAGAAACTACAGTTTTTTAGCAACTGTGTTTGATAAATTTTTTTTAAGAGGTGGAAATGTAGATGTTCACATACATTTTACATATGACATGTTTACATAACATATTTAACTTTTAGATTTTTTTTAACATTCATGGACTTTTTGCTAGGTATTTGTGAAAAAAATTCGTACAGTATCCTCTATTATTTGAAGTACTCTGTATTATTAATCTCTTTTAGTGATAAGTTTTAACATCTGTTTGATTTTCTCAATCTTAAAAGTCTTATCTAAAATAAAAATAAAATTTGGACCCATGATATTTTGACGATGAAATTTTCATAATAGGAAAACACTAATATTATGCTAATTGTGTTATTAAATTTTTGTATTTTAATCCAATTTTCTACTGTTTATTGCTTATTACAAACTTTATGTGATTTATGAAACTCATATCTGGAAATTGTTTTGTTTTTTGGCCCCTTGATTGCCCATTATTTTCAAAAACTTTTTTTTAACTATTTGTTTCTTTATCCCTTTTAGCTATACCTATGGATGCACCTGGCTCTTCACCTATACCTCCTAATACTGCAGCTGGTCCTCAAAGGCCACCTCCTCATAATGTGTCACCTGCAAGACCATCTTTGCTACCAGCTCCTGCTGCTGGACCAAATCAATATCCTGATAGAGGTTAGTTTAAATGTGCTAAAACTTAATGTACATTATACTTAAATGTTTTCCATATTTGAAAAAGGAACTTCTGTTCTTAATTTTAAAAAAAAACGGTTCCAATTGATCACATCATTTTTATATTATTTTTCAGCCATTAGCACATTTTTTCCCCTTCAAATCCCGATGTTATTTCAACACGTTAATTTTTAATTTGAGTCATCCTTTTTGACATGCAATGATTCTATCATAAATCCACATCTTTTACTGATTGTTTATCTTTTTTTTTATCTATTTCCGCAAGGTTTTTTTTCTTTCTAGTTCTGCCAATTTTAGTATGATGTTTATTCAACAAATGAATTTGAGTTATCACTTTTCGTTATGCTTGGTTTGCAATGATGTAGTACACTCCCTCCATTCTTCAATCGCTTTTTTTCAGTTATTATCATTTTATCGCCCATTTCCACGGTTTTTGAAAAGCTGATGTTTTTAATATGATGTTATGACTGACATGTGTAGAATGACTGTGTGGTTAACAATATTATCACTTTTAACCACGCGGTTCGTCATTCTGTCATAAATCCGCATCGTTTTCCGATTGTTTTCCCTCCAGTTTTTTTTTTTAAACCATTTTTTTTTTGTTCTTTGTGCCGTTTTCATATGATTTTTCAAATTCGGAAGCAACTAATTTGATGTTAAATGTCACGCAAGGCTCGAATTTGACATGCTTGGTTTGCAATGATTCCTTTTATTCATTTAGGTATGCATTTCACTATTCTTATATCTTCCTCAACGAATCTTGAACAACATAATTGAAAAGCTCAAACCCATTTTTTCAATCAATCCTCATGAAGCTCTTATTTCTGAATACATTTGAGTCGGTTTTATCAGAAATTGAGAGAAAAGAAATTATCAATTTAATTACACACCAAAAAGTATAATATTTTTTAAATGTTGTATATCCCGGAGTTTAAAGAGCCGCAGTAAAGTAGTATTTAGAAACCAAATGATTTGTTATTCAGTTTGTAGCATAGAGAAAAATGTCATAATCTTAGCTGTGAATTAATTTCTTTCCTTTTTTTTATAATTATTTATTTAATAGTTCGTTATTTTATTTATTAAAAGGATAGTTAAGTATAAAATATTTAAATCCATAATATATTGGATGAAAAAATTAACATGTTATTAAAATATTAATAACAAAATACTCAAAGTTTTTATTGAAAAAATTAATTACATTCTGATATATATGCTAAATTTTACAAAGGTTCCCTGCTTTTTACCTTCGCCTTTTGGAATTAGACAAATCTATTTTATAAGAAGTTTATATTCAATATTCAACCACATTTACTGAATTTATCACTTTCTTTGTTTTTGGAATAATAAATAAGTGAAATAATTAAAAGTTCTAGTGGTTTTTAATAAGTAAAAATTATTTCACTTTGGCCATAGCAATCCTATAAACTAGGTAAACTTGATGTCTACAGGTATCATTAGTGTAATCAGTATAAAACTTATAAAAGTTACTTTCAACATCATTTATTAGTAAAGATTGGATGCTTAACACTACAAGAAATATTTCTATATTTTTGAAATTATTTTTTAAAAGTATTACATGCATTATATTTAACTCTTAATAAATTTTATTTATGAATGTGCTAATTCAACACGTGCAATTAAAACAAAATAATTTAAATCAGGAGACATATATATAAAGTTTTTCTGATAACAGAGCTGAACCAATTTCAAATCTTAAGATCTTATAATTATTTAAATATGTGATACTACTGTTAAAATTTTTTTAAATCTAATTTTTAGGTATGAATCCTCGATCACTTGGCGATCACGATCTGAGGCAGATGCCCATGGTTGACAGAGATATGCGTGGTCCTCCAGTGATGGGTGGAGATAAAGATATGAGACATCAAGCGGTTGATGAGGACTTTAGAGGAATGGGTGGGCCTGGAAGAATGCCTGATAATCGTTACTCTAATAATCCTGGCATGCCTCATGGTGACATTCGAAATATGCCTTCCAGCGACATGCGCAACATGCCTCCTGGTGACATGCGAGGTAGAAGCGCTGCACATCCAGGAGACATGCGCAACATGCCACCTGGAGATATGAGAAATATGCCATCTAATGACATGCATCGGATGCCACAAAGTAGAGGTATGCCGTCTCATGACCCTCATCCATCAGCTGGTGGACGAAATATGCCTCCTATGGACTCTCGAAATATTCCCAACCCTGGTGGTCGTAATATACCTCCTGTAGATGCTCGTGGTATGCCTATGGGGGATCATGGTAATAGAGGACCCCATTTCGATAGACCAATGGGTCCAGGGCGAATGGATGATCACATACCTCCTATGAATCCTAATGCAGCTACTGCTCGGCCCCTTCAGGTAAAGCTATTTCTTAAGCTATGTGTTCATTAATTAGTTACATTTTATGTTCATTGATGTAATTAATTTCATGGTGCAGCAAATATCAGAGTTCGTAATTGTTCTCATATTTCTTATTTTCCTTATAAAAATAATTTATGCTTATTTATCTTGATCTTTAGCTATTTGTCCAAATATTCCTGACTTTTGTATGTGTTCAAAATATCCAGTTTACTAAAAATACAAATTTTAAGAATAAAAATTTAAGAATTTAAAGATTTTCAAAAATTTTGCATTATTAAATTTTTATGTTGATAAATTCATAGTTTGTCATATAATTATTTATTATTTTAAGCAATTGCAGTAATAAATTTTGTAGATGGTTTTTTGTAGTTTCAAAATTATTGACTTGATTCCTTCATCCGATTTTAAAAATTAAAAATTCCAGTCAAAAATACAGTAATCATATCATAAAATAAATTTTGTAGATGGTTTTTTGTAGTTTCAAAATTATTGACTTGTTTCCTTCATCCGATTTTAAAAATTAAAAATTCCAGTCAATAATACAGTAATCATATCATAAAACTCTTAAATGTTGAATTGAGGGATTATCCTCTGAATTACTTTTGTGAAAAAATGTTTAGCCACATATTCACTCTTTGAGAATATTAAAATCATACATTGAAATTATTTAATAGAGGAAGTCTTGGATTCTACTACAAGTTTTAGTAAAATAACAGGTATAAGGGAACACTAATTTATACATGAATTAATTTAACTATAATTATAATACACAAATTAAATATACTGTGTATTTTAATTATAGTTATAATACATAGTATATTTATTGATCTCAAACTGCTATTAGTTGTTCTGTATTCCACATTAATAAAATTATATTGGTAACTGTTAAAACTTTCTGTTGCAAAAATTAAAAATAGTTAATTTTATTTCTCCTTTTTGATAAAATTTGCAATTATATATTTCAAATTCATGAGTTTTGATTAATAATTTAACTTACCTTTTTAGGTCTGTCGTTTACCTTTTTTAAAAATATATGTATACTGTTCTAAAAATATCCTGACGTTCTTTGGTCCACTACAATTCCTATACAGGGTGATTCTAAAAAGATGGGGAAAATTTTACGAAATGATAGTACACACCCAGACAAACAATTTTTATCAAAGAATGCAGGGTCGAAAACAAAACCCAAAACCGCTATAGGGCGTCGAAGTTTATGTTCTTGTATGAGGCAAAAACACACAAAGAACGATGAAATTAAGTTATAAAAGCAAATTTAATGGCTTGTGATTACACTAAGTGCTCAAAACAGTGGCCGGCAGCGGCTATGCTGGTACAACGGCGAAGAAAAGATAGGCGAACTTTCCCTGCAGCGGCCTAAAGCTTGGCGACAAAAAACGTAGCGCAGTATCTCGCAATAGGAGTGGAGCTTTCTCGTTTGCATGAAAAAACTTTCCACATGTGCCAGCACTTTTGCGTTTTGTTTACGACCATGCATTCTTTGATTAAAATTGTTTGTCTGGGTGTGTACTATCACTTCCTAAAATTTTCCCCATCTTTTTAGAATCACCCTGTATATATAAAGAAAAGTCTTTCTTTAACTCTTATATTTATTCTCAATTATCTACATCTCAAAAGTTTTTGCGGTTAATGATATGATTGAAGACAGATAGTTTGCTTTATTCACACAATGAAGACTGTTGATTCTTAATTCTTTGTATGAATTCATTGTAAAGCTTTTATATAATTTTATATTTAAATTATATATACCAGATAGTGGAACACCCTATTTTACTTTGAACCAGCATTTAAAAGCACATGAAGCGGAATAACTATATGAGGGTAAAAAAAAAAAATTATGTATATTTTTAAACATTGACACTTACGATATGAATTATAAAAAAAAAACATTTCAATCTTTGCGTGTTTTTAGATACAATTTCAAAAATGTCGATTTCAATATTTACTATTATTTGCATGTTTGCTTAATGGTTTATGCTTTGCAACTTAAGATTTGTTATATCTATATCCCTTGATATTATTTGCTTATTTTGATCGCTTTCGTCGATATCATTGGGAGCAGGCATTAAATTTAGATATTGAATCAATTGAAAAGTAATAGGACATATTTGCAGTTGATGTAGACGTCATCGAATCTGGAAGATCTTCAGATGCAATTAACCCCCCTAGAAGCTTCAATGAACTCATTTGTAATGTATTTGAGTCCATAGTGTCCAATGCTGTGTAAATCAAATTCAGAGCTTAAAGAACATTTATTTTTGCTTTAGAAACATCATGCAGGCAAACAAAATCAAGAAAAAGAAATAATTTCTCAACTAGTTGTTTAGTGTGTTCTTAAATGATTGGATACATACAACGATTCAAAGGTTCAGATTTGCTGGAGAAAATTCCACTCGCAACTTTTACAATTTAAGCTCCCATACTTCCTTTCCTCTCTCACAGACAAAGGAAAATAAGATAGAATGTGAAAAGAGCTACAAAAAGCTAATAAACAAGCCTTTTTTTTTTTTGAAAGGAAGAGAAAAGTTAGGAAAAGTTTGTGCGAACATTGAAGAGATAAAATGATTTTGATCAGTTAGAAAGACTTGTAAAGCAGGATTTTTTCAAAAAGAGTAACATAAAATCCTGGATAATTTAATGTTATCGGTATAGTCAATTTTCACAGACCAGCAGAAAATGACGTAGGAAGCAAGATAATGTTTAAAATGAACAATGTAAAACTGGGGCTCCATTGTATATCTATGTAAGCAATTTTCTATAAGTAAGATCTCACCAGCCAACAATATTTTAATTAATTAATGTTTTAGAATCCCAGATTAAATGCTGTTGGTGGTAACTCTCCTGCAGTTGGTGGGGCATCTCCAAGTCCTGCTTCATCATCCCGCTCTAATAATCAGGCATTAGCTGCAGCAGCTGCTGCTATAGCGCCTCACGACCAAGAAAAGGTAATATTATTTCCCAAATTTTTATGATAGACTTATTTGATAGTGTAATTCATAAATATTCATAGTTAATAGTGTATTTCATAAATTATTTTTTAGTTGCATTTTTTTCTTCTTAATTTTCGTCACTTTTATTATCAATAATGAAATTAAAACATTTTTTGTAATTATATATACCACAGCAGAGTCTGACTTAGAAAAATATATATTTAATTTCAAAATTAAAAGTAACATTCACAATTTTAAAGTTCGTGTTCTTAGGTAAAATATTTTTTTAATATAAATTATAGTTTTTCCATTAACAATCAGATAGGAAATTGTTTACCATTTCCCAGCTTTAAGCCTATTTTTTAAAAGATATGAATAAGAAAATTTCACAATCTATTTTTAAACTAAATTTTCTAATTTTATCTTATTTAATATAAATATTTATATATATATGTGTGTTATATAGGCTGCTTTAATAATGCAAGTTCTGCAACTTTCGGATCAGCAGATAGCCATGCTTCCTCCAGAACAAAGGCAAAGCATTTTGATATTAAAAGAACAAATTGCTCGCAGTACTCAAGCATCCTAATTTTTTGCTCTTTTTCAAGTAATTGTAGTAAAACACAGTTTTATTCTATATTTTGTAATAAACATATGAGCCTATGTATATTTGTTTCTCAATTTTTCTATTCTCTAAATGTGTGAATTAAAAGCATTTATTATTAAAAAAAATGACCTGTCAAAAAAAGTATTCTAACTTGGTTAATAAAATATTTTATACTACAAGTGTAATTTTTTAATTGATTAAGTTGTCTATAACGCTATCGCAGGAATATGTTTAGTGTTATTTAGTTTGTTCAATTGCTGATTTCTTTTAATTTCCATGGAATTTTTTTCAAACTGCAGAGTTCAGAAAAATCTTTTAACCGTCTAATTTATATTCAAATTAGAATTGTATTCAGGTTTACAAAACAGTTTTGTTTTTGTTTACTTTTTGAAGTCCTGTCTTAAGACTTCTCAAGGATTGTGACTGGGTAAAAAGTTCATCTTCAGCACCGTGGCAGAATCGCAGTGACACGGCGACATTGTCGCAGAACGTTACAGAGTTCTCACAGAAAGAATTTTCCTTTAGAAAGTAAAATTTTGGTTTTCTTTTCTGCAAAAAGTTTAACATTTTTTTTTCTTCTATAATTATATTTAAAAGATGCCTTTTTCGCGCTTCGGAGGGGAAAGAGATGCTCAAAATTTTCGATTCTTATTTGAGAAGAATGAAAAATAAAAAACATTGAAGCAAAAAATTAAAAAATTTCTTTTCTGCAAAAATGTTTCAAGGATTTTTTTCCTCCACAATTATATTCAATAGATGTCTTTTTCATGCATCAGAGGGGATGAAATACTCGTGATTTTTTAATTCTTATTTGGAAGGAAAAAAATTGCTTTTCCTTTCTTTCACGGATTTTACGATTTAAATTTTTTTATTTTTTTTTATGTGATGATGATTTACAAAATGCGAAAAAATAAATAATTTGTGTGTTTTCCTCTTACAAAATATGAGAATATTGCCCATGATATTAGAATAAAAAAATATTACTTAATCATTTAAAAAAATACATACAATTTTATTACATCCAAATAGGCTTTTTTTGTAAATACAGAGTTTCTGTTTCATTAAATTTAAAAATTTAATTAATAACATGTACATTAATTATTATTAATAGTTTCTTGCAGAAGGATATTAGTGCTAGAGTGGTTTGTCGCAGAAAGCCTAAAAAAATTCTTCAGATAAATGGTGCAACCCTGAAACTCTTAAGTAATCTTTCATGTTTTTTTTTTTTTTTTGAATTTTTTTTACAAAACAACTTATTGTTTGAAATTGTTCAACTTCTTCGTATGGAGTACATATTGATATTTATGCTTGGTGCCATGAAGCCACTTTTGACTCCTATGCCATTAAATTCCACTTTCAGCAGAAATAGCAGTAAGACTCACTTTTGCAAAGGAAAGTTTACATTAAAATTGCTCTAACTCAGTTGAAATAATGAATAGTTTGAAAAAATTAGCTAGATGTGGGAAATATGGTGATATAACTTATAACAGGGCTTGAAAAAACTCAGAAATTTTACCAGTCCCCGAGGACGGCTTTTCCAACAATGTACCCATCGTCCTTTGAAACTAACCCGTAGCTTCTAAATAAATAAAAATATAATTTTCTTTTATTTATTACAAACATTTATATAAATTGCAATATGAATTAGTAGTTACTAGGATTACATTATACAGGTTACTAATAGTAACCTAGTATGTCTTTCTTTTATGAAATCATTTATTTCTTTTATAAAATAATTTAAATGACAAAGGTCAAGTTATCTGGAATGTCAATTTATCCGAGGGTACTGCGTTCTTTTAAATGAATCAAATATGACGTTTTCCAGTTCCACAATCAAGTCAATGATTTACAGAGATTTCTGCATAAAAATCTGAAAGGGGTTTTCCATTTTGGTAGATGTTCATAATTGCGTTTAACGCTTCTTGATTAAGACCAGTACGTAATGTGTTTTTTTGTAAGTTCATTCCTGAAATGCCCCNAAAACAACTTATTGTTTGAAATTGTTCAACTTCTTCGTATGGAGTACATATTGATATTTATGCTTGGTGCCATGAAGCCACTTTTGACTCCTATGCCATTAAATTCCACTTTCAGCAGAAATAGCAGTAAGACTCACTTTTGCAAAGGAAAGTTTACATTAAAATTGCTCTAACTCAGTTGAAATAATGAATAGTTTGAAAAAATTAGCTAGATGTGGGAAATATGGTGATATAACTTATAACAGGGCTCGAAAAAACTCAGAAATTTTACCAGTCCCCGAGAACGGCTTTTCCAACAATGTACCCGTCCTCCTTTGAAACTAACCCGTAGCTTCTAAATAAATAAAAATATAATTTTCTCTTATTTATTACAAACATTTATATAAATTGCACAATGAATTAGTAGTTACTAGGATTACATTATACAGTAATAAAAGAAATACCAGGTTACTAATAGTAACCTAGTATGTCTTTCTTTTATGAAATCATTTATTTCTTTTATGAAATAATTTAAATGACAAAGGTTAAGTTATCTGGAATGTCAATTTATCCGAGGGTACTGCGTTCTTTTCTTTTAAATGAATCAAATATGACGTTTGCCAGTTCCACAATCAAGTCAATGATTTACAGAGATTTCTGCATAAAAATCTGAAAGGGGTTTTCCATTTTGGTAGATGTTCATAATTGCGTTTAACGCTTCTTAATTAAGACCAGTACGTAATGTGTTTTTTTGTAAGTTCATTCCTGAAATGCCCCGCTGCAGTACTCCCAGTCAAAGAAAACATCAATTCCACCATGCGCAGTATGTTGCTGTATTTCTAGATTATAGGGTCATTTTAGAAGTGAGGCGCTAGACTCTTGTAAGATTACAAAAATCAATGTATCACGAACATTAACGGGAAAATGGCCGTCTGCGCGGACGTCGGATTGGAGAAATTCGTATTCCGCGGGGAATTTTTGAATGCCGCGGGCGGGCTGTTTTTCGAGCCCTGACTTATAAATATGTAAAACTATAAGTTGTTAATAACTTGAAATATTTATGATAAATAGTAACAATTTCGAGCTTAAATATTTTTTTCTAACTTAAGTGTATAATTAAGTGTCAAATATAATAATTAGAAATACTACTGCTTATTTTTAAAAAAAATGCATGCATAGTCTTTGTACCTCTTGTCCTTAACAAGATGAACTGAACAGTCTTCAGTTGCCGCTTGCTGTACCCACTAAGTGTCAAAACGAAAAAGGACATTCTAACGCTAGGTTGCTATACCGTGAGTACATAAAATTAGTGCAAATATTTACTTATATTTCATATATTCTGGACTTATTTTGACAAATAATCTACACTTTAAATAGAACTATGAAACTGAGAAATGCACACTTTAGAACTGAATTCTCTATATTATGTATTTTAAGTCCTTTTTATTCATTCCATCCTGAGTAATTCCTATAACATTTAACCAAATATAAAAGATATTTACAGAAAAGATAGCTGGATTAAGTAAAAAAGATAATTTAGCAAATGCAGTAAGACAAAGTGACATACAGAAAAGATTTCTTGCTGTCTATGCCTATCACATGTTCCCAGGTTAAAAACTGTTAGTTTTTATATTAAGAGCTTTCCAATTGTCCTTAAAAGTTCTCTCTATTTTTATATTAATTTATTCATTTTGTTTTCCTTGTTTTTTTTTGCTACTTTTTGAAGTTTATAGTTTTGTAAATCAAAGGGAAAATTCTATGTTATGATCTAAGCAGAGTATTTTTCTATAGTGAGCAAATATAATTAATTTTTTTTTGCAGCAGCTAAATTTTCAATAATGAACAAAAATTGATGTGAATAACATTTTGAATACTTTCTGCAAATGTTTGGGTATTAATGAGAAAAAATGAAAGTAACCAATGTCGTTTTAGATCTAAAATGTCACGACCGTAAGAACAAATTTTTCTCTATGCCAATAAAACTGAATGCACATTCCTATCTATTTTTCATGTTTAATGCAGGATAAATTTTTAGGGAAATAATTTAGGACCCATTGAAGTAGTCTTAAAATAAATATTATGTTCAAATTCAGCGCTTAAAATTCTATCTGAATAAATTTCGAGGGAAATAATTTTGGAGCCATTCAAACAATTCAAATGAAGTAACATTTAATTTTGGCTAATAAAATTTTTTAAACAAAAGTGTATGTTGGATATAAAAATTTTATATTACGGTTGTTCTCTTTGTTTAGCATTCAGAGAAATCATATCGCTTATTTGTTTTATGGTAATGTTATTAAATTTTAAGACACTCCTCTAATTAGTATTTGCTTTTTTTTTGTTTCTAAGTTTGTGTCATGCAATAAGAAAGAGTTTGCATTAAAGAATTTGTAGAAATAATTTTTTATTCAGGTGATTTGGGAGCTACAATATATGTGAACTAAATCTAAAGAATAGTGATCGAGCGTTCAAGAAAAAATGTGAATATAAATAGTAATGCATGATGTTTTCAAAGCTGTTTTTCTTTTGAATTTTCCCACAATTTCATAACATCAGAGCCTTTAGTTTTTTCTTGTATTCTTTTTTGTAACTTTTCTTCCTGTTCTGATGTGAGCTCTATCTTCATGTCATGTATGCCACCATTACGTATGAAGGTGCCACTGGACCCTTGTCCGGCTTTGAGTGCCATTGCATTGCTTCTAGCCCAATGTCTGAATCCCTTTGGAGCAATTTTCCACTCTGCAAACTCTTCACTGCGATCAAGCATTTCGGTGAATAATTTATTTGTTGTATTTTTCATGTATTCGAAGCTGCTTTTATTGACAACCTCATCTAAGACTTCTTCATTTTCAGCGACGTCTGATTCATATTCTTCTCCGAGAAATCTCGCCAATCTTTTAATCGTCTCTTTAGGATTTTGTTTCATGTCTTCAAAAGTAACGAAAAATACATTTGGATCATTTCTGTGCTCATACCATGACAACAAATTATCGAAGTAATCATTGAAATCAGTCTCTCCCTTAATGAAAAGTTCAAAAAAATCTTCAAATGTACCATCATTGAAATAATAAGCAGGAAATAACTTGGTGTGGTAATAAAATGATATGCAGCAATCTCTTGGGTTTCTTGCTACGTAAACGTACTTAGCATCTGGGGAGTATGGTGTAAGATTAAATGGAAAATGAATTTTTATGCATCCGGGTCCTGGCATTTTGCCTATTTCGTCTGGGCCTAACATTTCCAGGAAAGGACACAAAGAGAAATAATCCTTCACAGTATTAGGAATTTGCCCTTTGTTGAGAACCAGCATTACCGTTTGAATCATCCATGTTGTACCACATTTTGGGTAGGTGGCTACAAATATGTCTTTGGAAGTTGGCTTGTATTTCATTGCTGCTCTAATTATGTCTGGTTCAAAGCACTCACAATACTTGTAGCCATCGACATCAACGTACTTTGGAGTCTTTTTTACCATTTTTGTCAGAAGCTGAGTGAGGAAGAAAAAAAATGAATGCTTTTTAATGGAAGTAATTTATTATCAATATAATCTTAGTTATCTATTGAGTAGATTGAAACCGATATGTAGAAGTAATGTTTTAAGCTAAAAAATTATATCTATCCAAGAATTTAACAAATGTTGCTAGCCAGTAAAAATATTTACACTTTTTCTAGTTTTTTTTTTAAAATTAAAAATAAATACCTCTATGCATAAAAATTAAATACTTACATTTGTTTTTATTACAAAATAAAGTACCTATTATAACAAAAAACAATTATTTTAAGATGTATCAAAATAATAAAAATATATGTGTATTCGAAGTATGTTTTTACTACTGAATATGAATATTATCCGAGAATTTGCGGTTACTCGTAATAAAGTTCAATATAGTGTCTTTTTTAATACAAATTTACAAAGTGAATTACCACCTCGTCCTAACTTCCGAGTCTGCGGGATCCGAAAAATTATGAAGGAAATTTCTGAAATCACGGGTCTCGCACAATAATTACGGGATTGCTGTGGATGAAACTATATGCTTCTTAATATTATTTTGCTGAAAGAAATGTGAATGGTTTTTCCATTTTGTTTTAATACCAAATTAATACGTTACCCGGAAATATCGAATCGATCACCTTTCGATAGGCTCGATTTCGCACATATTTCATCGTAAATGCATGCTGTTTTTTTGTAATTATATTTCTAGAATTCCTCATGATTTTTTGATGTCCCGATTTTTTTTTAATGGGATATTATTCCGGCTAGTGAATTTCAAATCGCGCATTTGAATAATAACTCTTTTACTTATGAGATCGATTTGCGCCGACTTCGTCATGAATTCACAATGTTTTTCAACGGTTATACCTAGAGTGCCTGTATTGCCTACTCTAGGCACTCTAATTATACCTACGTAATTTTTAAAATTCCGATATTTTCTCCATTCACTCATCGCATATAGGTAATCACCTATCGATTTGCGATCACGTTCGTTCAATTTTGCATTGATTTCTCTGTAAATCCATATGGTTTTTCTGCAATTAATGTTACGAACATGCCATTATTTAATAAATTTCTTACAATTTTTGCAATTACTTACTATTTATCCTAAAAGGGGGAAAAATAGAAGGGCGGAGCATTGGAAAAATTCACTTTCTCACGCTTTCAGTTTCTACACACAATTATGTAGTAAATGCAAAATGTTTTAGTAGCAAATATTAATAGTTTTTTTTTATAGAAATTTTGGTTTATAATATAAGTTATAAGCTGTTAAATAACAAATGATTCTATATGTAGAATCATCAGCCCAAAAAATGAAATTTTTTTCGCTTTAAAATGTTGTTTTTTTAAAACATATAATTAAAGTATATTGATTTTGATTTGAGCTATAAATTGTTTTGCATCAATAGAAGTTTTCATGTCATACACAGTTTAAAATTCAATTTAAATATTCATTGTTAAAAGAGAAATATGGTCAATGTTGAGGTCTACGAGAAATATATATTTGAAGTTTATTAATTTGAAGAGGATGTAAAGTGATGCGTATTCTAGTGAATTCAAGAAAATTAGCTTAAAAAATTCAATAGACATAAGGAAATAGTTTACAAGTCGTTTTTCTCCATAGCAAACATTGATTGGGTAAAATATTTTCTTATATGGATTATTCTATACCTATTAATAACCGACATTAAACCCATATTAATGATTTTAGACTTTTCTAAACTTAAATCAAAAGCTAACGGTATAAGTTTTTTTTTTATTTTATTTAAATATTTTTTTTTTTTTAACATATATTTTGCGTGACCTAGTTTTATCAAATTGTGTGAATCATACCAGGAATCAAACGTTCGTTCCAAAATGTGGTTGATGTCTTGTTTTCACTTTGAGGCTGCGCCTCCTGCTCGTATCTCTCACCTGCCTACGTGATTGTTTCTCATTCATTATAAAAATCATTATCATCATTATATAAATCATTATCATCATTATATAAATCATTATCATCATTATATAAATCATTATATTCATTATTTTTCTTAAAGTTTGATATCTTTCAAAAATAAATAAATAAAACAAGGATATCATAGATTATAAAATATGTAATTTTTTCTATTTAGAAGATCTAGATGTTTAAGAGCATTTTGTTAATATATTAATTGTAACGAAATGAAAGATTGCTTAATTGTTCAAAGTTAATCTCATATTTTAATAATAGTTAAAGTTGGAAACGGCTTTTTATTCTCTTAAATTAAGTTTCTTATATTTTTTTTAAAAAAATGCAGAACAACGATTTTTCAGTTTAAGATTCATGACTGACAATAGAGCTCGAAAATCTCGAGAGAAATATTTTTACAATTGTGGATGAATAGTCATTATTAAAAGCGAAAGAAAAGTAAGAAAAAATTTGCGAAAAATGTATTTGAAATTGTTATAATTTTCGAAGAAACAATTATTTTTTAAAAAAGAGTATAATAAATAAATAATGAATTAAAAGATTAATAAAAATTAAATACATAATTAAATTAATAATAATGGCAATAAAAATCTTTTGGGTTAATTTCATAAATAGAAATGAGAAATCAGACTTCAAATCTGTAATTGCATATCTACGAGCTGCAGATTGGTTCGCATGATATTTTTTACTCGAACTAATTAACCAATGTTAAATTTTTTTATTCTGTCATATTCTCTAAACATTTTTTTGCAAACTTAATATTAAATTAAATTCCTAATATTAAATTCCTAATTTTACATTTCGAAATCTAATAGTTACTGCGCAGCAAAACGAAAAGTAACCTAAAGTTGATAACTGTAATGTAAAGTGGATAAGTCTAACGTAAAATTTATAAACGCTATCTAAATCATTAGTGAGAAAGGTGAGATTTAAAACACCAACAATTTCCCGAAAGACACTTGAAGATTTTGAGAATCACTTTTCAACTTTTTATATTCTCAAATAATTTATGTTCGAAATACATGTGTAAATTATTTTACTCCATTTTTGACTAGTACTCTAAAAAATCTATAATAAGGGTGATAATTACTGGACATCCTGTACACACGACTCGTATTTTACATCATTCTANATGAATATTATCCGAGAATTTACGGTTACGCGTATTAAAATTCAATATAGTGTCTTTTTTTTATTATTTTTTTTTTAACAAATTTATAAAGTGAATTACAACTTCGTCCTAACTTAACTTCCGAGTCAGCGGGATCCGAAAAATTATGAAGGAAATTTCTGAAACCTCGGGCATCGCACAATAATTACACGATTGCTATGGATAAAACCATATGTTTCTTAATATTATTTTGCTGAAAGAAATGTGAATGGAACAAGCGGGTTTTTTCATCTTGTTTTCATACCAAATTAATACGTTACGAAAATTTCGAATCGATTACCTTTCGATGGGCTCGATTTTGCACATGTTTCATCGTAAATCCATGCTGTTTTTTATTCCTAGATTTCCTCATGATTTTTTGATATCCCGATTTTTTTTTTAATGGGATATTATCTCGGTTACTGAATTTCGAATCGCGTATTTGAATAATAACTTTTTTACTTACGAGATCGATTTGCGCCGACTTCGTCATGAATTCACAATTTTTTTCGCACTACTTTTGCAACTGTTATACCTACGTAATTTTTAAAATTCCGATATTTTCTTCATTCACTCATCGCATATGGGTAATCACCTATTGATTTGCGATCACGTTCGTTCGATTTTGCATTGATTTCTCTGTAAATCCATATGGTTTTTCAGCAATTAGTGTTACAAACATGCCATTATTTAATAAATTTCTTACAATTTTTACAGTTATACTTACTATTCATCTAATGGGGGGGGGGAATAGGAGGGCGCAGCATTGAAAAAATTCGCTTTCTCACGCTTTCAGAAACTACACACAATTATGTAATAAATACAAAATGTTTAAGTAGCAAATATTAATAGTTTTTTTAATAGAAATTTTGGTTAACAGGATAAATTTTAAGCTACTAAATAATAAATGATTCTATGTGTAGAATCATCAGCCCAAAAAATGACATTGTTTTTTTCGTTTTAAAAAGTTTTTTTAAACATATAATTAAAGTATATTGATTTTGATTTGAGCTATAAATTGTTTTGAATCAATTGAAGTTTGCATGTCATAGGCAGTTTAAAATTCAATTTCAAATATTTATTGTTAAAAAAAAAATATGGTGAATGTTGAGGTGTAGGAGAAATATATATTTAAAGTTTATTAATTTGAAGAGGATGTAAAGTGACGCATATTCTAGTGAATTCAAGAAAATCAGCTTAAAAAATTCAATAGATATAAAGAAATAGTTTTCAAATCGTTTTTCTCCATTGCAAACATTGATTGGGTAAAATATTTTTCTACTATGGATTATTCTATATCTATTAATAACCGACAATAAACCCATATTAATGATTTTAGACTTTTTTAAACTTAAATCAAAAGCTAACGGTTATAAGTTTTTATTTAAGTATTGTTTTTTTTAACATATATTTTACTTAAATGACAATGACCTAGTTTTATCAAATTGTGTGAATTATATGAGGAATCAAACGTTCGGTCGAAAATATGGTCTTCACTTAGAGGCTGCCCCTCCTGCTCGCTCCTCTCACCTGCCTACGTGATTGCTTCTCACTCATCAATATATTTTTCTTAAAGTCTGTTATCTTTCAAAAATAAATAAATAATACAAGGATATCTTAGATTATTAAATATGTAATTTTTTAAATTAAGATGTAAGAGCATTTTGTTAATATATTAATTGTAACGAAATAAAAGATTGCTTAAACTTGTAAAATAATCATCTATCATTGAAAAAAATTAGACTAGGAATACAGATTGAGCGAAACAATAAATGATAAGAGATAAACGAGAAGTAATTTTACTCGTTAATGATAACTTCATATCAGTGTGCTAACCTTGTTCAAAGTTAATCTCATATTTTAATAATAGTTAAAATTGAAAACGGCTTTTAATTCTCTCAAATTAAGTTTCTTATATTTTTTTAAAAACAGGAGAATAACGATTTTTCAGACTGACAATAGAGGGCGAAAATCTCGAGAGAAATATTTTTACAGTTGTGGATAAATAGTCATTATTAAAAGCAAAAGAAACAATTGCGGGAAAAGTATTTGAAATTGTTATAATTTTCAAACAAACAATTGTTTTCTTTTTAAATATAAAAAATAATGAATAAAAAGATATGTAAAAATTTAATAGCAATAAAAATCTTGCTTTAATTTCATAAATAGAAATGAACCTGCCAATCAGATTTCAAATCTGTAATTGCATATCAACGAGCTGCAGATTGGCTCGCATAATATTTTTTACTCTAACTAATTAACGAATGTTAAATTTATTTATTCCGACATACTCTCTAAACATTTTTTTACAAACCATCCCAATTTTAGATTTCTAAGTCTAATAGTTATTGCGCAGCAAAACGAAATGTAACCTAAAGTTGATAACTGTAATGTAAAGTGGATAAGTCTAACGTAAAGTTCATAAACGCTATTCAAATCACTAGTGAGAAAGGTGAGGTTTAAAACACCAACAATTCCCTGAAAGCTGAAAGACACTTGAAGATTTTGAGAATCACTTTTCAACTTTTTATATTCTCAAATAATTTATGTTCGAAATACATGTGTAAATTATTTTACTCCATTTTTGACTAGTACTCTAAAAAATCTATAATAAGGGTGATAATTACTGGACATCCTGTACACACGACTCGTATTTTACATCATTCTAATAAAAAAGTTATATTTTTATTCGTTAAATAAATTGCATTGGTAAAAAGAAAAAGCTATGACGAGCATGTTTTTTTATGAACAGCATTTGCTGATATGGAACTGTTATGGAATTGTATTCTTAAAAGTCTTAATTTTCTAGGAATACGTGAATTAGGCGGCAGAAAACTACATAAAATATTTAACAGGATAGTTATTTTACTTTTAATACATTAATATATAAGTTGCAATTTCTCAATATAGAATAGTTTTAGATGCTGTAAGCAATTGGAAGATTTCGTTGTCGATTACTAAAAGTAAAGAGTTTTCTTCTGCTGTTTTTTGTTAACATTTTATAAGCGTATTCTTCTAACTCCTTAAAGACACATGCCATGAAATCAACTGTAAAGCTACTAAAAAAATTTTGTCTTAAAGCTTTTTGTTTAATTTGAAAAAGTAAATCTGTAAGATGCAAAATATTTAAAAAACAATCTTATGAAATAAGTAAGATTACAAGAAAAAATTATTCCTAAAATGGTATTAACTAAAATAATTCTGAATAATTCTAATATATAAATTAGTGCTAATTGAATTGATAATTAGTACTTTCTTCGTGATATTACGAACGGTTAATTCATACTTATTTGAATAAAAATAAAAGGCTGCAATATCACTTATCAAGTTAAGGTATGCTGACATTTATAAAATTTAAAATAGTATAATATTTAAAAATAATTTATGTTAAATTTAAGTCGAAAAATTAATTTCTATGAGTTTATGATGCAATCTTGAAACGGTCCCAAAAATGGGACCATTGACATTAATGAGTAACAATTAATATGGTACTCATAGTTTGGTCAGGACGAGCAATCCAAAGTTTGGACACCTTAATGTTAATTATACTTTTTATGTATTTCACCTTATCTCGAGAACGTTTCATAAAAATTGAAAAAATTTTGCATACAAAATATACGACTTCTTTAAAATTCGATTTCTCAGGAATTATTCGACCGATTTCCCTCAAATTTTGTGTTTTGCCATGTAAATGTACATACTTTAAAATAATTTAAAAAATTGCATACCTTACAAGTCAAAATTTTTTCGACTATTATTGAATAAAATAATAAATGTTTACTAAAATTTATTTTTCGCATGGAATTATTTTTGGATGTTATTAGCAATTTTAATATAAAATCGTATATATAATTGTGAGCAAAATTTTTTCAATTCGCTTCAAAATTTCTTGAGATATGGTGAAATACGAAAAAAGTAAAATTAACATTAGCAGCCCAAACTTTGGATCATTCTTCTGTCCAAACTATGGGAATCCGAATCTATCGAAAAAAATATATGTTTATTCAGATAAACTACATTTTTATGTCTGTTTTCGTAATTGAAAATATCGTCTGCACTAACTAATTAGCATATTTGAGGTCCCCTTTTTGAATCATTAGGTTTCAATCGTGAATCGTAGAACGTGAATATCAGATCATTAAATCAAAAGCTATTCAGGGTGCTCCTTCAATTTGGTGCACAGTTCATACAAATCAATAAATAAAAAATAAAAAAAGCAATAATAATAATAATATATATATTGCTTTTTTGAATACGTTTCAACTTCACATGAATTTTAACTTTTGTTTCAAACTTCACATGATTCTTTCTACAATTGGTNCATACTTTAGAATAATTTTAAAAATTTCATACTTTAAAAGTCAAAATTTTTTCTAATATTATTAAATAAAATAATAAATGTTTACTGAAATTTATTTTTCGCATGTAATTATTTTTGGATGTTATTAGCAATTTTAATATAAACTCGTATATATAACTGCGAGCAAAATTTTTTCAATTCGCTTAAAAATTTCTTGAGATACGGCGAAATACGAAAAAAGTAAAATTAACATTAGCACCCCAAACTTTGGATCATTCTTCTGTCCAAACTATGGGAATCCGAATCTATCGAAAAAAATATATGTTTATTCAGATAAACTACATTTTTATGTCTGTTTTCGTAATTGAAAATATCGTCTGCACTAACTAATTAGCATATTTGAGGTCCCCTTTTTGAATCATTAGGTTTCAATCGTGAATCGTAGAACGTGAATATCAGATCATTAAATCAAAAGCTATTCAGGGTGCTCCTTCAATTTGGTGCACAGTTCATACAAATCAATAAATAAAAAATAAAAAAAGCAATAATAATAATAATATATATATTGCTTTTTTGAATACGTTTCAACTTCACATGAACTTTAACTTTTGTTTCAAACTTCACATGATTCTTTCTACAATTGGTTTATGAGAACAAAAATCTTTTTTATTTTATTTTTTATTTATTTATTCTTTTTTTTAAAGAATTCAGTAGTATAGAATGCTCATGCGCTAGAATTGCATTCGGAGTATTGGACCAGTATTGTCTGAGGATAGAATCCTTTGCTATCGCCAATCGCCCATTAATGTAGCTCTAGTGAAACGTTAACTATCAAATCGTAGTTACTCATTCACTAAAAATTTACTTAAAATATTCATTACAAAGGATCTCGAATAGTATGAAATTTGAAATCTATTTTAAAATTAATTAATAAAATTTAAAGTTAATTTCAATAAAAAAAAAAAGAGCGGAGCAGAAGGTAAGGCACAAATAATTTATTTTAAAATCAAGTTACGAAAGCCAAAATCTTACCTGAAGTTCTCAATCCTCAAATATAATAATTTGTTATGGTAACAAGAGTTTGTTGCCTCTGTTTTTATTAACCACGTGAGGTAGTTATTATATGGAAATGGTCATGAATGCGTGGCGGATTAAAGCTTAAGAATGGCGATAGCCTTGGTTCTTTCATGTAATTCCTCTGAATCTCATTTATTACTGTGTTTTAATAAGAGATTCGTCAAAATTATTTATTTTTCAACATAATATGTGCAAAAGTTTCAATTTTTTGGTGAAATTCATAGCTGACTTTTAAATTTCACTACGGACGACAAGTTATAATCCTTCTATGGAAGGTATAGAACGTTTCCTTCTGAAAACCAGTGGCGGAAATGAGACTTATGTACTCTTAGATTTTTTTAAAAAAAACTTTAATATTATAATGAAACTTTCAAATTATTTACGCACTTCGGTTTTTATTTATTTTATTATTTTACAAATGCACATGCTCTTTCGTGAGCATTTTCTTCAATGTATAAGCATGATTTTTATTATTTTTTTAATCAATTTTGGACCCCCTCCCCCCTTTTGTTAGCAAATCACAAAACCCCTCCTATGCTTACGTCTATGTTAGAAAGTCGGAATAATCCCTTGCGTAAACTTGACCTTTTCTGAAGTAATCTAATTTTGGGAATAAATTCAAATGAACGATGTAGCTCCGCAAAACTCGTGTTTAAATTCATTTTATAAAATTTTCGAGTAGAATATTCTTTAGGAATCTTTTCTATTTTCCGGTAGTATTTAAAATTCATGCCTCTTAAACTGCTGGAAGAAATTTCTGTGTAACTATTTCTTATTTCAAACTTAACATCTACTTCAAACATCACGTCTATTTTTTTTCTCTTTAAAATTCTATAAATTTTCTTCCGAATTTTAAGAAAAATGTTGAAATAATATAACTTTAATGTCTTACGTAAGGATTGCTCATACTCTTTCACCTATAACGTAACATTTGAACGGCTACTAGGTGCTTAGAACCTCAACTTTTAAGGTAACTAATTATTTTTAAAAAATTTTTTTACTACGTTATTAGGAAAAAAATCACCGTATTCAATGAAATTGAATGAAAAAAAAATATTCTGATGGGCTATTGGACATTAAAAAAAATGATACTGTTTTTGCTAAATCATTAGAAAAAAGGTCCTCAAGTAAGTTTGTGGTTTGAGTCGTAAGATCTGTCAATCAATTCCAAAATGAAGCTCATTTTGTATCAAGTTATTGCAAAAGTTTGCTTGTATCCAATTAGATTATATTAAAGGAAGAAAAAAGTCTTATGCATGGCCCAAAAAATTGTAGAAGAATGTAATCAACAATCAGAATTACGGAGAAGTACCGTGAGCACTCACTATTTAGTCATCCAGATTTGATCAATGAAAATTTCAACTTCTTTAACCACGTGTCGTTACAACAAAACTTATAAGATGTTAAAAGGAAAAATTCTCCGTAATCATGTGACTTTATTAGATCTGATTTTCGTTTACTTTGTTTTGGAAAAATTCGTCCTGCAGAAGAAGGACAAACCGTCCTTACGGCTTTGAAGAAAAAGAAAAGAAATAAATAAATAAGCAGATTTTTATGCAAAGAAGGAAATCAAAAATGTGTAAAGGGAAATAAAAAATGACAGTTATAGGAAATGTGTTGGAAAATACATTACTGATAAATAAATAATTTTTTAATGGAAATGTGTTGTGTTTCATTTCATTTCAAATTGCCACGAATGTTTGCAATTACTTCGATATAACGCGTATCAGAATGGAATAAACTTTCTTACAATGTTACTTCTAAATATCATATTTTCCCCAATTCGATCACTCTTTCAATTTTGATCAATCTTACTTTTTATTTAACTTTTTGGTAACATTTCTCACTTTTTGAGCAACAAATTATTTTTAGAAATAGTTTGAAAACTGAACCATATTTAAAAGCTTATTTTAAATCTTAAAAATAATATGGATGTAGTGCTTTGTTACACTTTGACATTAGGAAGAATAAATTTAATTGTAGCTCGTCATTATGCCAACAATATTTTTTTCTCAAATTTAACAACTTTGGATGATTAAGTAAATAATAGACAGTTGTATTCTTTATAATAACGTGTTTATTTTAAGTTAAAATAGAGATTTAGAATTTTGCAAAAGCTATTGTTCCCTAAAAAAGTTAACGCAATTTGAGATTTACTGCGCATGAAGTTATAATTAAAGTGCATAAGTTTGCGTTACGGTTTACATAAGACTATACAAAATATCTATATTAGTTTGACTTTGGTTTGTCTATCTCCTCAATTAATTCCGAATTGAAGGGATTCTTAATACTTTAACAAAAAATTTAAAAATGTAATAAAGAAGAATAAAGTAAGAACATGCGTCGAGCAACAAAAAAACATATTGTATTGTAAAGCACAAGTGCTGTGCTATCATCTTAAAGAAAGAATGATATGACTGTGGCTAAAGCGGCTTATCAAAGAAATAAACATTGTGAGAAGAATATAGAACAATTTAGTAAATATTGACAGGTAAATAGAAGCAATAAATTACACAGTTCAAAGGCAACCCGCCGCTGATAAGTATGGATAGGGACATCTTTGCACTTGTGCACTATAAAATAATTATGCAATAAACTACTGGAAAAGAAAGTCGGAAAAAGTATTTTTTGATTGTTATGAGATTTAGATTTATAGGAAAAAGATACCGTGTTAACGGGAGAATTATATTTGAAAAGAAAGAAACATTGCATAGAAAGCATTAAAGAAGAATGCACATGTTTGCATTTCTATAGATCAACGGTTTCCAAAAGGTGTTCAGCGGAACCCTAAGGCTCCGCGGAAAGATGACAGATTTTCCGTGAGTTAAGACTCTTTTTTTTTTCAAACCAGTAATCATTTCTGAAACTTTTTATTGACAAACCAATAATTTATTATTTATTTAATATTTTGGTTATTTTTATGAAATTATTCAATGAAAAATAGACTGATAAAATTTAAAAAAAAAATCCATAATTATTTCATCTTATTGATGCATAAGTATTTCTTATCGAACTTTAAAACGTGAAATAAAATAACCAAATTCATGAATAAAGAATAATTTCTTTTCGATCATCATTCTAACAGATTAAAACAGTTCCTTTTTTTAAAAACCATAATTCAACTTATTTTACTCAATGCGACTTAAGTAACGCCAAAAACTACTAGGCAAAACGTCACAGCTGGCATATGAATGTTTGTATAAAACCAAATTTGAAAGCAGTTATTAATGAAACAATTAATAAATTTCCTTCTTCCCAATAAATATTTTAAAATTAATTTCATTTTTTTTTCCTACCAAATTTTCATCTGCTAATGAGCTTCTTTTTATTTCAGTCGGGGTCCCGCCAAAGGAAGCTCGACCTTTCAGGGTTCTGTACCCGAAAAAAAATTGGGAATCTCTGTTAAAAATGAAGATAGAGTTAATAGAATTTTTTGATAATTGTTTCCCTTTTCAGTCAGTACGTCATTTCTTTTCCCTATATAAGTTTTTTCCTTTCATAAAAATAAATTATTTTTTTAAATTTTTTTTTTAAGTTTTCTTTTTTATATCCTTTAATTTTTTATTTTATTTAAGCTGCTTAAAGGTTAAACAGAAAAGGAATTTAAGCTTTCTTAATGTTAAAGAAGAATACTTCAATCACAATTTTCTTATTTAATAAGAAACTAATTAATATTTTTCAATATTTTATATTCATTGAAATATATTTTGTTAAACTTACCAAATGTTATATTTTTATGCTGTAAAAAATTTTTAAAATTTTTTCGAGTTCTACTTCCAACCTTAAATTTTGGTAATTAGATTCAATGGAGCACATTTCAATGAATGAAACGGATTAAAAACATTCAAAAATATTAATTAGTAAAATTAATAAAAGTAAAAATTTCGTTCACATAATGCTCCATTGGTTAACTAAAAAATAAAACCAACTCTGTCTGAGATGAACTCTTAACTTGATGTGAATTTCTAAAATTTTTAAATCTAATAATTAATTTGTTTAATTGTTATAAAGTTTGATTACAAATAACAGTTTAAAGTTATTTTTTTGTATGTTTTTGTTTGTTAGGACAAAAAAAGAATTTTATTTTTTTATATTACACAAAAACTTGGAATCTTCGCAATAAGAAAGTAATTTATTGGGTAAAGCTCACGATCCTTAGATCAAAAGTTATTCATGTGGCTGATAGAAAATGCTCATAAAAGTTAAACCATAATAACAAAAAACATATTACATTAAATGTACAAATTTTAGCTTTATTTGTTAAAACGTTATGTCACGTAGCCTCTATAAACTATGCCTTCCTAAACTGAGTTCACTGTATTCTGCTTCTGAGGAAAACGGTTAATATGATATAATCATTTTTCGCGTAACACAACTTTAATTTCAGCGACAGTGGAAACATCTACAATGTGTGGATTATAATCCGACAATTTCGTTCATGCACGGTTAACGATGCGTAGAACCCAGAGTTGTTAAACTAGGATTACTTAAAATAATAAAAAAGAACTTCTATTTAAAGTGAAATTATTACATTATTTCTGGTAATCATCGCAATCGGAAGACAGAGCAAGTTCATTTGTTTGATATTTTACAGCAATTTTTTTTTTTTTTTTTTTTTTTTTTTTTTTTTTTTTTGTAGAAATCTGAAATTTTCGAATAGCGTCGAGCAGGAAAAGTTTCAAATATTTTAAAAATTTTTGTCAAGTTAGTCAAACAACCTAAAGAAAGTAGAGAGAGTTAAAAAATTTAGCTTTGTTTCTAATAAATTTTAAATACTACTAATTAAGATGCACAGTGAGCAAAATAAAAGTCGTACTTTTAAAATTTGATTTCTCAGGAAATATACAACCATTTCGACTTAATTTTTTATTTTGTGAACAAATTAAACCTTTTTTTTTACTATTCTTAAATAAAATAATAATAAAAAATAAGTAATAATAAAAATAAATAATAATTAAAAATAAATAAATACTTACTAAAAGTTATTTTTTTTGCATTAAGTTATCTTCAGATTAACGAATTTTATAATCGTTTTTAAAAATTTTTCATTTTGCTTGAAAAGTTCTTGAGATACGACTAAATACGCATAAATTAAGATTAAAATTTAGGGATCCACATTTTTTTTTAAAAAAAAGAAAAAAAGTGACCACTCTGAATAACTTTTGATCTAATGATCGGATCTTCACTTTCTAGGACTCAATCTTAATGGCTCGACGGGGTGACTTCTAAGTGCAGACGATATTTTAAAATACGAAATCAGACAAAAAAGCGTATTTTCTTTCAATGAATATGCCTTTTTTTCGACGGATTTGGATTTCTGACCCCCAAAATATAGGAGGTACTCGCAATCGCTGGGAAACATAATCCCCATAGTTTGTCAGGAGAGCAGTCCAAAGTTTTGATCCCTTAATGTTAATTTTACTTTCTTCATATTTCACTATATATCGCAAACTTTTCAAGTGAATTGATAAATTTTCGCACACAATTATAAAATTCGTTTGTCCAAAGGTAATCACATGCAAAATATAACCTTATTTTTAAGATTTATCATTTTTTATTATTTTATTTAATAATGGTCGAAAAAATTTTGAATTTTATACGATTTTTTGTATTATTTTAAAGAACATAATTTTACATGGCAAAATACAAAAATTGAGCTAAATCGGTTGAATAATTCCTGAGAAAATTAATTTCAAAAGAGTCAGATATTTAAAATTTGATTTCTCAGGACCTATACGATCGATAGAATATCAAGTAAAAAACAGAAAATAAAATGTAAAGAAAAAACGAAATCTATAAAGCGGGTAGCGAATTCAAATAAACTTACACGTACGGGAAAATTTCCAAGAATTATTTAAAATATTTTCGTAATAAGATTTTGTTCTGTTTTTCCGTTACGTTTTATTGAAAACTCGGAAAAACAGAACAAAGTCTTATTACGAAAATGTTTTAAATAATTCTTGGAAATTTACATGTAAGTTTATTTGAATTCGCTACCCGCTTTATAGATTTCGTTTTTTTATTTTTTTTTATTTTTTATTTTCCGTTTTAACGTGATATTTAATACTTAATGTGTTCGATTTTGTTAAAAAAAAAAAAAAAAAAATTCTGAGTGCTCCTCACACTATAGTATTGATATATTTTGCTTTGGCTATATTGATACAATGTTAGAAAACACTCCTTTTTGCAGGTATAATCATGTGAGCTAATGAAAAGATTATATCTTTCCCCCCCCCCCAATTTTTATTAGAATTTTTATTTTAATAATTTTCTGCATCTCTTTTCATTATTCTGTATTTTTTTCCATGCTGTATATATATAATGTAAAATGATGCAGTCGGACCGTGCAGGAAAACAGACACAGGATTTTAATGAAAACGAAAGAAATTTATTTATGTCATACTTTGTTGAGTGGCAAGAGAGAAGTGTAGATCTCCATGAACGATCAGTCTTTCTGGTAGGGAAAATCCGAAAATGTTTGTATTTAGGGAAAAGAGAGAAATCTTAGATACTACTATTGGTTTAAGAAATAGTTCGAGCGATTCTCACGAAGTTTAAAGGGGAAAATGTCTTTATTTAAATTTATGCATAATTGGGCCAAAAATGGATTTAAGAACAGGATGTGGCTTTTGAAAGTGTGAGAAAGCATTTCTATTTGAATAATTAATTAGTAATAAAATAGGAGTTGTTTTATAGCGAAGAAACTAACATAAAAAGATTAATAGAAGCTTTTTATGTTGCATATATATATATTCTCTTAAAAGGTGAGAAAGTCCACACTTCTTTGCGTTGGCAACAAAGAATTTAACAAACTTATGCTTTAACAAACATGTTTACAAACTTATGAATGAAAATTCTTTTCTCACATGAAGAAAAAGCTGCAACAAACAGAGTTATAAGTTGAAAAGAATTGAAAGGTTAAAAGTGAATTATTCATATCAACTAAATGTCATATTTTGTTTTGGTTATATTGTTATTCATTCACACATGAGTATTAGTCATATTGTTACGATTTTCAAGTATAATTTTTAAAAAAAAACATTGATAGCAGTTATGAAAGACTTAAAATAATGCATAGCCGTGCCATCTTACATGTTTTTTTTAAAAACCTGTTTCTGTCAGTTTTTCTATTGCATGCCAATTTTTAAAAAATTATTTCAATAATTTATTGACTGAATACATTAATTTTTTTTTAGAGGGAAACTTGTTTAAAATTCAAACTAGGGCACATTTTAAATGAGTTTTTAGTAGCGAACCTGGTTTAACCCTTTCGCTCCGACTGTCACATATACGTGCCAGCAAGAAACACGCTCACTTCCCCGTCGACACACCTGCGTGCCAGAGCGTTTTCTCTTTCACCCCTGGCCGTCACTCATTTGTGTCGGCGTTTCGGAATGTTATAAAAAATAAAATTTCTTCCATAAGATGGCATTGTATGTCCATATGGTTTCAGATACATCGTATATTTAGTTTTCAGATATGTAATGTTAAATGTTATTAAATGATAAGTACATAATGAAAATAAAATGTGTAAAATATATATTTAAACAAGAAATAACTTAAGTGAATAAAATATGTATATAAAGCATATGTCATTTAAATACTNAAATTAAAAAAAAAAAAAACATCACAGAAAGGGAGCAACTCGAAAAGTATAACTCGTAGCCATCCCCCGGGCAAAGATCTACACTTTCAAAAACTAAAATAAGAATATGAAATTTTCTACATTATATATGAAAACTCTGTAAAAATATCACTTTTAAATAACTAGTATCACTTTTTTATTGTCAAAATTGTTCCTACATACATTACAGTTGATCTCTTTAAAACGACTCCCAATTTATTCTTCAAAACGACTAACAAATTGAAAAGAAAAGTCTAGAATCTTATACCTAATATTTTAATAGCATTATAATATTTACTTCCATTAAAATGTATAAATTTAAGTGAACTCACTATTTCATTATAGTATTGCATTTTTTATATTTTTTAACAATAATTATTATTTCTCAATAGTTAAAGATGTGGATGCCTGCAAAATAGCGGTTAAGAAACAGCGGTTTAAAAAAATCAACATCATAGAATTTTCACAAATTGAAGATAAAAAAGCATGTCTGGAAAGCTGAGAGATTCGATAGCATTTCAATTCTCTGTCACACCAAGATTTATTGTAACAGCAAAATGTGTATTTCTGCTGCTTGATGAGTAATGATGGAAAAAACATGGGGAAAGATGATGATACTCACCTTTGCAATATCTGTTAATTTATAATTGTAGGAAAATTCTCTTTGCATGGCCTTGAGGTCATAGCTATCTAATCAGGAGTCTCTCTTCATTTGCTTGGAACCATCGATGTACTATCGGGAACAATGCTCATCATCATGCGTGTAGCAATGCATCAGGATGCATTACTGTCTCTAATGCATCTGAAAACACTGTACACATTGTGGCAAAATCGTAATTTCCAGTGCTTTTAAAAAAAGGAAGAAAGATGCCAGTAGAAACATTGGTTCAAAAACGATTGCATAAAATCAATGCTTTTGATGTATTACTAGTCCTAGTATGTATTATATTAAATTTAAATGGTCATGTAAACCATTTTTTTCCAACTAAAACTTGTCATTGTTACTTTTTTTGGTTTATTTTTTAAATCAGCTTTAGCTCAAATTATATATTTTTTATCTAGATGTTTTTGAACGAAGTTGGCTATCCCTATTATTATTTGCATAATATAAAACAAGTGTTTTATTTTTGATTGTTCTTAATTTAAGTGTTTTTGAAATTTATTAATTTAAACAATTAATTAAGGATTTAGTACAAATTTATTTAGTATTTTTAGCCATGAAATACTGTTTCATGCACTTACTTTATAGTAATATTACTTAGATTAATTTTATTTTTATCAAGCTTTAGTACAACACATGTTGACTGTATATTTCAAATTTAGAGGAAATATTTTACTTTCTATAAGTTTATTTTTTTCTTTCAGTGGGTAATATCCCTGTAGATACCACTGAAGACATGCTGACTCTTTTATTGAGAGAGTTTGGATCAATTGTTGACTTTAGGTGGGTATAATTTATTTACTGGCTTTTTTGAGTAATTTTTATTGCTTGATTAGTGATTTCCAAGTATAATAGAATTCCATAATCAGAGACACTATATTTTGAGCTTACCATGTAGTTTAGTATCTTGGGAAAAAAATATAATTTTTGAGAGAAAAACCAATGGAATGTAAAAAAAATAAATAAATAAACTTATTACATCTAGTTTGTACACCGACATCTAGTTTGTACACCGAGTGGATAAAACTTTCTATATAGTGTCAAAAATCGAAGTTGAAAAAATCAATTATTTTTTAGAAAATAAAGTTTTTTTTTGTGTGTTTAAAACATTGTTTTTGTTGTTTAAAGCATTTATTTTTAATTTTTTTTTTTAAATCTTAGAATTGCTTACTATATGTTGTTTTTCAGACACATTCTTATTTTTTTTTTAAAATCTAAAAGAACCATTATCTAAAATGTTTAAAAGAATAAAAAGAAATAATTTATTTAGAGCTTTGAATATGATTACAAGCTTTGAAGTCTTGGCCAAACGATTACTTATTTTACTATGTACAAAACTAAATGTTGAGAACATTCACAAAAATTATACAACTATAGAAAAAGAACTTATTTCTTATAGTTGATATTATAATAGTAAAAAAAAATTAGGTTTTTGCAAATTTATAGCCATCTGTTACTAAAGTGGAAAACAACTGCTTGTTAGACACTGTTATTGTACAGAAAATGAGATTGTTTTTCTGACTGAAAGATTAGTTACGCTTTAAGTACTTTTAATTTAATTTTGTAATCTCTAGTAATTTTTTAATTTTGAAAGGGATAGGTAAAGTAATTTAAAAAAAGTGTTTTAAATACATTTTTTTAATTTAATGTTTAAAACAAATGTTTTAAATTTAATAACTCAGCAAAAAATGATTAGTTTTAATTTGTTCATAAATGCTATTAAACAGGGAAAAGAAATTTAAAATTTTATTTCAAAAATCTATTTTATCAGTTAAATTACAGAGCTAGAAGCAAAGTTATATTGAAGTTATTCAAAATTTATTAAATCTTTTTCTTTTTTTTTTGTCATAGAAATTATTAAGATGTAATTTTATTTTATGGATCTTTTTTTATATCTATTCTCTATTTCAATTGCATTGTTATAAAAATATTCCTGAACTTATTTACTTTCAGATTTTTTAATGAAAGTTCTGCTAACCAAATAGCATATGCCTTTTGTGAATATGAAAACCCAGAAATGGCTTTAAGAGCCATTCATGCATTGAATGACTTTGTTTTTAGAGGCCAACTGATAAAAGTTGATTCTGCTGCAAGTGGTAAAAGTAAAGAAGAGCTAGAAAGTAAGACCTTTTAATTTTTATTTTAAAAATATTAGCATAACCTAGCGTTAAAAATTTGTGTAAATTTGCTCTCCATTACCCTTATATTTTATAACATTGTTGTAAATATGTTTGTAATCTTGGAAAGTAAGCAGGTTATTTCTAGGTTAAATGCTCTATAGATTAATATTTTTTTTTAACATTTTCCAAAACCTATTTAATTATAGATATGCCATAGTCATTAAATTGGTTTAAGTTATTCAAAAATTTATTTATGCGATAAGAGAATTTTCAATTTCTATTATGCTCAAAAGGTTAAAACTTTTCTTATGTCATAACATATTTAATTTTTGAATTTTAGTAATTCACTGTATGAAATTTTTCATAGTTATTAAATTGTTTTTAGTTATTTAAAAATATATTTATGTGATAAGAGAATTTTCATTTAAATTTACTTATTGCAAAAATTCCTTTTAGTATAACAGCACCATTTTTTAAAGCTATTACAAGTTTCGGATATATCTTAAATATTTAATATATTATTGACTTCCACAACTTTCTTTCACTCTTTGTTGAAAAACTATTTTTTTTTTTTTTTTACTTAGATTTTCTTCAAGGTGGACTTAGCATATCAAAAATGGATACTGTATGTAAAGTATTTTAATTCTTTTTCCCTTTTCGTTTATTTTCTTTTTGAATAAGCTGTAAAGGTACATATTTCATTATGAATGAAGCATGTAGAAATGAATAAAATTTATTGCTACAATTATTTCAAAATTACTCTCCATTCATAACAATACATTCATAACAGTACTATGTAAATGCCATATTATCTACTTGGAGTTTCTTTTTACATTACTCATAAAATTTTATACACGAGATTCGTAAGTTTTGAATAATTAAGTGACTAATTTCTTTCGACTCATGAAAGAAAAAAAACATTACTTTTTTTTTCATGAATTTGAGTTCACTTTAAACAGTAGATATTATTTTTAATATTATATTGTAACTGAATTATTTTGATATATTATTTCAAAATTTTCAGTTATAATTTTTTTTAAAAATTTCTAATCACAATTGTTTTTATTTTTTAGAATCACATTATTTGTTTCTTTTTTATGCTGTACGGTTAAGAGGAAATAAATAAGAATTTTTGGAGTTAAACATCTATTTTCTAAAGAGCAATTAAGAGTTAAAATTTTGTTGTAGATAAAATTTTAAAAATTTATTATTCTTTAATAACTCAAGTGGTCATACTGTTCCAGGAAAATATAGCACTTGATGCTACAACTGAAAAAGCTCCTGAAGAAATATCAAAAGCTGTGGCAAGTCTACCGCCAGAGCAAATGTTTGAATTAATGAAACAAATGAAAGTATGTATTTAAGTCTGTCTTTTTGGAAGTTGTGTTTATAGCTCATAATTTAAATCAAGTTTTAATTTCCTAACATGAACTATAATTTTTTTTAGATGTGCATCGAAAACAATCCTCATGAAGCTCGAAATTTACTTCTTCAGAATCCCCAACTCGCATATGCTTTGCTTCAAGCTCAAGTGATAATGCACATAGTTGACCCTGAAGTTGCTCTTGTGAGTACTTCAGAGAAATTTCATTTGATTAAAATTATTTTGTTTTGTTTTGTTGCTAAATTATTAATATAAAGTTTCATCTAGTAATTGGTATTCAAATTGAAAATTGTTTAAAATTGTATCAATATAAATATTGTTTTAATATTCTAGTAAAAGTATATTTTATTAATGTTATTATGGTGCATTTTAATATTTTATACATACAGTAGAATCTCTTTTATCCAAGATTTCAAAGAACAGAATTTGATCCCAAAGTTTTTTTTGTTGTTGTTTACATGCACTCTTATGTTTCATTTTTCAGTAACACACTGCCATAATAAAGCCCACAATAAATTTTTTTTTATATTCATTATTTCTAACCTTTTTATCTTCTAATGTAAACTTTGTGTCTATATCTTTAAATAAACATATTGTGAGTTAGAGAAATTGACAGTATTGGTTTTGTTTTGCTAAAGAAATTTTAAAATTGTTATTTTCATTGTTTCATTTTTCTTTTCATTATTCATAGTGTGTAGTTTAATTTGACTATCATGGCTTACTCTACTGCAAAAAATAGAAGTATGTTATTATCAAAAAAGGAACTTTACTGTTTATTGATGTAATTAATTACTTTGGTGATCTGTGTCAGTCCCATTATTTCAGTTAATCAAGGTTCTACTGTATTAAGATTGACTTAATAATTTTTTCAGTCATTTATCAGATATTAAATCTTTAACTTGAAGATTAAAGGCCTAAAAAATTTTTTTAGGTTGAAAAACAAAATGTTTTTTTTTTTATTTGAAGAAAAAGAATTTTTTTGTTGTTTATTTTGATTCTTAAAAATCTATAGCATAAGCGTTTCCTGAAAACAAATGTTAAGAATTTGTAATGTAAATATTTTTTTCTGGGGTTTTTAGCTTAACTTGGCCTTAAGAAGCCTTATGTTTATCTTATATACATCTTCTAAAGGCTATAACAAATATAAATGATATATTTGCTCAGGCTGAATGTATAACAACTTTGTTGTAATTGTTATATTAGATTTACATTTATGTATTTTATATAAAAATAGGAGTGAATATTATTTATGGATGCTAATTGTTACACATTTTATGTGGCTTTCATAGATTTTATTCAGGACTCAAAGTTGAAGAATTTCATTAAAAATAATCAAAAATTTAAATAATCTTCACTAAATTGGCATCGTTTTAGTTCTCACTGGTGATTAAAAAGTATTTGATGCTTCAAGATTCAGTGGTAATTTAAATGACCATTGATAACTTTAGATCTGTAGTGACTACTGACAACTCACTGTAAAATTGAATATTTAAGAGCATATTTCAATCCATTTACATGTTTTTGTAGTAAAAGGTTATATATATTAAGTGACCAAACTTAATACTTACATAAAAAATATAATTGATTAAAGGAAACAACTCATAAAAAATGTTAAAATTTGTTATATGTAGGTATGAGAAAATGTGTACAAATCATCCAGCTTCCAGAATCAAAGGTTATTAATTTTGTTATGTGACTGCATAACTAAAATGATTAAAATAAAACCTTTGATTTAGCTTTTAAACTGTAAATTTTTATCAAAGTGGCTTTCAAAAATAAAGAGTTTACCTTAGTGAAAAATTAAACTAATATAAAATAATACCATAAGTGTGTAATTTTTTTTTTAAAAATAAGAATATTATATAATAAAAATATAATAAAATAAAAATAATAAAAAGAAATATAAAATAAAAATACAATGAAAATATATTTAAAAATATTTGCTCAACAGAATTGCTTAAAAAAGGTGTATTAAAATATGTATTTATTGTATGTATTATTAAAAAGCCTCCTTTTATGTAATGGTACATTGGACAAAAAAAGAAATTCACCAATTACCTTTTAAAAGTTTCTCCTTCATCTAAAGGCCTGCTAATCTTTTTTTAAAATAATATTTTAATTTATTTTCTTTTTATTGCTTCGTTGATTATTTTATATAATACAACATAACATATAATAAAAGGTATTGGAGATATCTCTTTCAAAATTCTGTCAACACATTAATTGAAATTAATATTGGCAGCTAAAAGCTTTTATATCATTCTTTACACTATGATTTATTAGTTAGACTGCAAGTAAATGACTAATGTAAACTTTCAAACTTTAGATTTTTTCTTCAAGATTTTTTTTTTCTCTTTGCCTTTTGTTAAGTGAAAGTGACAATTTTTGTAGAACGAAAATATAATCTTAAATAATATTTGTACTGTTTTAGAATATGAAAGAAGAGTCTTATTCTTCATAAATCATCATCAAGATTAAAGGAACTAAAAATATCTTTATCTAGTGAAATTGTATATGTTTTTAAAACTTGTATTTTTAGATACATTTCACAACAAAACTTAAAAGAAGGCTATTAATTCTATCAAATATTAAAATAAAGTGACTCTATTCTTTTTTTTGCATATACAGATTTCTCATCAGTTTTTTTTTCACTTCTTTTTTCAGAAAATACTTGACAGGCCATTAGTAGTTCCAACTGCTGCGAATAATGCACCAGCTTCAGAAGCAGCTGCTGTTCCCGGAGATGCACCTCCCGTAAGTTGTATTAATGCTTTAAATTGTCCACATTTTGAAGCTAATGTTTGGAAAATAATTAATTTTTAACAGTGAATAGCAGTATCAGTTTGCATGTCAACTGCATTATTCAGCACAATCTTTAAACTGTTTGCTGTTATGTGTAATTTTCATTTTCTTGAATAATGTATATAATTTTTAATTTTTAGACTAATGCAATGGAAACAAATACAGCTTTCTTCCCTGGAGGTAAATAGATTCTTTACTATAATTTTTATTAGGAACTGTTATATTTTACTCATCGGGGTTGACAAATTTTTGACATTTTTAATCGTGGATGAATTGTCATGTCAAAAACCCTTTGTCAGATATTTAATGCTCGAAACCTCACATTCAACATTTTTGAAACCAAGTAAACATTTTAAGTTTATATTTGTAATAAAATAAATTTTTAATACGCACTCAATTTAATGTAATTGGGATTTTATGCTATTACACTGCATTCTTTCTATTATGATATTCTCATGTCTGAACCTAGATGTTTGATGATTTAAAACAGTTTTGTTTGATTGGCATGTCAAAAATAAGTTTTTGATAACAAAAATTCAATCCTGTTTCTAAAGTTTGAGGAAGTTAATCAGTTTTTCTCTACTTGCAACTGAAAAAATTGAAAATAGATTTTAAAAAATATAATTGCTTTAAATTAATTTTACTAATCAACTAGTTGATTAGTAAATCGCCAGTGGTTTTACAACCATTATATACCTCTTCTCTTTATGGAATATTATTGGTTTGTTACATAACTGAGATAAGAAATTTTCCCATTTTTTCCTTCACATGAAGTTACACTTAAATTTAGGAGATACCAATTTATTACACGTTCATCACAGTATAAAAAAGATTTAAATTATTGTTGAAAATTTGTAAACATGCAAAAAAATGAGTAGTTACCTAAAATTTCAAAGATTTTTTGAATTTATAGAGGTTTTTCTGCTAATCCCATGATTCCCCCTTTGGTTTTGCCCCTGCTATTAATAACCTTATGCTTTTTTGTAGGAATACCTGTGCAGTCTAATCCTCCTGCTGTAAATCAAACACCTGCATTAGTACCTCCCAGTATGCTATCTAATATGATGGCTAAAGGTTTGTTCTGTATTATTTCATGACGTAATTTTTATCTTTCATTAAAGGAGAAAAATCAATAGATTTTTCTCCTTTAGAGTTGTGATATTGGGTTCTTTCTAAAAATTATTAAAAAGATGGTGAATGCCTACATTTACTTTTTTTAAAAATAATTATGTCCTACAATTACTTTGTTTTCTGTTAATATAAGTTCAAAGATTTATGAATTAAGATAAATAAGTAATAATAAGATAATAAGATAAAGATAAATAAGTAATTAAAGGACTGAATTTTAGATTAATATTTAAATGTTGGAAATCCTTATTTAGTTTCACAAATGGTGCATTTTGGTAACATACTATAAATTTCTACCTTTATAAAAAGAGTTAATTATAAACAGTTTAATTTTGCAGAACATTCTTTTTTTTCGAACATCGTTTTTTTTTAAAAAATGTGATTTGATTAATCTAAATGTACACAAGTAATAGTCTAATTTCTTCAAGAAGTTTGAGAAAGTTTTATGCAAGTTCTTTTGTTTTCTTATAAGAAGCAATTGTATCATCATTTTTTAGGCATCATTTCCTCAAATATTCAAGGAGATAGGGAAATTAATAAGTTTTAAATAGTAGTAGATATTAAGTACATCTTTGGAATCTGTTTAATAAGTTAATCTGTTTAATATGTAATTTGTTTAATAAGTTAATATGAAAGAACAATCTATGCCATTTGTGCTATTAAGGGTTGTGTACTGCTTCATTATAATAATTTTATATTAATATTTATGGCCTGTGATCCAGCAGAAAATATTTCTGGGTGTGACTGTAAAATTGTTAATTCTGTTCATAAATTTTAATTTCATGGTAATTTAAATAAGAAAATTTTTAAACATTAAACTACTTTTAAATTTAATTATTGAATAATTTCTATAAATTATAAGTTGAGGAGAGACAATTAGTGAGGTTAATATTTACCAATTTGTAAAAATATATTCTAAGCATCATTTTGAATAAATCTTGTACTTTTGTTTTAAAATTTAAATTTTTATCTTTTATTCGAATCATACATAACTGGCTTTTTTTTTTACTGGCTTTTTTTTATCAGCCTCATACTATTCTATTTTTCTTACATTCTCTTTCTTACTAAGCCGTTTGCATTTTCTGATAATTGGAAAAATTGTACCCTATTTCAAATGTCATTATGCAGTTCCTAACTAGTGATGTATCACAGAAATGTGATACCTCAAAATTAAAGCTAAAAATTCTCAAATGTTTGAAATTGTTTTAAATACTGTTAGATTGATGTGAAATTTGTGTTTGCTGTTACTGTTATTTTATTATGTTTCTTATTAGCATGGTATAGCTTCTATAATTATCCTAAAGCTGGTGTAATGGAAGGAAGATCAAATCGGAAACTGATTTAATTTTTAAAACTGTTTTCTGGGGAAGGGAGATTAACCTCTAAGAACCCTTTTTGACTATGCCATTGCTTATAACTACTTAAATAGAGAGAAAAATCTTTCTTTTGTATTTTTTTTTTTGCTGGCAGAAATTTTGGATATTGATGTTACACTTTATATAAATAGTACTTAAATTTTATTCACATTCATTTAATTATGGATAATTTTCTTGAGAAAACAATAAAAGGTTAAGTTTTAAGAATGTGAAAAGCTAAAATATCACAAGAAAAACTGTTGAACAGAGTTATTTTTATTATTTTGAAAACAAATAGAAGAATATATGAAAACTATTTATATGCAATGAAAATCTTTAATAATATTTATTTTAATAATACATTTCTTAAATAATAATTTATAGTTTGGTGTTCTCTTTCTCTTTTTTTTTTAGGTTTTTCTATGAACATTGATCAAGATATGAGACAACCAATGAGAGATTCTGATATGAGAAACTTGCCTATCCCAGAAGGTAATAACCATTTATTCGATCCAAGATTTCGTGCGGGTATTGATCCTAGAATGCTGCAAGGACCTAATTCTAAAATGCAAGATCCAAGGATTATGCCTGTACTTGATCCTAGAGGAATATCTGGCCCTGACCCACGAGGAATGCCTGGTATGGATCCTAGAAGTCTTTCAAACTTAGATCCAAGAGCAATCACAGGTCCTGATTCAAGGGGAATATCTGTTCCTGATCCTAGAGGATTGCCTGTTCCAGATCCTAGGGGAATTTCTGCTTCCAACCCAAGAGGTATGCTTTTTCCAGATCCTAGAGGAGTACCAGTTTCTGATCCAAGAGCAATGCCTAATTCAGATCCTAGAGGAATACCAGTTTCTGATCCAAGAGGGATGCCCATTTCAGATCCAAGAGGAATGCCCATTTCAGATCCTAGAGCAATGTCCATTTCTGATCCTAGAGCAATGTCTGGTACCGATCCTCGCACTATGATTAGTCATGATCCTAGAACAGTGCCAAATTCTGATCCCAGAGCTGCAGCAAATCCTGATCCTAGAATTTTGCAAAATCTAGATCCTAGATCCTTAAACTCCTCCGATCCCAGAGCAATGCGTGGCCAGTTGCCAGACCCAAGAGTAGGACCAGTGATTGATCCAAGAATCTCCTCTGCTCAAAATCCTAAAGCTGGTGCAATGGAAGGAAGATCAGATCCCAGGATGATGAGTGGAGTAGCAGACCCCAGAATGTTGCAAGGAGATCCTCGTGGACTTTCTAATTCGGATCCTAGAGCTCGACAGGGCTCTGATCCGAGAGTTAAGCCTGCTCCAATTGAAGATCCTCGTAAACCACCAATATTAGATGGTGCTTCAGCATCTGCTTCTAGATTACCTGCAGTATGTTCATTTTAACAATATTTTTAAAAACATATTTTAAGATTTTTCATTGTTATTTTTATTTGCTTTTTTTATTATGTATTATGATAAACATCAGACCATACTTAATAATTCTATACAGTTGTCAAAATTAACAAAAAATTTAATCTTCAAATTTATAAAATTTTTAATTTTTTTTGGCATTTAATTGCTCATTTACTTTTGAAAATTTAAGATGAAACTTACATATTTTCCTTTAAACATAAAACTTATTCATTTTCAATCTTAGTTTGTAGATCTGAGAAGAAAATTGAATAATTTATTTTTTACATTAATTTTTTCAAATACAATACTTTATTAATTCTTACCCTTTTGAGTCTAAGTACTATCTTGAACATTCACAGCCAAATAGGAGTAAACTGGTAGTTATGTTACTTAATAATTTCATAGTTGTGTATGCCTTAATATATTAATAATTAAAAACTTTTCATTTGAATCTAAAAATGATAAAAAAATTTTGACTTTTTTTGTGCTTCTACAATTGCATTTTTACTCAATTTCACAAAAGCCTATTAAGATTTTGCTCTTGTATAATTAATTCATAATAAAAGGGCACTTTTTTGTAATGAATTCTATCTAAAGTGAGGAAGCTTTAAATGCATTTAACATTTTTTTTTATTGATTGAATAAGACTTGTACAATTTTTATAAGCTGTCTAGAAATTAAGATTTTAAATTTTAATTTTTGATGTAAATATTTTTTCACGGTTCTTAAACCTTTTTTGTCTTACTGAGGCATATATGTTCTGTAGATATTTCCAAATCAGCCAATGGAATAAATTAAGTTTACGAGAATTACTTTGTTCAAATGTTAGTGCAAGTTTTTCTATATTATGTTTGTGCTATTTCTGTTTTTTTTTAAATTTTTTTTTTATTATTATTATTATTTTTATTTATTTATTTATTTTAATTATTAAAACTTTAATATATTTTATTTTAATGAAATAAAGAGGTTGCAAAAGAATGAATTTGGAAATTATGCATAGTAAATTTAAGGATTTTAAAATTTTATCGTATAAGGCAATTCCACCATTTACGAAAGTTGTAAAAAAAGTTAAAAAAATTCTAAAATTTCTAATAATTTTTGTAAAATTAGGATTTTTTGTTATTAACACTTATTCAAATTTTTAAAAATAATTTTTTTTAAAAATAATTCAAACTTTGCAAGGATTTATTGTGATATATCTGGTACACCAAGTTTTTAATTTTTTAAAATACTGAAAGTTACTAAAATTGAAATAAGTGTAAATGACACCAAGACTTATTTTAACAAAAATTATTAAAACTGCCCCGTTTTTTTTTTAAAATTGAGCCATGTGTTTTTAAAGTCTGCAATATCTTAAATGATGGAATTGACAAAAAATGAGTTCTAACAAATTTAGTAGAGTGAGGAAGTTTAATATTTTAAACACATTAGGCTTTGTCGTTTTAGAATGAATAAGACGTAATTGATTTTTTTTATTTGTTACAAAATTTCGGTGTAATTTTTATCTGACCCAAATATTTAATGCGTTTTTTAATTTTTTTTTTAAATAATAATTTATGTATAGTAAATTTAAAGATAAGAACACTTTTTATAGTATTTGTAATTTAAATATGTTTATATTATTTCTATTTGTACTTCTGCATTTTCTATCAATTTATCATGATAGGAATTAAACTGTTAGATTCTGTTTAAAAAGCTTATCAAAACATTGATATTTATATTCATATATTTCCATAAGTAGTGGTCATATTTTTAACAGGGTTGGGTTTTTGACGTCAAAAAGTGGTTTTTGACATGACAAGGGTATAATACTGGTTTAAACCGTCAAAAGCCCGTCAAAAACCCGTCAAAAACTAAAGTTTGCCAAAAAAAATATATAAACTTCAAAACTACCAACAGTTGCCATGCATTATATTGAAATTTAATTATACTATAGGTAATCAGCAGGTTTTAAAATATTTTTTAATTAAAATTAAGGTAAAATAACAGATTTAAAATCTCAGAAATTTATATTCAAATGCATGTGCAGAAAAATTTTGCACAAAATTTTTTTAAATATTTATATTTTGAAAAAAAAAATTTTTTTTTTGATACTTAAGAAAATTAAAAGTTTATTACTATGCATTTTTGACATATAAGGAACATATAACTAATATTTATAAGGAACTTACAAGTTATGTTGTATAAATACAAACTTGATACAAGTGTATAAAAATTTTTTTTAATGTTATACCGAATATCTTTATTATCCAGTATGTTAATTTGAATTTAAAAGTAGTTATATTTGTGAATAATGATAAATATAATTCATATTGTTTATTATATTTATTTATAATTATTACACTTATCATTTTAAAACAATTTTTACCTCTTAATTTTTTTCCCCCACTTGTATTAAGAATACAAATAATGCATATCTTGAAAGCAAGAAGTAATTATTCAACAGCTGAATATTTAGATATTCAACAAAACTATATAGTATTCAGCAAAATGAAATTCACAAGTATTTGGATAAACTAAATTTTCAGCATAGTAAATGAATAGGCTGAATATACTGTAAATCGACACTAACTACTCTGTGTATTTAACAGAAAGCACTTAAATTTGTATTGTCTTATGTTAAAAAGATTATTAAGAAGATTTAAAAGAATATTAAAAAGATTTTTCTTTAAAAGATGTCTAATGTACAAAACTGCTAATGTTTATCTTTAAAAATGTCTAATTTTTAGTATAATCTATACTATACACTAAATTTGGTTATAAATAAATTTCTTAATAATATCACTGCAGATTTTCAATAAGGCATGAAAATGAATACATAATATTACAAAAGATGTGAGCTTTCAAAAGTACAAGATTTTGGTTACTATTCAAAATATAAGTGTTTCTTCAAAATTTTAAATTTATTTTTTCTAGAACATATTTAGAAACACTATCCTTTATAAAAAATATATAAATTTTATGTATTAATTAAATTTCACATATGAATATAGGTTTTTGACATTTTTGACAGTGAGGTTTTTGACGTGACGGTTTAAACCATGGTTTAAACTGTCAAAAACTGTCACATGTCAAAAACCTGCCAACCCTGATTTTTAAATGTGAAGTTTACTCAAGAGTCAGATGGTACAGTGGTTAAAGCACTGTGTTGTCATTCTGAAGGACTCAGGTTCTATCCTTGACAGCGTTAGAAAGCTCACCCAGCTTCAGATCTATGAGTTTAAAGTTCTGACTACAATGCCACTAGCAATGCACTTAGCATTGTCTACCAGTCCCCATGCGAGAATGTTTTACTTTTTGACTAATATGAAACGCATTGTTTAGTTTAATTTAAATTGAAAAAAATGAGCTGTTTCCAAAGAATTACTATCATTAAAAAGTGTGTTGTACTGAAATTTCCTTAGTACACTTGTTTGTGTAAAATCTTTTTGATATTTATTGTGTTTTTATTAGGTTTGTGATTTGTTCCATTTACTTAATACATACTTATTTTTAGGGTCCTAGAGTACCTATTATTAAAAGTGAACCTGGAACTACTGTTGCTCCTTCAAATGCACCTGATATTCTTCCTGGAATGTTTCCAACATCAATGCCTCAAGATAAAGAGAAGGTATGATAAATTCAACTCTAAACATATTATTTCTAAAAAGCACATAAAGCTTAAAACTCTTCTTAATTTAGAGCCCACCAATTTGTTTTTAACAGTCATAAGATTATCAATCTTTGATTTAGACTCAGAGTGGCTGACTAATCTGCAGTCTGCACAAAACCCTGAGTCTGTATTATGTTTTTCAAAATGTTGATATAAATACATTTATTGTGTCTGATGGTATTGTCTTAAACAACAGATTTAAAAATGTAACCATTATGTTCACAAATTTGCATTGCAAAATACTATTGTATGAAAATTTCTTTTTTTCTTCTTTTTTTCTTTCCTTTTCTTGTCAATTTTTGTTTCACAACTGCCTGTATCTTCTCCAATATTCAGTTAAATAAGTGACAGTTTGCATTAGGAGTTGTTAATTTTAACTAAGGAAAAGAATAAATTTTTCATAAAGCATCCTTTGAAGAAAAAAGAAATCATTCAGCTATTTTTGAGAAGAGAATAAAGAAGGAAATCAATAGATGAAACATGGAATTACAATGAAAAGGAAATGATTACTGAGAAGGAAATAAATAGATGATGTATAGAATGATATATCAATCAATTCATAAGTTTAAAACCTTTTTCTATGAAAAAAGAAAGTTTTTTAAATAATACAATAAAAAATATCAATCATATATAAGCTATTTCCCTTTTGTTAGTGGAATGGAAAGAATCTTGCGAACTTTTTCCCTGCTAGTTTTATTCTATTTATGATTTTTATGAATAGAATTTAATCATTCCTCATCTGATAGCTTTTTAGCAACATCATTGTCAGTATCAGGATTGATTAGTTATAAGTTATTATTTTAGGGCAGTATGAATGTTTTTATTTATGATTTATTATTTAAAAACTAAAGTTTTGGTTTTGTTTATGCTTTTCACTTATAGGACTTTTTATTTGTTTCATTTCGAATTTCTAAGATTAAACAGAAATCGTAATTTGATTATAGTCATCTCTTGAAAAACTAAAAGCAGTGGTGCAACAGCCTATGAAGGGTCTTGGTGTACTGTGCCTATTTCAGTTTTCTTGACCTAAGACTTTTGTGCAGGAGCAAATGTTTAAGTTGGGTGGTTAGACAAACACCAAACCCCCAGCGTTTAGTTTCCAAGTGTGGTTGGTATTATAAGAGGTTGATTAAACTTTGGATCGAGGATAGTACCACAATAGTAAAAGTTTGATTAAAATTTGAACCGAGGATAGTACCACAAACCTTTGTCACAGCTGGAAAACAAACCACTTAACGACTGGACATCGTGTCTTAATTCTCTAAAATACCAGGATATGTTGTTAAAAATCATAATTTTAGAAATGTTAATTTCTGTTTTTTTTCTTCTTTTTTTTCTAGTAGGATCTTTCATTTATTTATTAGGTATTTTTGATCTTTAAAATTGATCTTTGATTAAAAATTTTAGATTATATTTGTACAGCTATTATGTTCTATCCATCTAAAGTTTGAGGTCAGCATTTGAAAAATTTAATTATGTTTTCCTCAAAACTGATATTTATTTAATATTTATTTTTTGTTTTTACTTCATTATTGTATTTAGCAATTTTATATTTTTCAGGCTGCCCTAATTATGCAAGTTCTTCAACTTTCTGATGAACAAATTTCGATGCTGCCTCCTGACCAGAGGCAAAGTATTTTAATATTAAAAGAGCAGATTTCTCGAAGCCAACTTGCCTGAGAAGAAACTTAAATGCTAACTTTATGTAAATAAACCTGTGCTTATATGTTATTTTGAATTTACTTTTAATTTTTTTGGAACAATAAAATTGCATATGTAAGTTTCGTTTTTAAGCGCTTTTATCTTATTAATGGGTAGGTTTGTGTAAATAGTTCAATTTGATCCTTTCCTGCATAATAAGGTATATATGCTTTAAAATTTTGAAAAAATTAATACTCTTTTTCTTTCTTTCTTGAAAAACATTATTTTACCAGTTCTAAAATGTTTTCTGACTTATTCACAGTTGTTAATTTAAGTTTTAATTCTGACCACTGTGCATAACAAGTGTTTTTATAAAATTGCCATTTACCTGGTGAAGAAAAAATTTGTGGTAATAATATATATTATATTTTAAAGAAAATTTAAATCATTTGTTAAAAAAATATTCAATAAAAACGATTAAGTTTAAAAGAAAAACATGTTCAAGAGAATCTACCTTATAGTTAAGATTATTTATTATTTTTTATTAAAAAAAATGCCCTATTAACTTGAGAATGTATATTATTAAGCATTATTCTAAAAAAAAGACATTTTTAACTATTAAAACAAGTTATTGTTGGTAGAAGTTCTATTAATAACATAACTGTATTATAAAGGTTTAATTTTTTTATGTTTGCTATTGGTTATTATAAAATTAATACTATAAATAATGAAAATGAGATAAATAAGGATTTATTGCTTGTACCTATCATATTTCAAATATGGAACTAGGTACTTAATTCATCTTATTTTTTATCTTTAACAGTTATTGCTAAAAAAAAAAAGAACATAAGATACGGATAATTAAGAAAATTATTCTTAGTTTTTTAATATTAGTTTCATGTAATAATTCTCGATAATTAAGTGAACAAACACATATTTCTTATGTCTAGACAGTCCCTGCATCAATGTTTTTTAAGTATGGAAAATTATAGAAGAGTGGCAACATTTCTATCCATGTTTAAATTTACAAAAATTATAAATCATTCAATATTTCATTTATAAAACCCAATATTACAATGAATTACTAAGATATTATAAAAAATATAATTATTATCTTATTCAATTATCAAGAAGAGTTTTCTGCTTGTTTTATAAAATTATTTCAGTCAAGACCAAGCAGCAAGCATGAATGAATGAATTTATTTAATTTTTTATACATTTTACATAGTTAAATAAATATAACATTTTTATACAGGCTACAAAAATGAAACTAAAGGGAAACTTAGCTGTGTATTAGTATGCAGTACAATACATACTTTGCTTGTACTCAATAATAAAACTTACTACTTAAAATAAGGGTTGATTGCATATTAAATGTCATTAAGATAACCTATTATCATTAATAAGAGCCTTGTTAACATAAATGTGGGTAACTGTAAGGATTAGCATGGGCCAAAAAGAGTGGCCAATGCTGGTAAGCTATTCATTTGATCATATCTAATTGTTTTTATTTCTATTGTAGTCCTGATTTATTTATAATTATAAACACAGAATTTATAAATTTGGTTCTTTTAAAGTATATAAATTGTAGTTTATGACTAATTTTTTTCTTTTTTTGTTGTAGATAAAATGCTCTTAAAATGAAAATAATTTTAGATAATAAACTAAATGAGTTTCTTTTTATAATTGCCTTATTAAGGGTTAAAAGATAAACTATTCTGACCATCAATATTAAATGTGAAACTTATTTCATGTTATCGCTTTAATTTATAAGTGTGAGATATACCAAAAATAAACAAATAGTAACTGTTCGTTTAAATTTGAATCGAGTTTCCCATTTCACTAGTCATTGCAGGTGCTTAACTAGCAAAGGACATTAAAAAGAGTAAGCATTTTATGTTGCTAAAAATTTTCTTGATTGTTATTGATTAACTTAAACTATTCTTGAAATCTTTGCAATCACCCCTATCAATTATCTTATTCTTGGAATCATGAGAGTTTATTGTAAGAAATGACAATAGTTTAAATAATTAGTTATATACAGCTACTAGATTACAATATTTACAATGATTCTTTTTCAAACAACAACATAAAATTATCCTATGCATTTAAATAAATTTTAAACCAACTTGGCACAATTTTTGTTTTGTTTTGTAACTTCTCTGTTTGACAAATGCATCATTTTAAATACACATTTTATTCACTAAGTAGTTCAAATATGTATTTTTTAGGCAGATTATTCTCATTTATAATTTTTAGAATGGCACTTTTTTTGTTGAACGGTGGGATTTTCGCACTAACTTTGAACTTTAAGATCACATCTAGCTTAGATATCGCTAGCTTTGTTTAAATTGTAGTGTAGGGAAGGTATAGCTGTGACATGATAACAGTTGTCATAAATAACAATTATACAAAGTCATAAGTAGCAATTGTATATTTTTTGTACACATCACTGTTCATGAGAAATTAACAATACCATTTTCTGCTATTTGTCTATCATGAATTTTTGTCAGAAATTTTTTTAATCAAAATGAACTAAATTTAATTTTTAATTTGATGCATAAGCTAGCTTTTTTTTAGCTACACAAAGGTTATAATTAATTTTTAGATTAAATTATCTAAACTATTACTTTTATAATTATAAAAACTTCATTACAGCGACACAGCAAGAAAAATCTCTTTGAGATGAGAGCTTTTAAAATTATTATATATTTTACATAAATTTTTCTGTTTGAAAATGTTAATAATTATATAAGTTGAAATGATTTTTTTATATTTTTATTAAATTTACTTGTTCAAATAATTCAAAATTGATTAGAAATTTGAAAGATACAAGTAATGCCTTTTTCCTGAGTGGGAATTTAACCTTGAAATCATCTTTAGATGGACCTCTCTGTGTGATATTCTGAAAAAATTAACTCATGCCTTGACTTTTAATTTGTATTTTATAACCCGCGTTGAACATTCGATTCAGTTATGAATTTAAATTTTTCAATGTTCAGCTCTATAGCCTTGTAACTTTGAACCCAATCCAGAATATAAGGGAACTCCTGTATCAGGCTGGGACAAACTAGCCTTGGAGGACTTTTTGATGAAACTAATCCACATTTACTCCACATGGCTAGGAAAATAATGAAAACCTCCCACGGTTAGCCTAATGGCAAAGAACCAATGATCTATCTACCACTGAGGATATTTTAGGTCACCACTGTGGTTATTGCGAGCCTTCTGTAGAATTTGCATCAACCTCGTACAGCTGATATTCAAACTCCAGTCACCTGGGAGGCAAATGTTCTATCTTCTGAGCCACTGAGGCTCTTATGACTTTGATTATTGATAATCCCTATAAAAGTGAATTTAAAACACAAAGTTTTTCTATTTGTTGGAAAGTTCAATCAAACTAGAATGAACTTGTAAGAAGAAAGTCACTTATTGTGTCACCTGTGCTATAAAAGCACGTTTTCATGGACTTAATTTTTTAAATTTTTTTTCTTCATATCTTGATTTTAGACCTTTATTAGCCCTTAAATTTTAGTGAAAATAATTATCTTTATTTATATGATGTGTATTAGAGGCTTTTATACAGATGTGTAATCCTTAATCGATGTGTATGAAAATTGGTATGCAACGTGCATTTGCATTCAGTATTGGCCTTTTTTCCCCGCATTCGATCAAGCATTTCCAACTCCTGAAACCTGAGAATCTTTCCAAATTCACTCAAGAAGATTTCACTACTATACCCTCTCTACACTATCTTTAAAATGCTTTTATTTTCTCGTTTAACTTTCTTCTTTGAAATGGCTCCCATATTATCTCTAATATGTATTGGATATATTTCAATATTTTAATAGATCTTGTGGTTTTATTTTTCCCATTGAAAATTCTTATATTCATAGCTTATGCTCTGTTTCCAACATTTTATATTGCCATTTCTGTGTTTTTAACATCCAAATCATAATTTAATACTATATTCGCACAGACTGTCTTATGAACACTGACAAGATTCTATGACCATGGATGGTATTGTATCATAAATTATTGTTCCATTGTTATCGTACATGATATTTTGAGCTACTAGTTGAGTAGGCTTACATTTTGGCGTCCAAAAAGCACAAGCAGGTCTTTGAAAGTGTGTGCTATTTATTTTAGATAATGTGTTTCTTATTGTTTGATATTGAGACTTATAATATGTGTGCGTGTCTGTGCAATGTCCAACGCAATCTCCAATGTTAAATATAAGCGGTTGATGTACCCAAGCTTCCCACCCTAGTTCTTCAACTGTTACGAAAAATGATTCCAAACAGCAATCGTTACAACTTCCATTGGATCTAACCTTGCGTCGACTTCTTTCTTCTTTTACAATGGTTTTTGTTAAAACTAGAACAGGACTGAAGTCACCTTCTTCATGTACAGAAGAAACTGTAAAAATAGAAAAAAAATTATTAATTATTTTTCTCATATCTATCTATCTATGATTATTTAACAGTACTTTCTCTGAATCTATAGAACTTTCCTTCAAAATATTCGAATTTTTAACCCCTTATCTTATAAAATATAGTCTACAGTTTTATCAAGAGACTGGTCTAAAGTTTGGGTCTCTTTGTTACATTTACTATTTACGCATTTCGCTGTAAATTACATTGCGTTTTTTAAAATATATTTACGCTTCAAAACTTGCACTTATAAAACTTGTTTAAAAATTGGTTAAACGATTAATACTATTTAGTTTCCTGAGCAAAAAGTGTTTAATTTGTAACGTATGAAAAAGTAAAAATAATATAGAGGCCCAAACATTCGATCTATCTTCTGACTAAGTTATTGGAACAATATTTTCGAGATTGTGGCTTTCCCCAGTTCATATTTTGTAAATAAAAGATTCGATATTATCAGGAGCGGGAATAAGAAGGTTTTTAAAAATGTCTGCACTTATTATTAGCGGGCACCTCAGTCACAAGGTAAGTAGCGTAAAGCGTAAAATTATCTAAACTATTACTTTTATAATTATAAAAACTTCATTACAGCAACTCAGCAAGAAAAATCTCTTTGAGATGAGAGCTTTTAAAATTATTATATATTTTACATAAATTTTACATAAAATTAAATCACTTGATCAAAAGTTATTCAAGGTGTAACTTCTATATTTTTGCACTGTATTAAGTTAACGTTAGTTTGCGAATTTCTCATCTATAGTGCTTGGAGAAATATTGAGTAAACCGAAAAAGGAATTGCACATTTTATTTTGTGTAAATGAACTTTTTTTTAAAGTAGCATATATATTTGTTCTTACTTTTAACTTCTACAAAAGTGGTAACTGCAAAGCCTGTAAATCTAATCAAATCTTGATCTTAGATGTGAAATCACCAAAAAAGTAAGATCAACCACATTTTCTGAAGAAGCAATGAAACGTAATGGAATGCTGAGGTCCGATAAAGGATCGTGTTTGCCACAAAGAATTAGTGATCTTTTTTCTTTATTTTTATTTTATTTACTAATTTCTTTTGCAACACTGCACATATGAGAAGATACCTACTTGTAGAAATTGGACTTAAAATTTACCTTCGACTTCTGCTGTGCACGAGACTTCTCCGTTTTTGGCATCCAGAGCCAATATCATCGGTAATTCAAAAGCAACGACACCAGAATCGGTTTTTGACTTAGAATGGTATTCTTTTAGGTGGATTACTGGATCTGCTCCTGCATCCATTGACGAATAAATAGTGACTGATAAGTTTTTCTGGACATCTGCCTTGTAAAATAAGAGTTGAACCGACAGCAGAGTATCAATATCTTGAGCAGTTATGAATTCAAATCTGGTGCAGTTTGTCCTGGAAAGACAACTAGAACTACCTGGAAAAAAAAATTGAAAATGTAAATCTATGTAGTAAAAAATGTATAAGAATTTAGTTAAGAATATAAATTTTCGAAGGTCTGTTGGTTCACATTTTTTTAAAATAAAATATCATTTTCATTCATATCCTCATGAAAAATCGAACACTTTTAATCTTCACCTATAAAAATTCTTTCTGGTATTATCGCAAAAAAATGTTTTTAAAAATATGTATGTAGTAAAATGAAATAAAAATGTTAAAGATTATATATTTCAAATAGTTTAAAAACGAAAAAAAAATTTTTTTTTGCGAACTTTTAAACAAAAAATCTGGGGTTCATCACTTTTGAAAAGCTTCGTTGAAATTAAATTTTCTTGGATGATTGAAGGTTATTACAGAAATGATGAGTTCTTCGTTTCTTGTTCCAGGTCTTGTAAAAATAAAATTATTTTCTCCTTTTTAGTTAGTTTAAAAATTTAAGTTTTTATAATTTGTCGAAAATTGTTGATTTTTGTTGAATAGTGGTTGAACTTATTGGAGACAAATTGGCGTTATCTTGAAGAGTCAGAAAGTGATCGAGATTTTTATTGACACCAAAAGTTCCAGTTCACAAAGTTACAGTTAAAATTTGCGCTTCTTGGAAAGTGGTCGAACAATAAATTTCCTTTCCTAAAAAATTCTGCTTGCAGTGGTCAGAAAATGATGGGAACTTATCATGTCATCAGAGCTCTAGTGGAAATTTTAGAACTCCGGTTATGCGAAAAGCGGTGTAGGAATTTTTATTGACTACTTGAGGGATAAATTTGCTTATAGCGGTTATAAATCTTATGAAATCAGTATTTTCAAGGTACTGTGTTTGTTGTTGAAATCCGAGTACTCTGGCTCGAAATTACGATTGCAAGATTCCCTTTCCAAAAACAAGAAAGTAAGTTAATAAAAACGTTGTAATTAAACTAATCTACAGTATTAACTTGTGAATTTGTTTTTCAATATTTATTTGGTTTTAATTACATTAAAATTAATAAAATATTGTTTTATTGCTGCTATTCTTGCTCTAATCTTATTAGACTTAAGAGTGCCAGGTACAGGCTTCTAATTTTATTAAAAAAAATGAAACTTATCAACGCCAGTTTTTAATATCTTACCTCAAGTACAGAAATTATGATTGCAAGATTCCCTTTCCAAAGAACAAGGAAGTAAGTTAATAAAAACGTTGCAATTAAACTAGTCTACAGTAATAACTTATGCACTCGTTTTTCAATATTTATTTGGTTTTAATTGCATTAAAATTAATAATATATTGTTTTATTGCTGCTATTCTCTCTTTCATCTCATTAGATTTAAGAGTACAGGTTTCTAATTTTATTTAAAATAATGAAACTTATCAACGTCAGTTTTTAATATCTTACCTCAAGTACAGCTGGCATTTAGAGGTCAAAAATATTTATTAACTTGAAAACGGATATCATTGATTTTTGCAAGTGCTTGCTTAATTTCTTATCTTTCTTGGAACTTTAACATCTCCTAGTAACACTCATTGAAATATTAACTAAGGCTTGGCTCTTATTTAATTACATTTTTAATTCCCCCTTTCTTAGCTTTCATTTTTAGCACCTCAAATAGAATTATTTTGAATCTAAAATTTAACAATAGATTTTTAAGTGCCTATTTTTAATAATTAAATTTTTTTTTAATGAGGTTACTTAAAAAGCTTATTAAATTTAACACGTTTATAAGAAGAATAAGATTATTCATTTATTTTCCGCATATTGAAACGTCATAGCGTTTTTTAATGACAAAGTTGCATATCCTTAACACACGACGGTAGTATTACAAATCTTATAGAGCATCAGCCCTATGAACGAATATACAGAGTGTTCCATAATAATTGCTCTTTATATTTTTTTAAAATACTTGTCGGTAAGGAAGTCAAAGAAATTATACACATTAGGGGCAAAAAGTCAATATTGAGGGACATTTAGCATTACCTTACGCGTCATATTACTTTAGAAAAGAGACGAAATTATTTGGCACATTTGTAAAATTACTATTTTAAAACAAGTTCTAAAGAATTCTTTTAGAACCATATAAAAAACATATAAATTCATTTCAAGTGGAACACAACAATTATTTATAAATGAACGACGCATATAATATAAAAATGAGTTAAAATTATTCAGCTGAATATTTTGACATTAAAATTGTAAAACTTCAAATTAGAATTTATTATTTTCAAAACTAAATTTAGCTCTTTTTAATTTTCAGTTCTCAAGTTGTATGAAATGTTAATTCGCATAAAAATATAGTTTTATTTTAAAAATTCTTATTAAAAGTGAAAACAAAAAAGTATGTTCACTTGAACATTTAAAGAAATTCTCAAGTTAGGAAAAAACAAAAACATTAAAATCTGTCTAACTACATTTAAAAAGAAATCTAGTTAATAGAATTTTAACAGATTTAAATTTTAAATTATCAAAATCTGATTTCAGGTGGAAATATGAAAGTGTTAATAAATGTCTTTCTTTTCTGTCTCCTACAGCAATCAAACAGGTTTAGGTGTTTCATTCAGCTGCCTATCCCTCAACTTTTATTTGTCAGATTTCGATTTTTTTTAATTTGCGAAAATATGTAAACCTTTTAATCCTCATCTTTGATAAGGATTAATAAAATTATTATGGGTGATATTTATGGAATACACTGTGTATTACAGTATATGACCAAAATTCTTTATAAAATTCCAGAACTCATCCAAATCTTAAAAAAAAAAAAAAAAAAAAAAAAAAAAAATGCAAATTTGATTTGAACTCCTTAATGATTAAGAAGTCCAAGAATCCTCAGAGCAATTATTTTAAAAATAAAACCAAAATAAACATATTTTCAGTTGCATGACGTGCTGTCAAATTAATTTTCAAAAATTAATAATATAGTTCAGATTTTATTAAAAATTCAAAAAATGTATAAAAACCTTCCAAACCTTTTTAAAGTGATAAATTTCAGCAATATTTTTCGCAAAAAAAAAAGAAAAAAAAAACTTTCAACATTATGGTTTCTGCAGTAAATCTGCGCTTTCATTTGTTTAGATATTTGTAGTAAGACATTTATGATCCCCTTTATGTAAAACTGAAAAAAAAAAATATCGAATGCAAAGATATAGGAAACATTTTATAAAAACTTCATTAACTTTTACAACGCTTATTCAATCCCCAATTTTATTTTAACCTGATTATTAAAAAAAACTAACTTAAAGTTCCATCTTCAACATAAAAAAAAGTGGTAGGGATTCAAATAGCATGTAAACATAAAAAAACATGCAAGGGAAGGTCCTCCATTTTTTTCTGAAAAAAACCACTGTCTTTTTTCCAAAAAAACGCTCAAAAATTAATGAATAATGCAGACAGAGAAATGAATTTTTTTCAGTGTATTTGGAATTATTTGAAAATTTAGCAAAAGCAATAAATTATTTTTCACTACTTTTGCCTATATTTAGTTGATGTGACGCCTTAAAATTAAATTATTAAATCTAATTATTAATATGTCATTAAAAAATCATTCACGACTTCATCACAAGATACACTAAAGCAATTTATCTGTGTAAGAAGGAATCAATGCTAAATGAAGTACGAACAATAGTTTTATTAACGCTAGTTTAAAATTATACACTTTGTTTGAGTCAAATATTTGCTTTGCGTTAAATCGAACGTGAGATGCAGATATTTAAGCATTACTTGAGTTATTTTTTCTGAACCATGCTTTGGTGAGTGGTAACATACCTGTTCGATAAGACTATTAAAAGTAGATTCCATTTATTTATGATTTATGCGTGAGCTATAAGCTAGAATTTTTCACGTTTTATTTTAAAAAGAAAACGATGTGAATTTCAGGTTGCTATAGCGATATGATGGAACAACTTATGTAAATAAAAGTGTGATGTTTTCTTTTATGAAATGAAGTCAGAATTTTAAACTTTCTGATTGAGTCTTGCAACAGAGACAGATGTCATATTTAAATTTTATCAAATTTACATGGTTAAGGGAGTTGATTACGAAAGACCCTGTACAGTTTTGAAATGATCGCGAAAAGTTTTGTGACGAATAAATTTTAAAAACAACTTTTAAAAGTGTTACTCAGTTTTTAAATTTGAGCAGTGAATGAGTTCGAAATTCGATAAGGCTTATGGCTCCAAGCCATAAAACGGCTCACCACAGAATAACTGGAACAAAGCTGTATTTTATGTGAACTTTTGAATTATAAATACATAGAGGTGAGCAAAATAATTTATATCAAATTTTTTTAAAAATAAACATAAAAAATTAAAACATAACTTAAACTACTACTCGAAAGAAAATTCTCACAGACTGAGAAAGCTACCAATTCTGCAGCTCTAGCTCCTTTTGTATTAAAAAATCAAACTGTAAGCTCATAATTAGGGGTTGAAGTGGAATTGTGTTGTGTAAAGATTACAAAAACTATCACAGAAATCAGTCCCAGGAGCAAATATATTCCAGTTTTAAAATGAACATAAAAAATAATTTTTTTTAAGATACGTTGAATATTAAGAAAAAGCATGCTTTAGAAATTTCGTTAAGTTTTTAAATTTGAGATTAAAACAATAATCTCAATTTACTTACAAACGTTTTACGTATTATTGCAATGAAGTGCGACTTTTTTTTATCTTCGAATTCTTTTCTTGCAACTGTTTTGGTAGACAATGTTTTGACTAGTACCTGCTTTTTTTTATTTGCCGCTCTCAAATCTAATCAATCATTCTTTAACCTAAATTATTTTTGAATTCAGCATTTTTCTTTCATTCATAACTGTAATTCATTCATAAAATATTTATTGATGGATTTTTCTCTTTTTCAATCACCGTGGCTAGTTATATATCTCTGTACTTATGATAACTGTTAAATAATTTACGGCTATAGCCCTTTTTTTCATATAATGAATGTTATAGAATTTTCACAATACGACTATCTGCAGTTAGTCGTAAAATTATATTCAGATACAAAGGAACAAAATTATTTTTTTTGACCGAATTAAAAATTTCTTGAACAAGGTCTTAAGAAGAAAAATTAGCATCTGCATTTTTTTTTTTTTTTTTTTTTGCTGTTGAACTGAAACAAAGGCACTCATATTTCGAGGTGACACCAAGATATTAATGAAACAAAGAAGTTTAAAACCACAAAAAGTCACTGTTGCCACCAGCAAAATGGAAGTGAAACCACGGACCGTTGACCGAAGGCGGTAAATCAGGGCAGAATACGTTTCTTTGCAAAATGCAGCGTATTGGCAGAACAAAGGTCCCGAATTAGAAAGGCGACTTTCAAATGAATATAAGACTCAAGGGCAGCAGGATGAGCCGATGTAGCATGGGTAAAAAGAATTTTAGTGTTATGGAAAGATTTATTATATAATTCATAACAAAATATATTAGACAAAATGATTAGAGTGTTTGATATTATACAAAAATCCACTTTTTTAAAAACTATTCACACAAATAAAGTATAGAAGATAAATTAAGCGTAGTTAAGAATGAAAAGTATTTTCTAGAATTTCAAATTAATTTTAGAAACGTTATAGTGAAAGCTTTAAATATGATACATTTTAGCGCCTCACTCGTTTCTGATGCTAAGTTCTAGAAATAGAAGTGCTTTAACTGCTGAGATAAAAATAACCACCTTAATATGATCCTATGATTAATTCAAGGCTAAAAAATGAGATAAAATAATCAGTCAATTATTTTAAAATCGGGCTCCTTATAAAGACTAGAGTGTGTTTGAAGGAAATTTAAATTCATATTTCAGAAAATGTTTTTATTCATTTTTTGTGTTCATCTTCAAGGTGTATCACTGAGAAAAAAATGTTTTTTGTTTAAGAAACTTCTTAGTCACTACTTCCTCTTTTGTTTTTGTAAAAACCCTCTTAGAGTTAGTGGCAAAATATCGCAAAAAGTTTCATAGTTCCAAACATTAAATTACGTTAAAGCATAACTGAATGTACATAATAAATAATAGTTTTTATGCATATTATTTTATGGCATGACAAAGAAAATTAAAGCTGATGTAATTTGTTTTTGAACTTAAAATATTAAAGATCGGTCTTTTTAAAATAATATGTAAGATCTATCTCATTGAAAATATAATAACAATAAAAAATAATAACGATAAAAAAATAAAAACATAATAATAATAAAAAATAGATGTTTACCGTAAAATGCAATTTGGAACGAAATTTAGTAGAAATGATTTGAGTAAAATACATGCATAGCAATTTCAGATCGAAATTGCTAAACATGTATTTTTATGAAATTTACAAAGGCATTTTGTAGGCTCGTATAAATCAGCGAAAATTTTTTTTTAAATATCTTTTAATGATGATACTTAAGAATCCTTTTGAAGTTATAAACCAAACCATTCTGGGCACAATGAAAATTATTAAATGCAAGTTTGCAGCATGGAACTTATCGTAACATGACAATTAACGAACAGTGTTCAATTTCTCTTATTGGAACAATTTCGCTTACAAATTTGTCTTTTTCTAAATCAGATTTTTCTATCAGATCAAGTAGGCATCGTAAATGAAGATTTAAAGTTTAACATAGGCACATGGGACCCATACCTAAATTTTCTACTGATTGGTGATTGTTTTGAATATTTTGATTCCGTGAAAAATGCTCCTCATCTAAAAAATTAAAATGTGAAATAATAATAATGAAATAAAAAAAATGCAAAGTATCATGACCGGATAATCTTGCAGAGAACTTTTGTGCTAAAATTTCATTGTATATATGAAATTTCGGCCATTTTCGAATGAGTTTTAACTTTTACCATGAAAAGTGTGTTCACAATAGAGTCCTTTAATTTTCAAACGCTCAGTACCCATGACTGCCCTCATATTTCATTACAGTAATCTTGTTAAAACGTGAACTACATGAAACCTTACGTCGTATCACCCCTCCCCCCAAAAATTAAATAAGTAAAAGATAAAAAATATGTTGAAAATGATTTATTTAATTTATAAGTGAATATTTTCAATTTAATGACTGAGTTGATTTCTCTCTATACTAAAAAAACGTAATGGCCGCTACTTTTTTTTAACATTACATTTTAGCTAGCTGCGCTGACATTATAAGACTTAGAAACTTGAAATTACTTAAATGTGTAGTAAGATTATGATGAAATTCAACATTTAATATTCGATAATTAGTTTTGTCATATATTAAACTGTTAAACTAGTGGAAAAAAAAACGCCATACTGCCGCTCAGGAGCCGCAAGAATGCAACTACAGGTTTGAAATTTGCATGTTGTAAGGGCCATATTTGTATAGAAAATTAACAAAGATTTTTTTTTCTTTTTGAAATACTAACTTGTTTAAAAGTTTGCGCAATTTGAAGTGCTTTTCTGCAATTTTTTTCTTTAAATAATAATTATTTACCTTTTGTTGTAGAAAAATTTCTCTTCCCCGTGATCTTAAAATAGTAATAATAATAAGAGAGAGGAAGAGAGAAATATTTAAAAATACAAAGACTTTTGAGATAAATACTATTTCCAATGCAAACTGTTATATGATATCCGTGATATTGTCAATAAGTAAAATAACTTCTCCTTCATTGCTTTTTGTTGTGGGTTTCTGTATTTCTAAGCTAAATTTTTTTCCAAACAATTTTTTCCAAATACAGTTGATTATTTTTTAAATCCAGATATCATTTCATTTTGTATAATAAAATGTACTTACATTCAATTATAGTAGTTTAATATTATAGACTTTTAAGGAAAATAAAATACGACGATGAATGCTCAACGACTGTCATTCGTCATTGAGCAATGATAAATGCGACTGACAACTACCAAATTTTAGAATAAATTTGTACTTTTAAGTAATTGAAAAAAAAATGCACTTACTGTTTCTAGGGCGAATTATTATTTCTTCTTTCTGTTTCGCATCAGATAAAAGATGCTGCTGGTTCAAATGCGCAATGACTTCTTCGGGCAATTTCGGAGAAGAAATATCGTTGACAGGTTCTGTCGTTCTATTTAAGTGCCGTAACACTTTCGATTTAAATTCCTCGATCAAAATTGTCCGATGATTTGGAGGCTGCACGGATTTCATTGGATCAGAAATCTCGGGTGTCGATGTCACGAAATCAGTAACAGGTGGGGAAGTACTTTGTGGCCGGCAGCTTACCATCATGGCCATTGCATAGGCGATCAGCACTTTGTAAGTCAAGGCGATGGCCATGATGTAACACCGTTGGAATTTTGAGAAAAGAGGAATCTTGAATCTCATGCGAAATTGTTATATATGAAGTAAAATTGAAAATCAGATTGTTTATGCAGATAGTGCATTTCCCACTCAATTCGATTTTTTTTTTCTTTCTCTATTTTGATGAATCGAGGAGTTGATAATGAGTCGAATGAAGTGGAGTGGACTTTTAACCTTTCTCGTACACAAATGAGCTGGAAACAGTTAAGGCATTACCGTACTCTTATCGCTAATCAAGCTTAAACAGATTCAATTAAACACTAATCGTTTACTTTGTTTTAATTAGAAAAGTATGAAAGGATGACGTGAAGAGTGAATCAGAGATAGTAATTCGGATTGTTGCATATACCATCATGCACTAGTTTTCTCGTAATACGATCTGCTAGATAACTGATTAAGACTTCGAGCTACTTGATAAAATTATGTTTCTAATAATCATTTTATTGTAAATTAAGATATAATAAGTGGTTAAAGATATATTTAATTTGGTTTCGCTTTTGACTTGTCCTTGCCCCTGTGTAAACTTAAAATATTTCATTGGAAACTTTTGTTGAGTAATGGTAAGACTGTTGACTTTCCCAAGTCAGTTAGCGATTGAACGAAGAGTCTAAAATAATTTTAATTTAACATATTTATAAAGGAAGCATTTTCGGAAATATTGATTTATTCCCTTAAGCACAAGGTACAGTTTAATATTCATCACACTATCGAAAAAATGAACAATTATTATTCTTCTTTCTATTAGGTATTTTGTAATATTCGGTATTGCAAAATTATATCTGAAATTCCAAAAGGTTCGAAGAATGTAACTGGTGAGCAATGGTAAAATTGTAAACTTTCACGATTCAGTTAGCATTTTTTTTAAAATCACCGGCGTTAAACAGCCGACTCAGTTTTGAGCTTACTACATCCAAAGTTCAACTTCGTAGCCTTGTAATTTTGAAGCCAACCCTGAAAACAAGGAAATTCCTGGATCAAGTATTGGGAGAAATTTGCCTTCGAGGAGGACATTTTTGATTGAACTAACCTACATTTGCGTTACATGGAGAGAAAAATCGCGAGAACCTCGTGCCGAATGTGACGAAATCTCGTTAGAATATTTTGCGTCAGTACTGTGGTCGGTGTCAGCTGGGGGAGGAAATCATATTGACCAGCCATCGCTGGGATTCGAACTCGTGTTACCTGATTGGGGGTGAGTACTCCATTCCCTGAGACACCACGGATTTAGTTAGCGTTTGAAAGAACAGTCTAAAATAATTTTAACTAAACATTTTCAGAAATGTTTTGTTATCCTTGGCAGAAAGCATTTGCCGAAATATTTTGTTATACAAAGCAGGAAGCATTTGGAGAAATATTTTTGTTATTCTCTAAACACAGGCTATAGTTAAATATTTCTCCCATTATCGAAAAAAAAGAAAAAAAGTATTTCTATTCTTTATAGTTATTTTGTAATATTCGCTGTCACAAAATTATATCTGATATTCCAAAAAGTTTGAAGAACATATCTGAAGATGTCTTCTTTTCTCAGAAAACTAACTAGACTCTCTGTAAGGACACATACGGAAATCACATGTGTTAAGCTAATTTGGCATCTATTGCATTCTAAGTTATTGATAAATTTATAATTTAAAACACAATAAAATTTTCTTTCTATTTTCGACTTGATATTATTTCAGCACTCTTTGTATCCACGTACTTTCATACTATTAAGTTCCTGAATAGTTGAAGTGATTAAAGGGAACAAAGAATTTTTAGCTTTTTAACTTGGTATAGTTTAATCTTGTGTCGAATTGAAAGTTTTGTAAAAAAAATATATCTTTTAGTTTATTTTTTTCACAACTGTCAAAGTGTTTGGAAAATTGTGCTATAAAAAGCTCAGTTAACTTCACGATGTCATAATGGAGATCATTCATCGGGAATTATTATATTTAAGCTGCTCTCAAATGCTTGGCTGGTTAACAGTCACTATAATAAGATATGGGGTAGATTTTTAAAACTGCACTTAAATTGTAACTTTTTTTTCCTTACAATTTTTCCGTATTTAAAAAGTGATAGCAGTAAAACCTATAAGTTATATACATTACATTGAAAAACGCAACTTTGCTCGGTAATTTAGGGACTCAAAAAAGCTCAATTTCGACATCAAAACTTGAGATCTTATTTTAAGCTAGTTTGTAAAAAAGGAGATAAAACTCATGCTTGCAAACGCAAACATCTTTTCAGCCAATGTTAACCAATGTTTCAGCCAATGTTAATTTTAGCGAGTTTTGTTTAATATCTCGGTGCAACGAGTGCTGGAGCTCTGTGTATGTTAATTATTCAATCATTATGATAACGATGTAACGTCAATCGAAATTTCGACCTCTTTAAAACAAAAACTGATACCAAATTTTTTCGTCCAACCCAAAACAATAATCGTGGAGCACATTAATTTTAACGATAATCAGCATCCAACGTCTTTTAAAAAATTATGTGGTTTAGGTGTGGTAAAAAATAAAATTGTTTCCTCTTTTCTGTTCGCTGGAAAAACGTTGTTTTAAATTTTTTTTAATATAACGAGTCATTTTATCACAAATTTCTATTTTAGATAGGAACAACTTATGAAAAAAATCCACATATGGTTGCATTTATTGAATACTTATCCTTAAAAAAATATTTTCTTGGTGAAATTCTAAGAATAAGTTTTAAATTAAAAGAAAACAGACTTAGTTTCTTCAAATTTTTCTATTGCATGTCATTTATTTCAATTTAACTTCTTAATAGTTTGTTCATTTGTCGGCTCTACAATGTTATCTCAAAGTTCTGAAACTTTTAATCGTGTTTTTAATAAAGTTGCGAATCTTTAATAGTAATCGTTTTGTTTCTAAAAGTTCTTTATTGCTTGTAATTCATTTCGATTAATTCTTTTCTATCCTTTACTATTGATTAAAAAGTTCAATTTTTTAAAAGAGGAATTAGATTTAAACATTTTATAAATTGATTTAAATTAAAATTTTATGCCTGAGCACATTTCAAATGGGTTTAACTTAGCGAGCGAAACGAACATGGCGTGTAAGGCAAACCTATACAAAATTGGATCGCAATCTTAGGGAGCGTCAACGAACAGGACGTGGAGCCCACTATTGTAAATAAATGCTAAAGGGTGAAAGCTAATAAGTTGTGGTAAAATAGCCGTCAACCATATTTTTAAAAATAATTTTAAGACCGATTCAGCATCATGAACGAATATATTCTTTTGCTGCTTTTACGCCTTCCAAGATCATAACAACTGATAGCCAGCCAATATAAGTTTTCACTCTCACTCTTCTTCTCCCCCTAAGTTCTTGTTTAATAAATCCTGAAATGATGGAAAACTAACTTATTGTCCTGTTTGTTTTTGTTTGTTTAAGTTTTTGATATATTTTGGTTACAAAACTTTATTTCGAAAGTGCCACGATATTAATTTACATTTTCAGTTTTCTGACGAAAGTAAAATGATTTTCTCCTTTTCAGTTTTATTAAAAAATGCGTTCTTTTTTCTTCTTAAATATTTACTACTTTTAGTTCTGTTAGTTTATGTCGGAAACTTGTAGAAATTCTGATTTCGGGTTTAATTTGAATAATTTAATGTTAATTTGTATAGCTATTAATTTGCCCCATATAAGGGTATTAGTTTGCCTCATATAAGGGTGTTAATTTGCCCCATATAAGGATATTAATTTCCCCCATATAAGGGTATTAATTTCCCCCATATAAGGGTATTAATTTGCCCCATATAAGGACATTAATTTGCCCCATATAAGGGTATTAATTTGCCCCATATAAGGACATTAATTTGCCCATATAAGGACATTAATTTGCTCCATATAAGGACATTAATTTACCCCATATAAGGACATTAATTTGCTCCATATAAGGATATTAATTTCCCCCATATAAGGGTTTTAATTTGCTTCATATAAGGGTATTAATTTCCCCCATATAAGGGTATTAATTTGCCCCATATAAGGGTATTATTTTCCTCCATATAAGGGTATTAATTTGCCCCTTATAAGGGTATTAATTTCCTCCATATAAGGGTATTAATTTGCCCCATATAAGGGTATTAATTTGCCCCATATAAGACTATTAATTTCCCCCATATAAGGATATTAATTTGCCCATATAAGGGTATTAATTTGTCCCATATAAGGGTATTAATTTGCCCCATATAAGGGTATTAATTTGCGCCATATAAGGGTATTAATTTGTCCCATATAAGGGTATTAATTTTCCCCATATAAGGGTATTAATTTGCCCCATATAAGGGTATTAATTTGCCCAATATATAGGTATAAGAATCCTTTGAGAGCATAAAGAAAAACGAGAATGTGGAAGGTTAACACCAGAAGCAGATAATGTAATATTGAGAATGTATTTATTTATTTATTTAATGTATTTATGCTGAATTTATTTATTTACTTTTTACGGCAGGCATTGAACATTCGTTCCTCACCTCGGAAGATGCCGGAAGTGTTGCTCATTTAACGTTACCCAGTGGGCACCTGCGAACCTAAATCACGGAGGCGAGCAACAATACCCACGCCACACTGCCACAGATACCCGTTTATAGGGTGGGCCACATTCACACATCATACAATAGAGAACAACACACAGAGAGAAACATCCATGCNGAACAGCCGACCCAATTTCATGGGTTTACGACTACTTACGTTCAACTCCGTAGCCTTGTAATTTTGAACCAATCCAGAAGACAAGGAAACTCCTGGATCAGTACCTCTAGAGGTAACACATCACACTATAGAAAACAGCACACAGGGAGAAACACCCATGCCCTGAACGAGATTCGTACCCACAACCATTGGCTTCACAATCAGGCATGCTGACCGCTCGGCTACCTGGCAAGCAAGAAAAAAAAAGAGTAGTACATTATTTATATTTCATTAGAGTTGCACAACAGAGTATTAGAGCAACATCTTCCCAATAGAGTATTCCGACGTAACGAATATAAACTGCGCCGTGGAGCAAAAATTAGAAAGATGTCACTTTGTTTGGGCTACTAGTCTGCGCAGTGGGGGATTATGAGAAAGATGTCATTACGTTTGGATTACTAAAGTATCAAATTTCTTGTTCATGGTAAATCGTGATGAGGCTTTCTATCTTCTAGGAAGTATTGATGGAGATGATCAGGGAAACATCCCTGAGGATGATCCGGAGACACGCATTTGAATTTTGATCTTCTACCGTATGGAGAGCTCCCCTACTTTGGAAGCCCAACGACTTGCGAGTGAAATCAAGCCCTTTAGGGTAGAGCAGTTTAACCAGAACCAATACAGCAACCCTTGGTCCCTTCGTAGGCTGTAAAATGTTCTTTGCTGTTCCTTGTGAAATGTCCTTTGAAAAAAATGTCCTCTAAAATATTACTCTTCAGTTGGTGGTTTTTCTGATCAGCAAAGTGAAAACAAATAACTTTTAATTTCATCTATAATATTGCTTCTAATTCGGTAAATAACAAGATCCTTTTCCTAATTTATCATGAGTGATTGATTTTATAGAGATAACGGTATAAATTTAACTCAGTAAATCAATATATTTTTCTAAAATGGTATCAGATTCATGATGTTTCTTGGTAAAACCCACATTGAACAAAATAACTTCTGTCGGTTTTGTAATTTGATAATGTTTATTAAACTTTATCCAATCATCGTTTTTGAATTTTGTAAGCTTTTCAATCAAGGCATTTTGCCTGATCTTAATACTAGTGAAATACTAGCCTTTGCACGAGTTGGTGTAGGATAAAATAAGCCAATCCGTTAAAAGCTTTTAAAATTATGTTAAGTAGAGATGCTCGTGATGCACATAGGCATTCTCTAAGCATTATTTACCCTTAAACACAAATGAGACACTAGTGTCCCATTCATTTATCTCTTTTTCTGACTCTCTAATTACTAGTAAAAGTATATTTCGTTATTTTTTTTATTTCTAAAAAAAGGCTTTTAATAGTTACTAAAATTTTTTTAGATTATCGGAATAATATTTGCACTTAAATATTTAAAAAAAAAAGTAGTTTGAATTTTTTTTTTTTCATTTATAGTCATAATTTCATCAGTAATTGGTTTTGTAAATTAAAGGCATTTCAATGAGTAACTGTTTTTCTTATATTTAAATAACAACTAGTTTGAATAAGTATTGTTTGGCAATGGACCGTGTTTGGAAGATTTTACCTTTAAGGCAGAAAAAGACCTCGGTGTTTCATACTGTATTTCATAGTCACAAATTATTAAAGTGCTAAATATAATATTTTCCTCTTATGGTGACCTAAATTAATACAAAATGATGAAAAAAGTATAAAAAATATGTTTAATAAAAACTCTGCTTTAAAAGGTTAATCTGTATCTTTTCTTCAGGTTTATAGACAGGTTTAGAATAATTTCTTAACTCGTGTCATTTATTCATGTTAGTTTCATCCGACAATTATACTGGCGTTTCTAATCCTGCATTCACTGATCTTGTTAACTCTTCATCAGATTTTGATAAATATTTTTGTTTTATACCTTATTACAGTAATTATTTAAATATTAATTTGTAGTCAACAGTACTTGCGATTAAGGGGGAAGGGGCTTATGACATGCTTATTGTTTCTTACCAGGAGGTGGAAGGGTATAGGCAATGCATGCGTAAGACTCTAAAATCTCTTCATTTTCAATTTTATTTTTGTTGTGGCTAGTCCTTAGCATCCAGCATAATAATCTCTTTTAAACGATATAGTGTTTGTAAAATAGTAAAATATTTTTAGTTGGCATTTATCTCGGCTAAGCAAAATATTTGTATCCGTTGTAATATATATGTCACGAGAAAAATAAGATTTTACTCACAGCCCTAGCAACATACGTATTTCAGTAATTACTATTATTTTCTTATTTTTCCTTCGTTTGATTTCAGTTTTTGCAGTTGGTATTTTTTGAATAAAAAAAATTACTAGCTATTACATTAGAAAAAAACACTCTTACTACCATGGATCGCGAAAACTAGGGTTTTTTAGGGTATGAAGTTAGCTGAAGTTTTAAACTAAAGTAGTTTGAAACGAAATGAAAAACAGAATATTTAAAAAAAATTTTTGTTCTAATAAAGAACGGATTCTTACCAACACCTTTTGGAAGAGAGAAGGTCTTCGCACGGGTTACCATAAACACGAAATCCAATCTTTAGTAGACCGAATGTAAGTGGATTTTAAATTAAGTTTATTAAAAGCTGCATGTGATAGATAATTTAAATACATTTGTGATTATGTTTAAGTGAATAATATTATAGGAAAAAGGATTAAATGGAAGATATTTTTATTTATTTTTAGTAAAAAACAGAAAAGCGAAATTTTAAACATTATTTTCTTCTTACAATTTTAAACCCCTTATTTTTATAAAGCAATGTCGATATGGCCAACGACTAAGTTATTTTTTTCCTAACAAACGAAAAATTCAATAGCTGTTTTTAAAATTTCTGCCATGCGGTTTCATATCTGTTACGTGCCCTTATTTTTCTAAATGACAATCTACCAACAAAATCAAAATTTATTTTTCTCAATGATGTTAAAAGGTATTGCCCTTTATTTTATTTTATTCTCGCAATAACTTGGCATAATTCGTAAATTTTTTAATCAAACATTTCTTTTGTAGGCATTTCTCTGTCCATTCCAAAATACAGAGCGATGTAATTCATTTTAAAATCTGTAGGTAAAAGCAGTCTACTCTAGAAATGTATTTTAAATCAAATTAGTTTTTCCTATTAAAGGAAAAGAGGTAAGTATTTCTGAATAATTTGTTGTGTTAATTTAAATATGTGTATTTGCTTTTAACGAAAAGCTCGCTATAACGATAATTTCGTCTGCTATTATGAATTGTGGTAAGAACGGTCTTTTACTGAACTTTGTCTAATCTCTAGAGACGCACATTTTGTTTACGATGAATTGATATTATAAATAGTAGCCACAATTCGGAAAATATATAATTCAAATAGTTTAACTAAGAAAGTATCAGTAGCTTTTATAGTCACTTAAAACTAAATAAATATGAAACAAACTCTTACTTTATCTGCGTTTTCAATTGTTTTCTTAATTACTAATTCATACCACCTCACTCTGCAGCGTGGGTAGAGCAAAACAGTATATAATACATTAATTTTCTGCTTTTGAAAACAAAAATATCGTTCGTTTATTTTCTTTTAAATTTTATTGTATTCTTGTGATTATTGAATTACAAGAGCATTTGTAGCTCTTTTAATTGAACCTTTGTATTTTTAATACATATTTTTAAGTTGCCCCCTATTCTGCTCCTCTCCCTCTAACCAGTTCTTACATTCAAAAACTTAATTTATACTTTACTAGCAGTCTGCGACTACCAACTGGTTCACCAATACGAACTCACAACATCGTGCGTCCACAACCACATTTTCCTTCACCTGCATGAATTCGATGCTTCACTTTGGTGCTTAATTTCATCGGAAGTATTGCTCTAACACATCAGCATTAATATTTAAGTGCTATAGTAGGAATCTGTGGTCCGCTTACAAAATGCTTCGCGGTCCCACATAGTCTTTCACCTGCACGGATTCACGTCTTCGTGGTTGACAAGCATGAAAGCTAGAATCGGTTATGCTGCGCCAAGCTGTTATAAAGGGAGGGAACAGGTTATTAAGTATTACTGCCTATCAGGTTAAGTAATTGGACAATTGACAAATACTTAAATATATATTATTTAGTTCATCCTTCTAATTTGATAAGGAATACACTATTCAAGTTTGAGACTTCTAATTTGGTTGGAAAGTGATATTTCACATTACTGTCAATTAGGATGATTATCTCTAATTACTCTGATATTTAAAAAGAAGTCTTTGGGGGAAATGTTTTTAATTTTTTCCTTATCTGATAAGGAACATTTACCCGAAATATGACTGACCCCCTATTTACCCGATAACTACAAAATATCGAAATGAAAATTTCTCCCTTTATTTGATTAGAAAGACGTGGTTGAAATTTGAGATTTCTATTGTTGTGGAAAAATTTTCAACTGAGTTAGTTACCCCTCATTACTTGATAATTACAAAATTTCGCAATGACACTTCTCAGTTTCTGTATTTGACCGACAGGTAGCTGAGCTGACAGCGTGCCTGACTGAATATGCCTGCCGATAGTTGCGGGTTTGAATCCCTTTGGGTGTTTCTCTATGTGAGTTGTGGTAATGTGTTCCAATCTACGAATCTTTGGGAGTGGGTAATGTTACTCGCTTCCGTGACTTAAGTACCCAGGTGCCCACCGGGTAACGTTAGGTGAGCAATAGTTTCGGCATCTTCCGAGGCGAAGAACGAGAGTTCAATGATTGCCGTTAGAATTTTTTTTTCTATTTATCTTATAAAGAGCACTTGATCCACACCTGACAGTTCTACCTTGGTCTTATAAGCTTTTAGTGGTTGTGTCCATTTTTTTCAGCGGTGAAAGAACCTGAAGTTCGAAGGGTTGAAAAAAATCGTGAAATGGAGCTACTAACTCCAAATCCCTAGATAACCCTGACAATAATTGAAACTGACAAATTTTATTGGCTGCAGCACTTGAAAATGGCGAAGATCAAATAATCTCTTTGACTATTACCCCCATTCTTTTAAAAGCTCAAATAATTTTGAATAATGTCTTAAGATACTTGACTTGCACTTCAAAAGTATCTAAATTTATTTTCTGAGAAGTTATTCCTTTTTTAATCGACCTTCATCCTAGTTCTATGACTATCTTCTTTGTTTATCAAAATTATATCGAAATAGTTCATAGAACCCGATTTTGAGGACGAAAAGTGAAAAAATTAAATTTTCTTTCACGCGATCGTTAATTAAATCACTTAACAAGGTTATCTATCCAATCGTGTTTTCAACTTATTATCATAATTTGTCTTATAGTTCACTTGCAGTTTGTAAACATGCATCGAACTTCTTGAGGGATGGGTTATTTTTTCATGTAGTTAACTGTTTTATAATCGACTAAAATTTTCAAAGACATAGAAACTTAACGAAAATAAGTTTAAGATTTCTTTTTCTTCCTATCAAGGAACTCAGGGTTTTCACTTGTAAATCAAGTAAAAGATTTTTCAGTCAAAAGTAAATCCCATCTTAAAAAATTTAAACGTTTTTAAATGTAAAGTATTTTTAGTAGTCAGAATAGAGAGCAAAAATAAACAAATTGATATGCGCACATAATTTTTCAGCAAAACGAAAGCAATATTAATTATACATTAAGCTTATCATTAAAGCAAAATGACATCTAAAATACAATTTGAAATTCAATTTTAGAATTTCTTTTACTTTAATATGAAACAATTTCATATTAAAGCGAAAGGATTTCTGAAATTGATAGAAGAAAAAGTAATTCAGAAATTGATAGAAGAAAAAGTAATTCTGAAATTGAACTTGTTAAAACTTTTAAACTTTAATTTTTTAACTTTACTGTTCCAACTAAAGCAATTGGATGCTTAGTATGAACTATACATTTAAAGAGATAGTAATAGCAAAACTTGTTTGTATAAGAAAAAATATAGCAGCTTCAACACACTACACTTTTTTTTAAAAAAAATCTTGTCATAAAATTTGTTGTTTTAGCAGTATAAAATAAATTTGGCTATTCACCTCTCCGAGAGTTATAACTCAATAAAGATGTGTGTAACCGTGGATGAACATAATGGACATAAACCGCTATAATGGACATAAACCGCTATAATGGACATAGTCCGCTACCCTCCTTAATCTTCTTAATAGTTTTTTTTAATTATTATTACTATTGGAAGTCGATAAGAAAAGATTATTTTGTTTAAAAAATACATAATTATAATTTTATGTATGCACATTTTATTATTAAATTAATCGTAATGAAAGGAAAGGCTATTTGAACTCGAAAAATAATCAACTGTACTTGAAAGAAAAACCATGGGAATACAGAATCTGCGATAAATAAGAAGTAATTTTAGTTGTTAATAATAACGATAGCCTAATACCATATAACAGTTTGCATTAGAAACAGTTTTCATCTCCCTTCAGTCATTTTATAAATTTCTATATAAATGTTAAGATTTACATCTGACATTATCTAATTTCTCACTCTTATTTTTATTTATTCATTTTTTTGCGTTACTTTCGACATTAAGTTTCAACCTTATAAAATGAAAATTTTGAGATAAATTTTTTCACAACAGTAGATATGGATAAATAATTATTATTTAACGAAAAGATAAATTGCAAAAAAAGGAGGGAAAAAAGCAACATTTAAAATTGCAATAACATTGGAACAAATTGGAATTTCGAAAAAAAAATCTGTTCATAACCAAAGATGGCCCTTTTAGCATGTTGTATTTTAACTCTGTTGTTGTATTTCTGAGGTCTGTAGAAAGGTCTGCACAGTATTTTTTCCAAACAGTCTTAACAGCTGATGATTATCGAATGTTTATTTTTTTGTTCCTTCTTATTTCCTGTACACTTTTCTGTACACTTTAGTATAATTTCAAGCTGCTAAATTTTATAGTTTAGTTTTTGAGCAGTAGAACAAAATTCATCGTAAGGTGGGCAACGGATTATAGGATTATAAGGCTATAAGATTTATATCAAACACATTAAGGCGGATTAAAATATGTTAAATTATCAAATACCCATTTTTCAAACTTAAAATTAAATAAATTTCTTAAATAACTATAGTTTTAAACGAATCAGTTGATAATAAACAAAATAAAAGTTTTTATTTTTTAAACAGCATACTCAGGAAATTATTATCATTTATGAAGAATACTTTCACTACGCAGCTTCATAAATTGTAACACTTTTAGAAAAACAAATTTATTTTAGCTGACTTGACTTACAATATCGCCGGCCTTTTCATTTTTTGAATTATATTGTATACAATAACGAAGCTCTGGAAACGAGTGGTATTGCATAAATATAAACATTAGCTTATGAAACTTAATGGCACATGAACTCAGCGATTTTCACACATTAAAAATTTATGGACTGACCGTCAATCTACAAGGTAAACATGAATGATTAATCCACTTTCAAATGATTGCTTAGTTACAAGCATATATCGTACAGCGGCCAGAGCCTGACTAAGGCTGGGGCATAAGGGGCAGTTGCCCGGGCCCCAACATCAGAGTAAGCCCCCAAACAGAGTAGAAAGTTTATTTTACGTTTCCTTCTTAAATGAACTTTTTTCTAAACGAAATATCAGTACAATGTAAAATCCGTCAGTTTTATGTCAACTTCTTCATTAATCAATCGTATGAAATCAAAAAATCTATATTTCGAAAATCCATGGCTTTCTAGAGCGTAATTCAACTAAATTTTCGCAATTATGATGGATAAATTTGACCAATCAAAAGCTTGTATTTTTACATATCGCAAAATGCGATATGTTTACAAAAATACTGACTTTTAATTGGTTTTATTGAACCATCGTAATTGCAAAAATTTTGCTGAATTCCGTCCTATTGTCAGCAAGGATTTGAATTTTTCACAGCTAGATAACAATTAGAAAACTGCATTTAACATGATGGACATGGAATTGTCAATTAATAAAATGGACGGAATGATATTTTGTCAGACAATTGGAGAGGGGAGGGACTTTATAGCTATTTTAGGTTCTGTCAACTTTCTTGCTATGTTATCTATAATGAGGTGAAAATTTTAAATACCTCCATAATGTTCGGTTCGTCATTACTGAAAAAGTGAAGTAGAGGGGGGCCTCCAAAGAAGTTTTTGCCCCGGGCCCCAATTAGGCTAAGTCGGGCCCTGACAGCGGCTGGTGATTCTTGGTTATATGTTATCACCAAGTTTCTAGCACGTACTAAAAAAGTTCAATGTGTGCGTAATTGATCATACAGTACACATGAACGCATGAAATCATAAATCTGTTCCGTCCATGCGTTTAGCATTCAATACGTTACGATCAGTGTCTTGATGTGTTCCTGCAGTAATGTTGGCATCAGGGGTAGAGAATATTGTAAAGGGTAAAGTTTATGTTATCACTTAAATCAACTTGTGAAGAACTTATTCACCCCCAGCCCCAATGCCAACAACACTGCATGATTGCACCACAATCACAAAGACGGATATTGATCAAAACAAGTTATTGAATATATGGACAGAGCTAGTTTATTATTAGGATGTGTGATGAGGGACCACAAACATATATTTATAATCTGTGTCATGAACATGTATGTATCTTTCCATGTATCATGCTCCTTTGTTTTTAACTTGTAAATAAAGAGATTTTTGAAAGATGGGTCATTTAGACTAACCTTGTATTAAAAAATTTTCTGTGATGAAAAAAAAAACTTTGTAGTTTGAAAACAGTATATGTGTGTGTGTGAAATGTGTGTGTATTTATTTTTGAATTAATATTTATTAATTTTTGAGCTATTGGTGAGGTTATGCCTTTTAAATACTATTGATAAGCAACAGTCTTGCTTTGTTAAATGTACAACATGAAGTATTTTTTTTACAATATCAATCAGTTATAAAAATTAATTCCCATTAAATTGTAAAGAACTAAAATAAATTTTTCCATGACTAGTTTCCTATTTGAAAGTATTCTAATTATATAAGTTTAAAACTTGATATTAATGGATAATAATATTCTGGATAAAGATTTAGTTGAATCATAAAAGTGTAGTAGGTTGTTCAACAACTTGTATGTACTAAAAATATAATTTGAAATAAATTATTAATAGACAACATTTCAGATAAATCAAAATTTTACTTTTTTGGATTTAATAAAGGCAAAGTGTAGAAAAAATATTTTCCAGTTTAATTAATCTCAATTTTTTTAAAGAATTAAAATGTATGAACAGAACACAATTTGCAATTATTAAATAAACTAGTTAGCTCTTTATAGATTCAGATCTTAAAAGCTTTTCGCGTGACTGATAATTTCATTTACACTATGTTTTTTGATGTTATATGTTTGGTAATTAAAGATGCAAAAGAAACAGAGTACATGCATAAAATTTATATAATGTTTAATTAGAATACATTAAATTCTAGTACATTTAATACTGAATTACATTTTGTATGCTCTAATGTCAAGTAATTTAGGCAAAGGAAAAATAAAAAAAAAGACTTGTAATACGTTTCAAGTCAAGTTTTAAGATTAACTGATGCTCTATATTTAAAAAGAAATTTAGTTTCTAGTTTTGCTTAAAAAATCTGATAAATTAAAAATTAAAATTATGGTGTTATATATGTTTGGTAATTAAAGATAAAAAAAGAAACTGAAGTATATGTATAAAATTTATATTATGTTTAATTAGAATACATTAAATTCTAGTACACTTAATACTGAATTACATTTTGTATGCTCCAATTCTGTAATTAGAAAATAGCTGGAAACTTCTAATGTCAAGTAATTCAGGCAAAAGAAAAATTAAAAAAAAGAAAAAGACTTGTAATTCGTTTCAAGTCAAGTTTTAAGGTTAACTGATGTTCTATATTTAAAAAGAAATTTAGTTTCTTGTTTTGCTTAAAAACCTGATTTTTTTAATAGTTAAGACATTTAAATGTATTAAGATCTAATTTCTCTTACTCTGCTTTCGATCCATTTTTGAATTATAAATATGCAGATAGATGAAAAAATGAAAGAGTGCAGGAAATTCAGGAAGGAACTAAATAAATATTCTTTTAAAATTATGACAAAAGAAATTCAGCAATTATGTTTACGTTGAAATGGCAATTCCCTTTCTAGCAGTGTTTGAAATTTAGTGAATAAAGAAATCTCTTTACAACAGCATTCAAATTATTAAAATCTAAATAGATAGTGAAAATAGATCGAAATGCGTGACGTCAGAGAACGAGTGCCATGGCCCCCTGAATTAATAACTCCTCCTTTCAAGGCGACCCTGGCCAGTTCCAAGGAGGATATGCCCTTTATTAGTCCCTATGGACTTTGACAGAGAACGTGATGTTTATTGCGTTTTGAAGTAGGAAATGGAGATTTCATTTAACATAATAACATTTGATAAATACTTTTGGCTTATATCAGTGGGTGGGGCAGTTGAAATATGACACTTTTTTATCTTAAAATTTATGTTGTAATAATACATTGCTATAATAATTTAATACACGCACGGTTTTTATCTTATATTATCTGGACTTCGATTAAAAAATTGATAAATGCTGTTATTAAATCAAATTAAATAATAATAAAAAATTGCGTTTAAAAAAAATTATCATGATTTGTTTCATATTTTACATACTATTGAATTAAATTATTGTTAGAATTTTCTTAGTTTAATTATTTAATATCAAAATTGGCTTTACGGAGTCATATATTTATTCAAATCCCCAACAAAACGCAAAACGTTCCAATTATGTTTCCGAATTATTTGTTTTACTCCCCCTCAAAACATACAATAATTCCTATTTTTCTTTTAATAGCCATTGAACGTATGAACTACACCCTATTCAGGTATCCTCATATGGTAACTATGGCCTATTAAGTAAAGTAAATAAAGTGCCTCAGAAGGTTTCGGAAACCGTAGTTCANTGATATTGTCAAAAGAGATACTTCAAACAATGCTTTTATTTTGTATTGGATAAAAAAAAAAAAAGAATATTAATATTTTAGGAAGGGCGCCAGTAAGAGATTTGCCATAGGCGCTTCTTCCCATAGATACGCCTCTGGATACACGAGTCAATGACTGGTGATAGAAAATGCTTAAAAATGTATTAGTAGCTGGTTGTTGTGTTGTAGAGAAAAGGTGCATAACTAAATTTTCAATCTTCATGCAAATTTCATGAGTATATGAACTAAATAGTAGGTATATATGGAACCGGAATAGTCTGTTTGGCTGGGCCAAAGAATATATAAGTGAGCAGAAAACCAGCTCTCATAGGCCTCCATGTAAACCAGTTCTAGAGGCAACGGTTACCTCCATCGAGGTGTGAAAGTATTGCTTGGAAAACAACACGTCTCCTTACAGAGGATCCCTCCGTCTTTACCTCGTAAGCAACTCCATTCCTCTCCGCTCCCAACAAACACCTTTCTCCAAGCAGCTAATGAAAAGTGACTCAAACCCCGTCTGCTTTTGTTCTTTACAGACTTATATGGTTTTGAAAAAGGTTTACTTATTAAACAAGGAAAATATTTACTTGTGATGAATTCATTAAAAAATAAATACATATAATTTATTATTTTAACATAGGTGTATAATTTAAGATATCGGTCACTTAAAGATGTCACTTTAAACAGTCACTTTAAAGATGACGAAAAATTTGTTGTTAAACAAGTTTAGAGACGCTATGATGGATGAAAGATGTGCGTATGCGTCGGCTCAAAAACCTTTGGCGCTTTTCTTGTCATACAGAGGGATCTTGTTGGCCCCTGCTACATATAAGCTAGACTTCTTCTCACATTATATATTCTTTGGCTGGGCAATGGACTCACGTTCGTGAGAATGAGAGTTCGAATCCAGCAGGCCGAAAACTTCCGATGTGGTATATGGTGACGGGTACTCGTTAAAGCTATCGGGTCACAAAGTCCTCCATGTTTTCATTTAAAAATTAAGATTCCAAATGAAATAGCATTTCCAAAAAGTACGTTTACCAAGATAAAGTTTCATGTCATGGGAATTGGTAAATTTTCGTTTCTTTGGTAAAATATTTCGCTCATGAAAAAATAAAATAGCATCTTGTTCTGTTTTTGGCAAATCCCAAAGACGCATTTTCATAGCACTAAAAAATGGCGTCAAAAACCAGCTTTTTAGTTTCTAAATGATTTTTATTAAAACTTAAAATTTTTCGATAAAAATTGTTGTCAAAAAACTTTTTTTACAAAATTAAATTATATAAAATTATGAGGCTTATGTATACTTTTTGCATATTTTAATGTTTGAGGTAATATGATTCTTAAAACTATGGAATGTAAGGTTTAAATAGGCCTTTCATGTTATATCTTTAAATTTAGTAAAACTATTTCTCAGGCATTAGGTTTTAACTCTAATAATTTTTTCTGTTTATTTACAAATATTTTTCCGATGTGTTCTGGATGTTCCTTTTCTAAAAAAAAAAAAATTAAAAAAAAAGAGATATCATTTTGTTTTCGTTTGCATAAGAAAGAATATCAAACATTTTTCTTTTTTAAATTTAATAAGCCACAATAAAGAAGGAAGTTACAATGCTCAACGCTACATTAGAGACGTCGCCAGAGTAACTGAATGACTGTTCATATAGAAATAGCAGGTATTCGTCTCATACAACAATGCTCCGTACAGTTCGTTGCTATTGCGAATTTTTAAATTTACTAAGACACAATAAGGGAGGAACGTTACCAGGCTACACAAAAGAAATCTCCAATGCAACCGATGATCGTGTCGTTCTGCTAGCAGTTATTCGTCCATAATAACAGCGCCCGCTATAGGTGGTTGCGTTCGAGAATACATTTTATGAAATTAAAACAGCTAAATTTAATAATACTTTTTTTTAAGTGAAACGATATAGCAAACGATATCCAACTTTAAATTATTAGTTGGCATCATTGATATATTTAGCTATGTAAAATTGCAAACGATATGTTTCATTAAGTCATTTAAAATGGAATTCGCGATCGCAACGCTCGAGTACGCCCTCTAGCGGGAGCCTGTAAATATCAGACATTAATTTATCACGTTTTCATTTAGTTCCATCAAAGTCATTGACTGAATCAGACGCCATTTTTTAGCAGCAAATAAGAAACAAAATTTCCCTAAGGAAAAGGCCGAAGAACTTGAAAAAAATCTCCAGAATATTAGTAAATCTTTCAGGAACAGAACACGCCAAACATTTGAAGAAAAATTCCTCAATAATTTTTAATTTCTATTATCAACAAACTTGCAACTGATGACTTCCGATTTCGGATACTGTTACAGATGTGTGTATTAAGGTAAAATGCATTTCTTCTGTCTT